>NC_071336.1:20069166-20390833 GCF_027744825.2 Synchiropus splendidus
CCAACCTGAGGGAACGACGCAAATGAAAAAGAAAGGAAAATGTTGGAGAAGCGACTCCTGTGCTTAGAGGAGGCCACCTGGGCTTACATCGGATTTTACTAACTAGTTGGAGGTAGACAAGACACACACTGTGTGTAAGATATGACAGGTGAAAATAAACAGCTAATCTCAGAAACCATGTTAGCCGTTCAAAGCTCGAGATGCTAACACCTGCAAATGCTACTGGGAGCCACGGGATCCACGTTACCACCGTGCAGCCACTTCACAGAAAATACTATCCAAGTCATGTGGAATGAAAGCAGCGCTAACATAACTATCAAGAGGTTGTAACTAGAACACAGCCAGTCACTTCTTTGTGTGTGTGAGATGAAGAAGAGAAGAGATAATGAATAATAAAGAAAGAAAGTTGAAATTTATCTGATTGCTTGCTTATCTCCAGTGATGCAAAAGTATATTTTCTGCTACACATGAATTCAGGATGTAAATTTTTGTCATGAATCCTAACATCGCATGGGATCAGATCGTAGACAGGAAATCGTAATGAAATCAAATCTTGAGACAACGGAAGAGGCACAACCCTAACACATACTGCAAGTACAGGATAGGAGTGAGTATCGGATAAGTAATTTGCTTATAGTGATATATGTTGTCCAATCTAAAGTGTAACCAGTGAGGACCACATTTGTCTTTCCTCATTTAAAACCCACACGACCGAAACGAAAGACCACAAGCATCCATCACTGACGTTAGGTTTCAACTATAGAATCAAGGATATTTAAATCTCACTGGCCTTAACGTTAAAAGCAACCAACCTGAACCACACATCAGTTTACACCTGCACCCGTATTGTTGAATTACACAGAACATCATGTCAGGTTGCGATACAGACATCCACCCACAGAGTTGAGTCACTCCCACAGTTGTGCACTACGTGGGAGGTTCCAGCATTTTGTTAGGTAAATACTGCTGCGAGATATTATTACATTCATTTTCCCTACATGACGTCTCTTTAGGCCAAGCCAACCAATTTTAGCTCG
Source organism: Synchiropus splendidus (assembly GCF_027744825.2). Lineage (NCBI taxonomy): Eukaryota > Metazoa > Chordata > Actinopteri > Syngnathiformes > Callionymidae > Synchiropus > Synchiropus splendidus. The sequence continues at coordinate 20,070,204 of NC_071336.1, forward strand.
CGCTATTTACTGAACAGGACAGACTGTTACAGGAGTAGATTTCAGGCGACTTTTGTTTCTTTTGCAACACGTCTGTCTTTTCAGTAATTTACCGCACGCTCAATGCGACACTTCAACCTCAACACACGCAGACACGACGTCTTCATCGGCGTGATGAAGTAGTGAGCAGATAGCCGTGACTGTGACCGGCTTTAATCACTCTTCATGCGAAACTCGGGAAGAGGTGAAATTTGCATACAGGTAAAGAGGGTGCAGGACACATAAACAAATATGGAGAGGTTGTACAAAGGAAGTAAAATTGAACATCTGTCTTCCCCCCCCCTTTCAAGCCCATGCCAACGAAAGCTGGAGCTGCACCTGGACATGAATTATAGAGAGGCACTTGGATGAGGGGGGGATGGAAGAAAGAGCAAGAGAGGAAGAGAGGTGAATGAGAATGAGGAGACGTGGCAGATTTCTCATCTCCCCCCACCTGGATAGACTCTTCGATTGGGTCAATGATCAACACTTACAAAAATGCAAATAATGGTGCGCCGCCATCGTATAACAGCATTTCGATAAAATGATGTATAAACAAACAGCCTATTGTACAGTCTTCTGTCAAATGACCCTCTGCCCCATGAATCCAGACAGCTGTAATCCTTTCTGGAGTAAAAAAAAATATATAATTATACTCAAACAGGAACTACAAAAGCAAATGGCTCTTTGAAGATGGAAAGGCAGAAATGTCAGCCGCCCGCTTTGAAGCCTCCTGGCTGCCTTTGTTTCTCTACACTTGTAGCTCAAAAATCCACCGCTACTGTGTTGCATTCAGGATCCAATTTAGTGTGTGTTTGTACCATTAAGAGGAAAGACACACAAACAATGGAGGAAACACACACACACACACACACAAAACCACCTGGAAAAAAGGTTGATTTAAAGCGAATGTATGCAGCCGCCATTGTGTCCCGGTGAACCTCTGTGGTTTTATGCACTTCAGATATCATCTGCGGGCTCTCTGCTCCAAACATACTCCCTGAATCCTCCATTAAAAGCCTGAGCATGTTTGAACCAGATGCACACAAACTGGTGGAGCTCTATTCGAATGACAAACAAAGCCCATCTATACATTCTTGGTTGTTGGCGTGAATAATTAATGTAGTGACTAAACTGTTGATAGACTGAGACTGAGTGGTTGTTTTCTCCACATTGACTCATCGCACTGGAGACCTGCCCAAGCCTGACGTCTGTCTCATTTCCTACGAATCTTTTCTACAAATGAGTAAAAATCGGAAAAAAAAAAGTTAAACGGTGCCAGAACATTTAATGATTCTGGGCTAATTGGATAATTTAAAAATGTAGTTGAAGCTCGAACAGCAACATCCTGTGATTCTCTTATCATCTCTCAGCATTGATGGCAGTTTTCTACTTCTTCCACTTGTGCTTTGACTTCCATCAGCAAGAGATCCTTCTGCGTAATGTCACACATTATGATCCCTACTTCCTTGATTTAGGCAACTTCCTGCTTCTTCTGTTACAGTGGGTGGCAATGTCTTCCTCTCGACATCACCCTCTTCGGCTCACTTCTCCCCTTCTGTGCGTCTTCATCAGTGACATTTTGTTTTTGATTTCTACCACCTGTTCTTGCATCCCCTTCGTATGTCCTCGCTATATTTCCTTTATTATGTCATTCATATCTTCTCACATTTCGTTCATTTGTGTTTGCAAAGGCCCAGTCAGTAGCGTGAAGTGCTGTATCACTGCACACCAAGTGATTTCATGTAACCCGAAAAGAATGATGGGATGGATGACGCCTGCGCTGTGAACCGGAGCAAACTACTGCTTGGAAAGAAAGAATTAGTTTTGTTTAAGCTGCTTCAAAGGCTGAGTGAGTGACATTTGAGATCAGCTGAAAGCGGATAAGACTCATGGGTACAGTCCATCGCCCATGTTTGCTGTTCTTGTCAGTCATTTTGCAAACTTTAAGTTGTTACAACTTGACGTGAAGCTACTCTATTAGTATGGGAGATCTGATTACTTTCAATGAAAAGCTGGACATGAAGTCCTCTTTGACAACAAGTCCACACAGATCATGTTCGTCAAGTGTCACCTTAAACGGTCGGCGACAAGGACGTCAAATGTGACAAGATGAAACACTCATGGTCTAAGTTGCGGGGCGAGCGGAACATTGTAAAACTAGCAACGCTGTCAATTTGGCCCCAAGCAAAATCTGAAACGTGGGCAGGAAAGGTGAGAAGATGGAATGCAAATTTTTGGTGTAGTCAAACTGAAACCAAGCTGTCCATGTTTGCATCCTTTGTATTGCAAACAGAGTTAAAAACACTCCTCTATTACCTTGAACTCTGAAACGCCAGTTTGAAATTCAGTCCAGGGTGTTTTTATAATAAGGTGATGGGGCATGCTTTTGAATTTGATGTTGTGTTGGCGTACAAAGCAATATACACTTGTCATGAGAGGTTAATTTAAAAGGTCCTTTGAATTGCACGCTGAGGTTTATGCCGTCGGATGACACTTGGCCTCCCGTGGTAACTCAAAAGATGCAACATGAAGAATTGGAGTGAGATGCGAGTTTCTGAGTTTACATTACACACAACGTGCTCCACAGCTTTAGGTGCTCAAACACAATGTACACCTTTAGGTCCCCTCAAACTGACTTAAAAAGGCGCGCCATTAAAATCTCAATTTAGTGCTGTGTAATTGAGTCATTTTAATTAAAATGTCTCGATATAATTCATTGAACTAGATTATATATGAGATCAATTCTATTTTAGAACTGATCTTCACTGTCCTGGAATGGAAGGCAGGGGTCTCCTCCCTCCACTGCTATGATTGATAGGTTCCTAGGAATGTCACCACCATTCAGAAAGGGTCTGTCTGGCGGCGTATACTGTAGATCTAGCTCCATTTTCCTCTGAGACCATGGACATCATCCAAAACTGTAAATCTAAAACGAGGGCAAGACAAGAAAAAGAGGAGTCATTTACCTCTAAGTACATGACATTTTATAAAATAGAGATGGCTCCCAGCACACAGATGTTCATGATATACACAGAAATCTGAAGTGTTCTATTAAGTCCCAGTAGATGTTGGAAATACCAATAAAACAGAAAATGAATTTTCATCAACAACATTTGTCAGCATGGTGGTAATCTAAATTCACTCTTTGATGTTTCCAGATTTTTTCTCCTCAAGTCGTTAGCTGCGACGTGAGCGACTGCCGCTCTGACTCTGCCCCTGCCGTGAATCCTTCCACCACATCACATAGTCCCATTTGCTCAATGAGAAATTCCGAGAGTCATCATGTTGTTGAATATTAAGATATAAATAGTCCCTCTAAGCAACATTATCATCGACACAGGGGGAAATACAAGTCCAGACTGTTTGAGTCAAGCTCCCTAAAATCCTCTCTCAGAGCACAAGTGAAAGGTTTTACAGGTTTAAATGAATTTTACACCTTAATTTGCTCTTATGTTCTTTCACCAAAATGCTAATATAGTACTTTGATGAAGTGCGCTTAATGTGGAGACTCTTCGAAATAAAAGTGTTTTTAATGTGTTTCTTCATAGATACGAAAGTGTCACCAAGTCTTTAGGCTTCGAAAAGTGCTGGTTCAGTATTATGACATAGTTGATTGATAAGCAAGTACAGTGGTACCTCGGTTTTCGAACGTCTCGGACTTCGAACAAATCGGAGTTCGAACAATTTTGAGATTTTTTGAATCAGATTTCGAACGAAAATCCAGAACTCGAACGCCCCCGAAAAAGCTGGAAAAAACATAACGTGTGCAGACCGATCAGCTGACCCACGACGTGCTTTGTTATTGTGTATAACGCAGCCTCTGTATGCAGACGTGTCCCGCTAGCTACATTTAGTGACTGTTTTTTTTTTTTTTCATATTGAGGTGTAAAACCTTTCCTGTCTCCGCACTGGACCGTGGTAGAGAGTCACAGGGGAGGTGCTTGCTCTCGACACCTCCGAGGCTGGAGCGCACACTCCAGGATTGGAGTGGATTGGATGGAGGATTGGAGGATTTGATGTCCTGTTGTCGGCTGGAGCTGGGACAGGGATGAGGCGAGTCTCAGACAGAGCCTTACTTGGTTTATGACTTTGTCACAGCCAAACTGCACAGAAGCGCACATTCAGAGCTGGACACGCACCGGGCACCTCTTCACTTCTGGAGAGCCGTCACTCACTCGGCAACCCCTCCCACATGCAGCGGCCACACACATAGAGGAACAGCGCAGACACTCTACATTCACTCCTACAAAAGGTTATTTTAAGGCTCGGAACGCATTATTTCTTTTTCCATTAATTATAATGGCCAATATCGATTCAGATTTTGAACAAATCGCTTCTCGAATGGCCGTCTGGAATGGATTGTGGCCGAGAACCGAGGTACCACTGTACTTCATTATGACGAACAACAACTTCAACATGAGCATTTCACACAGAGTCAAATTGTACTCTTCACACATTGATGTCTTGTTCAGCACATGGTGTTTCAACTGATCATACAGCACCTGAGGTGATCACCAGCAATTCAACAGTAAGACAAGCTACCACTCCTTTTTTAACCTCCACCACACACGTTATGTTTTTGGTCAGCACAGTAACCTCACAAAGCTCTGAACATATTTAAATGCAATTTTTAGAAAATATTAAAATGTAGAACCACGAACAGTGGTGTTGGTTGCGAAACTGATAACCCCACACCTCCCTCCCCCCGAAAAGAGGATGTAACTGAATCTCTGACATAAACAAACTTTCATTTGACTACAGTGAGAAAATGTGTTGCTAGTGATCATTCAATTTTGGCACTGATGTTTAGACAACCCTGGAATATAGCCACGCTAACACAGCTGGTGATTCACTGGTACAGAAGTATTTTCCGATGAAGTGAACAACTGATTAAAAAACGGTTGAACAGCAGATTCCAGATGTTAATTTGTTGCGGAATTTATGGAACTCCTACAGATAAATGTTGAACTATTAGCTTTAATTTAAGACAACATACACCTTTCTATAATGGGTCACATTTAAGATTAAACCTTCTTTCTTCTGTGCTTCTCTGAACTCTCCCGGTTTTATCCTACACAACCACTTGAATTGCTCTGATTGTAATTTCATTAGTGGTGAATTGTAGTGAGAACAACACAGATGAGAATCAACAGTTTAGTAAAATGCTCTGTTTTAATCTCTGTTACCTTAAATATTCTTTATTCATAGATTCAGCACAATAAATAGCAATATTTCCCCTTATCATGTAAAATGTTATTTTATTTTGAACCTGATGTAACCTGCAAATGAAATTAGCGCAGCGTTGCAGCGAAATATCATGCCTCAGATTAGAAAAACTGAGTGTTAAATAAAGTTGCCTGATTGGCAAATATTCCAAATGAACTAATTGAGTTGGCTCTGGCCTCAAAAACTAATTAAATCTTCACGATAGAACGGCAAATGGCCGCCTTATCTGGAAACAAATGAGAAATTACCTGCCGTACCATTGGAATTCAGACGTGACACATCTGTCGGTGTAGGACGGAATTTAAAAATCCCATTTGAAGGTTAAGTATGAGACAAATGACTTGTGATGAGTGATTCTGGCGAGTAAAGGTGTAAAATAATGTGCTCTCGTTGCAAATGTCACGCTGTTGAGTGTTGCTCCTGGTGGGTGTTCTGCATCGGCTCGTCATGCCTTTCCCTCCTACATGATTGACAACAAAAAGCCTTTGACTGAACTTCACTTTGAAACACTGCATCACAACGTCCATCACAGCTTTTTCTATTATGACTCAAAGGGCTTTACGTTTTGGGAGCTATCAGGCTGAAGTAGCTTCACAGGAACCAGAAAGACCGCGTGAGTACCTGCTTCTCCAACACGGGGAGGAAAGAATGTGCGAAGTGTAGAGACAGGAAGACACTGATGGAATGAACAGGATGCTCAAGAAATCCTACACCCATTGATCTGAATAAATTAATGTTAACCGGAGTCTCAATGCTGCTAAAAAAATAGAGGCCCGTCCGCATAGAGGATGAATTGTCCTTAAGACTAGTTCATACTTCAAAATGATTGACAGTTGAGGGCTGAACATCTTGACACTGTGACCTATGGAAAGGCAAACCGCAACAGATTAAATCTTAATTTACTGTAGCTCACACCTCATTGAGTTACATACGTCTTCTTATGTGTAAAATCACCTAAAAAAGTGCTTGAATCTCTTGCTATTATCACCCCAACTCCTACATGAGTGTGTCTAAATCTTACCACAGAGGGTCAAATTACAAGAGGTGAAAAAATGTGAGGGGTAACCACTCTTTTTGCATGTACTATTTACTGTAAATTCTGGACTATAAAGGGCACTTGAATATTAGCCACACCCAGTAAATTTAAGAAGGAAAATTGATCTTGTTCATACATTAGCCGGACCGGTCTATAAGCCGCAGATGCAGTGGTGCTGTCTGCCCTGGGGAAAGGCCAGTGGTGCATCTGGCTTAAAAATGCATGAAGATCACTTCTAAACTAGTTTTGAAACCGGGCTCCAGCATCGAGACTGACTAGCGAAACAAACTCTGCAATGTTCTTAACTTGCATCATGAACTCGTTACGTCTTTCATTTACACTGAAGTGCTAAAAACGCGCAGTTTTTCTCTGAAGTTCTGACGCCACAGCCAGTCCTGCTGTTTCTCATCTGTGGTCCGAGCTGCAGACGAAAACGGCACATTCTGACAACTTTAAGGTGAATGAAACGCCTGTGATTTCACCAGTTCAATGTGACAAGGCTCAATATTTTGGCAGAATGAGACTCTTTAACCTGTAAAAACCTATATATAAGCCACGACGTTATATAAGCTGCAGGCTACAGACCGTGAGAAAAAAGTAGCTGCTAATAGTCCGGAAATTACGGTTGTAGCACGTACCCCAACATCACAAGAATTAGGCCATTAAACAGGCTGTTAAACAAAAAATCCCAAGCTAATTTCAGCCCCAATGTTTTAGTTTAAATCAGATCACCAGTGCTGAAAAATTAGCATTCATGATCCAATGTTGGATGTTATGTCTTTAATCCCGAATCCCAACATTTCCTTAATAAAAATCACAGTAACCCGAATATTTCAGATTTTTGAGCAGTCTTTCAAGGTTAAAGGTCAGAACAGATACAACGGAGTCAAGTAAACCAGATGCAGCTAAAAGGTACTTTAATTCCCTGATATCCAGTTTCAACACAATCCAGTTTAAGGCATGTCATATTCATTTCCTGATCCGGGGATCATTTCAATAGTTTTTCTTTTCCCAATCAAACACTGCAATTCAATTTCACGATATCCAGCGTCTCTCTGGGTGTCGGAGAAAGGTCTCCTGGTTGTTTCAATTCAAGTCTTTTTTTCTTTTTTTGCAGTCTCCACTCATTAATCTCCCTCCATTTGCTGATAGTTTCATTTTCGTCCACTAGAAATCGCTTTCAATTATTCATGCCTATTTTCCACAAATACCTCAGAGATGGAATTAGCAAACAAACAATGCCTGGCGACACTAATCCTCGTCTACAGCAAAGATCCTTTAATGCACTGGAGATCTGGCCGGCTGTTGACAGGCACCTGTTACTGTCTTAGGCTGCTCAGCAATAGCAATGTTGACAAAGTAAACATGTTTACAGGAGCAGTGTAGCCCTGACCCGACGCTGAGGGAGCAGGAATAATACAAAAGCGAATAAAGGAGGAATAATAAGAAGCAAGAGTGTGTAGGCGGAACGCAACGGAAAAGTAGACACCTCACATGAAGATGTCTAAACAGATTAGCAAATCTCTGAAAAATGAATTTTAGCAGGCAACATGTTAGCAAGCTGGAACGTTCACAGACGTGGAGATATTTTTTTTTTACACTACGAGACGGATGATTTAACAGGCACAACAAATAGATATTTTGTGCGATGATTAAAAATGTCAAACTTCAATCTGCACTTGAAGTCATTTGCTGATGGATGGTAACCACTCGTTCATTAACTTGCTCACACGTTCATAACTGGAGACAATTGAATCAATTGCATATGGAAAACAGAAAAGAAACCTCCACCAGGCAGCTTCAGACAAAGTATAATAAAAAATATTTTAAAAAAAATTAAAAAAAATCCTGGATCCAGATCGTGATCTGGTGGTTGACTGCCATCAGACCAAGGTTTCTGATCCGAAGAGTCACCGCTGAAGAATATACTTGATAAAAATACTCATTTTTTTTCATGTAATACTTAACACAGTATTGTCTATCTGTAATCTATCTCTCTAGCTATCTCACAACTCATATTACAAGTCCCATAATGCAGTGCAACAATTTGGCTGCTGTAAGCTAACAGTGTCTTTCCCTCATTAAAGTTGCTTAAATCCGTCTTATGTCTATTCTTCCAGCATCTCACACATCATCTGTGACAACATGGCGTCCAATTGCAGAAGACCATCCACCCACTTTTCCATGTCTTGATCACATTATCTGGGATTCAGAGTTTGTATAACATATTCAACCCTTTAAAGGTGCAAGGTGTCTCAGTACACACATGCAGTAGTTGAGGCCGACTGCAGTCAGGCAAGCTTACGACCCTGAAGGAAACAGATTTCTCAGTCACAAATCTTCCTGAAGCAACACCAAACCAAATTTTACATTGTGCTCAGAAAAATGGTGTCCTTTGTAAATCTCCATCAAAACAGAAAGACGCAAGATGGAATGGAGCCATTGACACTGGGGCAAGGTTAAAAAAAAAAAAGAGTTTCTGCCGGCAGAATGTGGTTTAAAAATCAATGAGATGATTATCACTGTGACCTTGGTATTAAAATGACATTGGACTCTCTTCTACTGAGCAAAGTTTTGAGAAAAACAAAACATATTTAGCAGTTCTCTCAGAGACGAGGCGGTTATCTATCAGCCCGCAGCAACAGCGACAGAGAACATGAATTGCAGTTCACCTCATGCAACAGACAGCAGAAGGATAGAAGCTCAACAATGCATAAAAGTAAAAGACGACAGGAAAAGTGAGATCTGTCTTAAAGAATAAACATCACAGTGAATCTGATTATTGTGTGTGTGTGCGTGTGTGTTCTCAAGCAGACAGGAAATGATGCAAACGAGCCTTGCAGGGGGCTGACACTGAAAGAAGATAGTGAAACCGGGGGTTTAGACAACTGAAAGCTGGGTGATACACTTTCTCCTTCACACAAACTAGCCAGATGCACACACACGTACACACACACACACAGCCAGGGGCAATGGAGGAGAAGAGACTGAGGAAGACTTTGATCACCGAACTGAGCACATTCAAGCACTCAACCAGAGAGGGCAGTCAGTGATGAGGAGGCGAGCTGAGAGTGCCAAGGGAAAGAGGGAGGTTAGACGGGGGGGATATTGAAGGGGTGAATCAGGTTGTTTTCTGACCTCCATGCTCATTGATACAGATGTTAAGGCATGAACAAACACAATCACGCATCCGACAAAAACATGCTGAAGCCAAAAACAAGAAAAAAAAAACAATAGTACATGGTGTTTTTACGACTTGGGTGTCAGGAAGACAAAGCCAATCCAACTCTCAACTATGTGAACACTGTCCAGACACAATCACGGCGAGAACATTGAGAGAAGCAAATTCACACTCATTTCTTCAGCCCCTCATGGCACCACTGTGGAAATAACAAAGTGTGGTAGTGAAAGTGGCGAACTACATCACTGGAGCCCCTGCAGCTTACGCTGGCTTTACAGGCGGTGCATGTCCGAATGCAGGCAGTGGTCTTCCTTCACGGCTGATATGCAGGTGGACACACCGTTGTGCTGTTTGTGGTGAGAGCAGGTAATTATCATTGGCATTTTGACAAGTGTTTGCCAGAGTGAAGGTCAACTCTGTCAGCGTGGGAGATCTATGCTAATCTGCTCAGCTGGAAGAGACGTTCCGACATACGGCATTATGCGGCTGAAGCTTCTGGCTTTACACTCTTATTTCAACTGTGAGCATCGATGTAATTCACAGAGGACAGATAGTCATATTGGCTCCCTCAACTTGAGGAGACAATATCATTTTTTCCATCTCTAATGTAAACTCATCGCTTCAATTATCTGTGAATGTCAGTAGTAAATAAAGTAGTTGCTGTTCCTGACAACAAAGTCAGTGAAATTTAAGATGAAAAAAGGAAACTGCTTTGCTGTAGTTTTCCAATATACTGTATGACTAATAGTATTCACCGCATGGAAATGAGCATTATGCAAAATATTGATTTGAAACAAAATGAAAATTGGATCTATTCCTTGGAAGTTACTAACATAATATAATGACCTCAAAATGGCTCCAAGTGGCTCTCCACTGAATTGCTTTCTGCAGTCACTTTCAAGTGAGGGAGTGTGAGCGATCGACTGATGGACAGGAACATGGGCAAAGACATTGTCCGTGTCCGTGTCTCCGCTTGTCTCCCTGGGGTGACAGCCGTGTGTCAGGGTCTGCTCTCTTCTCCAGATGGCCCAGCCAGTTGCTCTCAGGGTCCCCTGGCGCCCGGCGTTCATTGACCGAGGCCGGGGTTCTCACGGCCTGGGGGCCCACAAAGTCTTTGCCGCGGCCTGGCCTCTGGGGCCTTTGGGGCCTCCAAGGGGCTCCGGGGTCGTCCAGGCGTGACAGCCTAGACAATGGCAGTGTCCTCACCCCATCTCACACCGACAACCTACCAGGCTTTCTTCACACTCCAATATCCTCCTCAACATGGATTCTCTTGACCGCAAGTCATCATCAAAGATCAATTTTCAACTTTGTCAAGAACACAAGTTAAGCTCAGGCAGAGAATAACCCTGTAGGTGCCTCACAGGTGACTCATTTGGAGAGCAGCAGAGAAGAAGAGGGCTGTAATGTATTAATGAAAAAGTAAAAATGCATTTGAATTTGAAGTTCAGAAAGTAACAATGGGGAAATTCTGCTAAATGCAAAATATTCAACTTTTCAAAGAAATCAAATGTGTTCCTTTTAAATTATATTTTCCATTAAATATTTTCAAATGATAATGCTCTAGTTTAGAATAGTGAGTCAGTGAAAGGAAAGTGACTATGAGAAGAATATCATGTAACAGAAGTGGCATATGTTTTAGTAGCTAACTATAAAAGACAGAGTAAATAAAACAAAAATACAAGTTCCCATCTATCTGTCTCACAGGTGGTCCTAAATTTGCTTTATTTTCACCCGGAGAAGCCTAGTGATTCCACAGTCAGATATCAGATAGGGGCTGCAGTTTTCATTTCATCATGGAAGAAATATATGTGTGGAATGTTGGGCTGCAACGAACTGCAATTTTGAGTTCACTAGTCACCCAACACATCAACAGGACTGTACTATTCATTTAAAACAGAAAGAAAATGTATGTCAGTTGTTGTAAATACTTCTATAGTGTTAAATGTTTTTAAATTGTCCGTTTTGATTTAACTTGCTCAAATTGTGGTATGAAAGATAAGTGTCCTTTGATGTTTCCTTTTTGGATTGATCCCACAATTTTTGGGTTGGGATGGTCCTGTAGCTTCAGCTTACTGTGGCCAGAGCGATGATGTCACAACTAGTCCACTCATGAAGCAGTTGGCGACTAATAATGGATTACAGTCGTCTGTGGCATCGAGTTGTTGTAGCCCAAGTGGAATCTCCAACTACCAAGTTGCTGGTGCACTTGACGCTAATATTATGAGCTGATCAAATAACCACAATTGCCTCTGCAACTCATTTCAAACACATTTTAACAGAATCTAGCTCAGCCAACACTGATGCAGGAATGTCAACTCACTTGTGGATTATACAACCCTTCAGAGGTGAGCGCTGCCTTGGGCTTTTAAATCCTGGAGTCGCTGGTCCTCATCTTTGTCGGCCATTATCAGAAACGTTAATCCTAACAATAATCCTACATGGGTTCAATAGGCTTTCTTGGTCAATTAAATCTGAAAGTCCGGCGATCTGCAGACCAATGTCAAACTAAGTACTAACCATGTCTTCTACCTCAACACTGGTCCAAAATTTTGGCCAAAAGACTTACAGGTTCTGCAGCTTATGTTGGCGCTTGAGACTCATTGAGAATGGAGGGTCTGAACTCAACAACAACAGTTCAACAACAGTAGTAGATTCAAAACAAAATGCTTCCAACACAACCTGTGATAATGTGAATAAATGACCAGACAGTAATTACAGAGATGTATGTCATTAACGCTGAAACGCTTCTCTTCCTACACCAAAATCCTCCTACTCTAAAAGGCACAAAGCCACGTCTGTGATAAAATGTGGCTTCACTGTTTGTAAAAGCAAACCAGACAGATTCATTTACGCCAAACTGATGTTCATTTGCATGTTTAGAAATGACACGACTCCGAATCTGAAAGTACAGTTCTTTTGCAACAACACATTTACACACTAGCTTTAACAGTTTGATTGAATAAATCATTTTTCTTGGCACTGAATGAACACAGCTGCAGGAGCAAAAAAAAAACACGTTGAAGCAGCACAAACACCGACACACAGAATGCCTTGTAGTTTTGATAAAGCGGCAGCCAACTCTTTTGTTTTGCAGCCGAGCAGGGATTAGGCAGTACTGGCCTTTGTCCTGTGGTTTTCCAGTTGAGCAGAACACAAGAGCCTCTACCTCCACTAATACAGTCAGACCTCCCAGCAGGCCTTTCACCGCAGAGCCGCTAAGAACCTGCTGCCCAAAAGATGCTTTTCAATGAGTTATCAAATCTCCTCTATACTGTCCGTGCCTTTCAAGCAAGTCTCTTTGTTCGGTCTTTTCTATGGGGCATTGAACACATCAAATAGAAGTGATGGGCAGATAGATATAGAAGAATGTAGCAGTCATGCTAACCTCCTGCAGACGCCGTCGAGCACAGTCAAGCTGAAATGCCAACCGGTTAATATGTTGCTACAAATGTTAATCACAACACCATCATTGCAAATTGGTGGCAATCCATGGTGTTGCCAGGAACAGGCAGATTATGTTTGCTGCAGGTAATATTTGGCAATTTATTTTGCTCCCCAACAGTGTGATGGAAGCTGAACAAAATAAATGTAATGGATTCAATTGCATAAGGCTCCTTGATATAAAATACTACAGAAAAACCATTATCATTCCATATCAAACAGGTGGCCTCATAAATGTATTTCCATTTTAACATGTCTGATATTTGTATCGCCTGAAGAGATTAAGCAAACAATGTGACTTCTGCTGAATAAAAAACTATCGCTTCTTTCGAGTTTCACGGCCACAATTAAATCTTATTTTCTCACAGCAGCAGCTGGCTAGTCGCAGAATGCATCAGGGTTTTGGATGAGTTCATTAGGCGGCCACGTCATTTATGCACAGTCACACATAAGTCAAAGGTCAGCCAGGATTACCCAGGTGGCCACTGCGTGTGGGTGTCAAGTTTGATTTTCGGATCCTCCTCAAATAAAGCCTCGGTTCACATCCCAAATAGCTTTTTTTTTAAGAGGAAACGCGTCCCCACACTGTGTATGATAGTCAGCCGATATTTAGATAAGCTATGTAAAGTTAAAAAATAAATAAATAAAAAGGATTCTGATTTAACACGGGAGAGAAGAGTGGGAAGTCCACTCCACTTGACACTGATGGAAATAGCAGGGGGGGGAATAAATAAGGGCCGGAGAAAGGATTTGAATCAAAGGTCAGGAGGGGCACACATTCTGCTGCAAATACAGGGATTTAACCAGTCAGCCATTTCTCTGCTTCATGTTTGGTGTCAGAGCTTAAAGTGAAAGGAACCATTTGTGACTAACATTATTCATAATAAGCTCTCCCTTTTTTTTTTTTTACCCAACATATTGCAATTCAGGTGAGCAGCATTCATAATTCATCAACACGGGTCAGCCGGATGATCATGTTGACTTAACATTTGGTCTGACATTTGGGCCGGGTTCACACCCTTCATTAGTCCGCACCACACGGCACCTCATCAAAGCAAATTCAAGCAAAGAACAGGAAAATATTGGAAGCAGAAGGGAAGAATATTGCAAAGTGAACAAATAATGACTCAAAAATTGGTCACTGTTACTGCCACAGTGCAGTGATAACAAATACTTTCAATAATGTGAGTCACCAACATGTACTTTTTGTAACTACATAATTATACTTGTGAAAAAATCCAACTGGGCACTGCGCCAAGTTTTTCTCTCTACTCATGTGCATTTTAAAAGAGCAAGATGGGACTTCTGCTCTCCCTTCCCTTCTGCAAATGATGCGAGTAGGACGCTTGACCAAGAGGCCACTGGAAACACTCAATATGCTTTTCACATTTGTATCATTCATCAACTCTTGCTGATTGACTCACAGGATAGAGAGGCATGAACATGGCATGAAATGTGAAATATTATCAGAGCAACAATCTTAAAATGAACACTTTCATCATAGAAAAATAATTAATAGAGAAGGTTTATTATTATTAACAAAATGATACAAAAACAAAGACTTGCAAAAGTTACAACAGAATATCATGTTGAAATGATGAAATATTTTCTATGTGTGTGTTTTTTCAGTCGCGACAACTGCTTGTCTGAAAGCTGATCCGCAGCACATTAAATAATATAGCTTTTTTTATACAAAAGGCGAATTGTGAAAACCTAGTGATAATGACATGATTTTTAATTCATTAATTCAGGATTAACCTCGCAGATGTAGAGGATCTCAGCCTTGCTAAGAGAACAATACGTGGAAATCTACTGAACAAAATCCAATATAATTTTCCCTTTTACTGTAATTCTTGAAAGACTAGTCTAACCATCTCTGCTCACCTCAAAATACATGCATTTTACCATTAACAGAAACACCCCTGAAACATCTTCCTGCAAATTTCCTAGCAGGTGCAATGAGCTTCTACTGTTAAGAAGTTTGCAGGTGCAATGTTGATATTTCTAATCTGTCTTTAGTAGAAAATGGGCCAAGCTTGAATCTGGGTCTCATGATTTTGACAGACCTCGTAAGTGATGCAGTTTTAGCAGTTGGTGACAAACTGTACATATTTCAAGCCCTGCGGACCACATCACATGATTTGGCTGGCTAGATTTGGGCCCCGGGGCCTGGAGTTTGACACACAATCTCAATCAATGCAATGAAAGTATTTCTCCCGCAAGTGAACAGAATAGTTTGATCCTCTGTCAGACGTGGCTGTTTGATGAATTAGTGACTACAGTTGCAGGCTATTACAAAATCCAATATCATTTTCCCTTTTACTGTAATTCTTGAAAGACTAGTCTAACCATCTCTGCTCACCTCTTTGTTCAACGGATTCTATTATTCCTCTAAACATGAGTATGTCTACCATTGAAACAGCGATGATAGTGTAACAGAAGACAACTGCTGGTATATAAATACAATGTAGTCTAACAAACATACAGGAGGAAGGAAACAACCGAACCTGCACTGTTTTCTTTCTCGCACGAAATGATCAGCATTCATCCTGCGTGTCTCTAATAGGAAGGCAACTGGGGCCAAAGAAGTCACGACACAGATAAAAAACGAACAGCAACACATTTCGGCCAATAATAACACGGGACCTTGTTGATTGTAGCAGGGTGATATTGGAAGATATTGACTGTTGGGAGTATTGCTGTGCTTCTCAAAGTCATTTCCGACCAATGCAAGGACATCGACTTCAAAGAGCACGCAGACATCAGGCTGATCTGGGAGCAGACAATAAAGTGAAGGGAGCGAAGGGAGCCCGGTGACAGCTCTCCATCATTCAACATCAGACAAGCACACACTCGCACGCGCACACTCATCCCCAGCTATAAAAGACCTTATATGTAGGTGTGTGTGTGCTGTGAGATGAGCTGAGCGCCCAGTGTGGACTCATCATCTCTGTAATTGACGGTCATCTGTCATCTCACAGTGTTGATAATCTTCAGTGGGACAGCAGTTTGTCTGTACAAGATGAACGGCGGCCTATCTACTGTATCTGGAGAGACTAATCTGTGTTCTCATTTGCTCAAGCGCACGCTGACAGAGTGGTCTGGATGGTGGAAAAATGACATGAATCACAATGAAGAGTGTCGACAAGATCATATTGTGAGCGAATGTGATATACGACGGAAAATTAAAGGGCTGCTCTTACCTGCGACCTGAACCAGATCGGCAGTGCTCACGTTGTCCGGGTTGGAGCCCAGACGGAATGTCAACGCAGGACCCAGAACACTGCAGAAAATCATATTGAGGAAGAAGGTCAGGAGTTTGGATGATAACTGGGATTGCGTGTTGTAATTACCCATTATTATGGCGATATTAACACATCTGGAGTCTCTGCTGTATTTCTGGTGTCAAGCTCAACCACAAAAGGGGCCAAATTGTTAAACACAGTCCAAACAAAATGTATATTTATTGGCACTTTAATGTTAAATAAAAGTGGAAACATAGACACTCGGAGGCTAACCTGAAAA
Organism: Synchiropus splendidus; assembly: GCF_027744825.2. Lineage (NCBI taxonomy): Eukaryota > Metazoa > Chordata > Actinopteri > Syngnathiformes > Callionymidae > Synchiropus > Synchiropus splendidus. Next base: position 20,086,637 of record NC_071336.1, read on the forward strand.
GAAAGCATCCCTGTGTTTCATGTGAAAGCAGCTGCTTTCCCGTCTCTCATCAAATCCCATCCTTCATCGAATATTTTTGGAGGTTTTATTTTTGCATGTTTTCTTTCTCCGTTTGCAAGAAAACAAGAGAAAGTATGAGCACTGTTTTCATCTTCGTAGGTCCTGATATCAATGCGTTGGGTGTTTATTAAAGCTCCTAAGGGCCACATACAATGATTTGACAGATTTGGCCCCCAGACCTTGAGTTTTATTCCGTGCTCTAAATAAAAACAAATGCAGAACTCATTCTTCAAAACAGCCTCATTATCAATTTGGTCACTGTACAAGAAACAAAAACTATGTACAAATGAAGTGAACAACCAAGAGTAAATGTGTCAGGTCTGTTAATGATGGCCATTGGTTCGTTTCATTTCACTTAAGACAGATACAGAAATCAGCTTTTCTCATTATAATAATAATGGTACCACCCTCTCAATACAATAACAATAACAGAACACTGGTACGAATACAGTTGTAATGTCCATGTCTCTTTAGCATCTAAACATGCAGGTATTAGAGTTGCTATTAATATAGTGCAGGTTTTTTTGTGACTCTCAGGAGCCAGGATTTATATTTGTTTTCTCCCAGCTGAAGCTAAAGCATTGAAACAGCACCCCGTTTGCATCCTCCACCCATTGTCTTCTGACAGGGGGCGGGTCACACGCCAGTGATTGACAGGTCTCAGTCAGACACCGCAGTGCTGCTTAGTTATATTTAAATGAAAAGCCTCAGCCAACTGCTCGGTCATAGTGATCGACATGAGAGAAGGTTTGAAGTTCACGCTCTAAATTGGGGCGTAATCTGGAGCCCTGGAAAGCCAGCGATCGCCGATGATCAGTCACTTGTGGCAGCCAAAATGTTCATGATTAAAAAGCGATTAATTGCGCAGGCCGACTCTCTATTCTGCGTCACTATTAGAAAACACTCACAGTCTGTCTTGCAACTTCTATTCACACAACAACGCAGTGCTAATGATGACTGCTCATGAATTATTACATAACTGGGTATTCTGAGAACTCTTTTCATCATCTGCACAGTTTAATTTGAGAAAATCAAGTTCATCCAATAGTGTGTGAAAATGCGTTCATCAGTTTAATTTGCTGTGTTTCAGTTTTGCCTCAGCACCAGCTAATCACTTTTCACACATGCTGTCATTTAATAGAATTGTTTGCTTTCATGTAGTAAAAAGAGACATTTTTGTTTGGATTATTTACTCTATCTAGGTCATAATTTGAAATTCAGGCAGTGTATTTGGCTTGAGTGAAGATGTGTAGTGTATAAACCTAGTCAGAATTAAGACCAGAATTGACACATAAACTATGAAGTGATGCGTTAACTATAATGCTGCGCTGCTGTATTGGTCTGGCCCTAAGCTAAACACCTTATATCACTGGACCCTCACTTATTCTCCACTATAGTCAGGAGGCAGCCACGGACATTTCTCCCTGGAGCAAAATAAATGTTTTAGGTCCCCGAGGTTGGCCATGAAATAAACACTAACAAGCTCTGCTTGGTTCTGTAACAATGCCCCGCAGTGGTTTAGAACGGGAGGGAGTATTAGATATAAGACAAAAAAAAAGCCAGCTAGTGTTTTAAAAAGCTCGGAAACAATGAAACAAATCTACTGAAAAAGAAGATGGTGTAAAACGTCTATTACGCAGCAAATCAACGATAACATTCATGAAGATGGGAATATTAGCACGTTAAACACGGCAAACTATTACCATCCCATCTGGAATCATTATTGTGAAATTTGGCACCTTATTTGCAGCGGTGTTTTTTTTAAGATCTAACGGGAGAATAGTAAAATATGATAGTCATGGACTGCTGTACTGATAAAGATTTGAATGCGATATTATGCAACAATATTTGAGATCAAAGGTCTGTTGTGTTCAATGGCACGAATCCCCAAAATACAGAGGAAATCACCACACTCTTAAAATGCAAATGATTCTCTCTTAAAGATCACTACACTTGACTGACTGTGGGGGCTGGATGGATCCAGGGTTGCTGGTTTTGTTACAGTGCTGATTTCATAAAGTGTATTTGGGTGGTTGTTTTTAAATCCTCGTATTAGACTGATGGAAGTTCAGCTTCAAGCGACTGATGCTCAGACTGCAACACATGGTGCAAATCTGATTCAGGCCATGGCACGGCTTTTACAACACACTCTCACACCTACAGAAAGCAGACACTCACAAAGACGAAGAAGAAAAAGACGCGTCGTCCCTCGATGCTTTCACCTGGTGTGTGTTTGCTTTCTAAATGTCAATATTTCCACAATCTTCACCCCTGCCTTTTCCCCCCTGCCAAATTGAACCTTCACGCCACACAAACACTATTCTAATACATTGACAGGGGAAAAACACAATATGGCTGGAGTTGTGAGATGAGACCAAGATTGCTAAGATATCTAGAGGACTTCACAGCGCCTCCCGTGTTATCAGATGTGTAAGCTTGGACTTGATGTTAGCTCTGCTGGTGGGATGTGATTAGTGCAGAAGGGCTGGTGGGATATTGGCAGCAACCACAGACTGTGTGAGTGTGTGTGTGTCCATCTCCCCCTAGTGTCCCAGCCCAGTAAATCACTTACGTCATCCTTAACTCGACCTGTCATCATCCAAAACAGCCATTTCATATCTCGCTTGGGGAAGAGTATTTTGTGGTGTGTAGCAAAGAGAAGAATCATGACTGTTTATCTCCTATCTGTTGTCACCTCCTTATCTTGGCTCATCACATTGAGGGAGAGAAGCAGGGCGGCTTGCTCTGACCCGACTCTCTCTGGCTCGAGCCAACTCATATTCAGACAGACGGAGCCTTTCAAACCCTCACCTGCCAGAGCGGCACAGCAGCAACACAATAACCGCGCATCACGTCCTCTCTATTGGCAAATAGTCTTCCATTACTTTGATAAAGCAAAAATCATGATCCCCAGACAGACGGCACTTTCTCAATCCGTCACTGTTGTGGCCAACATGACTAGTTACTTAAGCAGAGAGGCTTTAAGTAGGATTCGGATTAAATGTAATAAAAAGAAGCAACATGTTGAAAAACATCAGTATCGCAAACCAATTAATTCACATGGGACTTGGCTCATGCAGTTCAGTGCTATCCAACCGTGCTGCAGTGCGGTTGCTGAAGCCTCAATTGATGAGTGCTTTGAAGCTCTACTGTCTTTCTTTTTTGGCAAAACACATAAGGTAACAGCTTCTCTTGCTGACACTTTGAAAAGAGACAAATAAAGGAACAATCAAGCAGAAGTGTGAAAGACAGGAACATCAAACAAGCAGTGTTAAATGTTTCAATTACACACACTGCGCCATGACAGTTTCAACCACTGCAAGCACCGTACAACATAGATGGAATGACAATCTTCAGATATCTGACTGGTGAGAACCTGACCACTGGATTGGTTGGAACAAAAAGCCTGCATCCACTGCCGCCCTTCGAGGACCGGTTTGACACCATTTTTTTCTTTCTCATGACCAAAGAATCCTTGCAAGTGTGTCAAACACAGCAGCAGACTGGATATGCTCGACGCAGCCAGCAATGTTTCGAGCAATCGCCCTGCAGCAGTCTTGTTCTCTTTCTCTTGTGCAGCCTACAACAGATCGGCGTTTTTCTCAGCAAAAACCCAAACTGACAGTTGAAATAAAGGATCCTAGAATCATACAGTACAACATCAGTTAGGGTTCGAATCCCGACTGGTCATTTTGTCAAATAGAACACTGGTTCTGACAAGCAATCATACACTAACCACCGAAGACATTCAATTACCCGTCTTATACACTGAGCTACTAGCCACGTCTGTTGCAAAAAATGCACTCGCATATTTTTTAGTGACGTTAAATTGCTCTATTCATGAGCACAAGTGAAAATCTGACCTGTCTGGAATTAGCATATAAAGCCCAAAAAATATACATATACACAGCAACGGTAACAGAATAAAGGCCCATGGTTTAATCACATCTGTGTCCGTTGTTAGATAAAGCAATAATTATTAATATGTTTTGGGCTGCGGCCTCTTTGTGCCCCTTGTGAGTGCATCGAATTGTGATGGAAACAAAACATTAATTATCAAGGTCTACTTTGGCAACAAGTTTCCAGAAGAAGCTGTTTGACAAATCTGCATGTATTGTTGGATCCATGGGACAATTAGGATGGGCTCAATACAGATTTGTTAAAGATTGTTGGTCAATAAAATGAATTAAAACGCAGGAAGCGTTTTAGATTTTTCTCTCTTTAAATATCTCCATCAATCTGTATTCAAGGACAACACAAGGGCAGCTGAACTGCTGTAAAGTCACTGGCCATCCATTAGCATTCATATCATCAGCAGAATTGATTTTAAATGATAAGAAATGACAAGTGTAATAATGAGATTAACTCAATCAGTGGCGACACGATAACATATCCCCATGTTCCTCCTGCCCAAACGAAATTGAAGCCTGAAATTAGAGATCAGAGACTCTCCTTGGTCGCATTGATTCTGAGGTCAGAGGGAGAGTTTTTACTGATGCACAGCAGCTACAGAATACTGCAAGGTTTCCCTCTGAGTGTCTTTCATCTGAGCCAGAATAATCTGTACTTGCAGCTGGAGACTGCAGTGCTTTGGTGTCTTCGTATGCTGCGGGTGTAGCTGAACCACCCAGACTCTCCTGAAGGAGAGTCTTGAATAGCTTGTCAGATCTTAGGCGAACATAACTTTTCGGCCTCCTACATGGTCTGACACGAGATGTACGGCAGAACCTGAATACAAGAACAAAACCAGGCAGGTTCAAGGGCGGTTCGCCCGCTCATTAATATATCAGCTCCTTCATGATTGACTATTTCCAGCATGCAATCGTGCCGCGCAACTCTCCCAGCTCTTCCGCGCCTGTGTCTCCATGCCTTGACTGCTCCCTTCATGCAGTGGCAGCGTTGGTGTTTTGAATACAGTGACATCAGTACGTGCCTGAAGGTAATTAAGCCTGATTTCTCTCCCTGCAAAGAGTCAAACACTCCCAAAGGTCAGAAAAACAACAAACGCCTACAGTTTGTTTCACACAAACAGCTCCTGCGTTGTCTGGACTTTGTGTCCTCAGGCTCAAAGCAAAACTGTTTCAAATGCTTTAAATGTGCCCAATTATCTGCCAAGCTGTGTTCGGCTTTTACAAGGCATGGTGAATTATTATGTGAGAAAATGTGGGTGTGCGGAGAAGATGTGTCGCTACATACGAGAGCTGGGTGAGGTCTGCGGCGTGGAGCTTCAGCCGCTGCGTGAGCCGTTCCATCAGGTCCAGACCCTGGCCAGTGGTGAGTGAACTGGGGGAGATAAAAAGAAAAGAGAAATGTTTGCTTATTTTTGAAACAGTGTTTTACTCCCACTCGGCTGGTTTTTATAATGACTCAAGCTTGAACCCATGGTTCTGGCAGTCAAAGGCAATGTGCAGATTTCCAGTTTTATGAGACTTTTCATGTCACATTTTTAAAATAAATCCAGAGCCTTTCATAGTTACATCATTTTGTCTGACCTGTTGGTGAACATGAACATTGATGACATCGAAGAACCTTATGAAATGTATTTATATGATGTTCAATATTAACTCTAATACTATTCAAAGCTGACAATGAGTGTTTGTGGATTATTTTATTTTATTTTACTCCATTTTGTTTTTCTTCATGATTGCAGGTTATTCCAAACCACTTTCCTAGTTGGTGGGATCCTCACTGACCTTGGTGATTCTGATTCTGATGACTATCTGATACATAGTTCTAATGAGACATCAAGATGACATAACAATGTCGGAAATTCTCCGTCCTCTAGTCGGAATATATTGAACAGCCTATATTTAACTGGTCACCACCTCCAACAGCACTTTATCTTTTGAGCAAGAGGTAACGGAATAGGACAGATACATTTTCATATATAAATGGAGCATAAATGGGCCTTAAGAGCGAGAAGAAGTCCCCTATGAACGTTGACAGGACTCTCCTGTTGAGCCTTTGAGATAGGATGAGAAGCTCATGTGAGAGAGGCTCAGATTAGAACTTCTACATTGACAGGAACTAGCAAGGATGCCACCTGGATATCTCCCTTGTTAGAAGTTAAGGGCATGCACAACTGGGACAAGGCCCTGGGGCAGACCTGAGACATACTGGAGAGATTATATCCAACAATTGGCTGCAGGAGGTTTCCGGCCGAGTCTCTTTGCTTCGACTGCTGTCACTAAGAGCTGAGCATGGATAAGCGGGTGGGTGTGTCTCAGTTTCTGATCGAGTTCATAGAATTCCAGGGTTTGGATACACCATTTAAGATTTCAGTTTTGGGTTAGTTAGTTCCCTTCAAAAATTTTAAATCCTGCTTTTTATATTTAGTATAGTTCAATTAGTTTGCCACTTTTCGCTCTACTATTTCCCACACTGCTTAGCTCTTAGAAAGCACAGTACACAATAAGGCCTTTATTTCTATGACATCACCATTCGAAACTCTCCTTGAGTGAAGGGTGAAGAGCACAGTGGTAGACAGTTCCACATTCAATATGCACAAATTCTGCTACCATTTAGAGTGGATGTACAGACCACACATACACCTGTAGACAGACAGAAACACACACACAAACAGTACCAGGGGAGACGGGATCAGCTGCCTCCACCGGCTCTGTAAATCACAGACGCTTTTTTGGCAAAGAGACAAACAATAAGGTGCAAATGGAACCGGCATGAGGTGTAATAGCTGCATCATATGGATGTGGCACTCTTTTTTTCTTCCCTCATCTTTCGTTTTTCCCTATTTTTGTTTTTTCACACGCATACATGCTCATAGTACTACACAATTGGACAAAGTACACAAGGACATGCGAGAGATGAGAACAATAGGGTGCAAATGGAATAGAGGTGAAGTGTAATGGTGGTCTGATAAAGCCATGCCTCATCTCAGCTCAGTCCGCAGCTGCTCTCTCGCTCTGAGAGTAAATCGCCAAGGAAATAGACCAAACAAAGGCAATCTGCAGGCTGACGTGCTGAAGGTTGGAAATGAAAAGGGCACAGACACACAAGCTACTTTAATAATGTCAGTTTAAGCAGAAGTCCTTGTCAGTGCCAAGTGACTCTGAAAATGGATCATAATGAGGTGAGTAAAGAAGGTCTTCGCTCATTACATCTTCGTTGGATGGCGCTTCCATATGACGTAAAGGAATCCAGTAAATCCTAACACGCTGCATGATATATATATATATATATATATATATATATATATATATATATATATATATATATATATATATATATATATATATATATGTTATTTATTTGATTAAGAACATTTCGCAATTCAACTCAAGAGCACAATTAATAATTTAAAAAAAAACACACTATGACCATCATGACTGCACACCTAGTCCGCAGTGGTCAGTACCTAGAAACAATAAAAATGACTTAGACTACTAGCATTTAGCTCTCTTGGTGGCCTTTATCGACCTTTTGGATGTTCTTGTTGACGTGAACTGTGCAGGTCCCACTGTTTAGGCACAGGTCACGTTCGTGACGTTGTGGCAGTTTTCTTTCTTCACTGAAAATACAACAGGATTTCTCTGTCAAAGTCTGCTTGATGTCAGATGAAATGCATCACCATGGCCAGGGACCATGTTGATGAGAAGAGACGCATGCTGAGAGTTGATTCGCTCCAGTTTTTAAAAATGTTGTTCCCCACTTTTAAAGAGTTTTAGTTGCACCAAGGTAATTCCAGGCACGCTTGAATTCCTTGGAGAAAACTCCAGCAACTGGAGAGCGCCAGGAGTGACTTGTTTGTTGATTCTAGCGCATCCTCCCCATGGGTTTCACAATTCTGTTCTCACCATACTTTCCACTTTCTCCCTCCACCTTCCTCCCACTCCCAAAACACCCTCTATGACCAGCGCAATGTCAGGAGCTGTCAGATAAGCAGGTTTGTGCAGCCTCACGGCAGGGTGTGAAGGTGCTTGGGATAACAACCATGCAATCAGGGGGGCCCACACCCGGCACACACACAACGCCAGTCCAAATATAGGTGTCCAGCACGTGGGCCAGGACACAGGAAGAAAGAGTAAGCGGCGGAAGGTCGCAATTCTGCCAACCTACATACTGTGTTTACGTCTTAATCCGTTTTTATATATATGAGCAGCGGTGAGGTGAAAAGATTGCACCCATCTGATCTTTATGAGGCTGTTAACAGGTGAAGGACAACTCCCCAACACTGGACTTTATAATGCCATAAAGGGATTTAAGATTGGGCCAGGGGCAAAGACACAGCTGTGAGGAACTGCTGAGACAGAGCTGAGTGAGAAGCAGCCGGAGTCGAAACTCGGTAACCCTCCGTGACAAAGTGCGGTCATTAAAGCTGTAATACAGCGCACTAATACTTACACACAGAAGGATTTATCACCTCTGCTATTGTGTCAACTACAGCACACACTTCGGATTTCAAAGTGCCGTAGCTTTTTCCATAATGACTGAAATGGGGGCGGGCTGATCAAAAATGGCATCTAACGGCAGCAGATTGAAGCAGATAGGTGCACAGTTATGGCATGTACAACCGGATGCCTTTGAAACACGTCCATCGCTTGGGCGCGTTGCAGTAGCAAGAGGGAATAAGCCATTCATAATAAGCCCACCACAACCAGAAAATTGCGCGTTTATGAGATTTTCAAGGTCAAAGTGGAAGGTAAGCAACATTTTGTGCTCACAGGAGACTAGATTCTAACAGGAAGCAAACCATTGCTAATGTATCTCAGAGCTTGGTGACATTCTCAATATTTATAATACAGATGAAATAAAAAGGAAGACAGCATGAAGAGCTAGGTCTCATCAGAGAAGTGTCATTTGGTGTAATTATATGCTGAAAAAACAAAGAACATCAACTGCTTCCTCCTGAACGTTGTTTGACACAGACGCTGAAATAATCCCGACAAAGTAACCATTGTGTGTGCGGCAGGGGAGTCAGCAAAAAGGGTGAAAATTGAGAAATCCATGCAAATTGTTTCAACCAAAATTGATCAGAGTAATTAAGAGATGAAGGAAGAAGTATGAAAACAAACAGAGAATATAGCACTAAAGATGGCGGCACTCTCAAATCTTCAAAGTCAGCAGGAGGAAATAGACTTGCTGAAAAGTTCAGAGATGAATCAAAGGGAGGAAACTTCCAAAAATAAAGGCAGAACTCAGGACTCAGGATTGAATGTGTCTGTTGAGGAAAACACTGCCTCAAAGATCTCACCGGTGGTTTAGAGAATAGAATCGCCCACGTGGAAGCTAAAGTCAGAGCCAAGAACATGATGATGTACTCAATACCATAAGACATGGAAGATGATAACATTTGGCACGTCAAAGAGAACCTTATGAAGACCAAGGTGGAATACAATGACGATTGTGTGATCAACATACTGCTGCCCAGCAAGGGTGCCAGACCACGCCCCTTTCCTGAAATTCCAGTAGGAAGGGTTGAAATTCAAGGTGGTCAAGGCAGTAAGGCTGGCCAGAAACGTCACTGCCAATGATCGGAGCAGAATAACAGTCGACTACGACTGCAAACAAAAGGTCTATAACAATGGGAAGAAATGATCAGAACTGTTGATCTCTCAGCTCCTTTTTGATGCCTCAGACCAAGATGATAATGGAAGAATTGTTGTAAAAAAATCATTCATTCATTGAGATCGAATGCTATTAAGTTTACATGTTTTTACATGTAGTTGAACTTAGCAATAATGACACTAAATAATGCTATCACAGTAAAAGCTGCACTGCTAATCAAAGCTCAACATTGAGTTCCACGCATCCATTCATACCAATTTTAGCTTATATTTGACGATTTCAGACATTATTATTATGCATTACAGTACTTATTGTACATAAGTCCTATAGGATTTCCACATAAGACTGGCGCACATAATGAAGATGAGTCATTCATGTACACATACAGCCATGCATTTCTTATCCTGTATTAAGCTGTGTAGTTCATGATGTGACATGCTGAGATCCATCTCAGTATTTGTTTCTTTAGTCACTACCTTGTCGCAGTTAAACTAACAGGCATGTTTGTTAATGCAAATTTTCCATTTCTCTCATACTCACTCTGAGCCGGTGATGATGTAGCCAAAATGTCTGTCTTTCCCTCTGCTGGAAAACTCTTTCACTCCAACATGGACCAGCTGAGTTTTGATTTTCATGTTCTTCTTTTCCGCCTCCTCTGGCTGCTTCAATGCGGCTGGAGCCTGAATCCCTTTCATCCACTTCTCTATTTCGGAGTCCACCTGAGCATCAGGACCTCCTGCACTGCTGGTCAAACGAAGTGTGGCACCTTGCTCTGCCGGCACAGACTCACTTTTTTGCTCCCAGCCGTGGGACACGGGGACTTGGCCTTGTGTCGTTCGGCTTTGGACGTTCTCCAGTCCAACCATTTTATGAAGGTCACCCTGACCTGGTGGCCCACTTACGGAGGATGGAACCTCATCAAAGGGCTCCAGGTTGAGGTAATCTAGCAGCTTGGAGAAAAAAGCTGGAGGCTGTTGAAGCAGGAAAGTGATGATAATATAAGTACATTTTGCAAAAAAGAAAATCTTTGTAGTACTTATTCAAGAGACGTGTTACTCTGCATGTGTATTGTAGCAACTACATCATCATAATTAAGGTCAATAAGGAGATTAAAAACTTTGCCAACCCAATCACTCACAGCACTTTCTGCCCTTTTCCATGCTCCGTACGTTAACACAACGATCCATCATACATTCATATCGTACACACAGGATGGCACAGCTACAACTTCATAAAACGTGTGTACACCCCTTGACTCACAAGATATTCGACAGGACCGACTCAGAGCGCACAATAAATGAATGTCAGTCCTTTGAAATGTTATACTCTGCTTATTCCAGATGCTGCATGAATTTGGACGTTTAACCCTGTCTACATCTTTCAGCAGGTTGGAGAGGCCCAGAACAATAAACATGAAGATGGATTCATGCATTTATTGAAGAGGGTATAGACGCAGCAAAAGTGACTCTGAATTGGATCTACAGAAATGCTCATTTTCCTTCCTAAAGACCGGACCACCATTGTGTTCCACTACATATCAGTAAAGCCAACAAAGCCTTTATCTAAACTCATGCACTGGTTTATGTACTTACAACTGATCCATATTGTACTCACTGTATTAAGGGCCTACATGAATATAAGTTAGCTGATTCTACTTGATAGACAATCTCCCCAACTTTGAATCAGAGCCACAAATCGTCAGTTCTCCATTGGAAGACATTTACACAAGTATACCAGGTCTTTCTCCCTCAGAAACCAATTTGTTGGTCGAAAAGAGTTCATTTAAATTTACCTTGTGAGGAGGCTCTTTGTCAACACCGTCTTGAAGTTGGCCTGGAAACAAACACGTTATATGAGACCAGATTGTGTGGTTTTTATTTAGCAAGACACTGAAATACATTCCTTGGCATTAATCTGGAGCCATTGTAATTCACACTTGGCATACACAAGTAGTGGCTTTTCATATGATCACGGCTCTATTCCAATGTTAACAAAGACTGACCTTGTTTTTGAAATCTCTGTGTCTCCTTTTGCCATTTTTCCGATTTTGGACTTTGGTCTGGTGGAAGTCTGTCGTTTGTAAATGTTGCTTTGTAAACTTTGTGGTCATCCGGGGAGTCAGGGGCTCCTGTCTCCTGGGCTTCAGACACAACCTGCTTAGAATTCACCTCCTGCAGAGCCCCTGTGATTAATTCTTCAAGCTGGCCAAAGTTTGTACCCATCAGCGAGTCCATGTTGTTGCTGGAGCTCCCCAGCTGCTTCATCACATGATGCAGGAGTTGCTCTGCACAAGAGGCAAAGCAGGGGATTTCAGACAAGGCAGCAAAATTAAGGTTTAATTATGAGTCAATTAAATGGTAGATCTCACCATCCATCATGCTGGGGGGCTTTTTGGCAATCATTCGGTTTGAGTCCTCCTTCATCAACAGTTTGTCTATATTCGGCAGTGGCTCCTTTTCATGGTCACTCAGCATCGAATGGATTTGGTTGAGGTAGTGGAGCTTTCCTTTGGGCCATGCTGACTCCATATCTGTTCCACCCCGCTGTGCACCGGGAGCCCCCGCAAAGAGCTTTTCCAAGTGGCTGGAAAGTAGTTTGTTCTGTTCCGCATCGTCGTCGGAGTAGGTGGTGCTCAGTTTGGGATGTCTGCCCTCGCCACTCTTTGAGAAGACTTTGGTGACGGGAGGTTGTCCATCTCCTTTATGAACGCTGTAGATCGTTGTCTCCTTCCAGCCTTGCTTAGGTTTAGGCTGACTCATCTCTACTTGGTCATCATTCTTTATAAGACAATGAACAGACATAAATGTTTAAACATGGACATCAAAGCTCAAAAATATGTCTCTATCTTGGGTTAGCCTAATGTAGAAAATGTTGGGTTTTTTTTCTCATTTGCTTCACTAGGAAGATGTTTGAGATGCCTGAATTTGCTAGTTTGAAGTAGTAGCTTTAAGTGGAGAGCTAAAAACAAAGGCTGAGAATTTTATGGGGGTTAGCTTTAGGAAGAGAAGCTTGTTCACCACGAGGAAACTCAAATAACTGCTACTCTTCTGCATCAAGAGAAGCCATTTGAGGCAGTGAAAAGGCATTTATTCATTTTTTCATATTTGGCTCCCGACGCCTTCTTAGTGAGTGTTCAGACATGTCCAACTGCGTGGGGTCTGCCGCTGAAATTACCTTTTGATAACACTACGGATTTCTTGAGCTTAGATGTGACTTGTGCCAATGTCCCCTCTATGGTTAATAAGCAATCCATTCCAAAATATATAGGTGGATTGACTGCTAGAGTGTACACACCAACTGATTTCACATTTGAGAATTTTGTGTCGTAATGAAATACTCAAACTCAAAGTGAAAACTGTAGAAAATGTACCGAATCCTTCTACAGCCTGTTTGACCTGGATTTAAAAAAAAAAAAACAACAAAAAAAAAACAGCAGGACACGATGGGTCAGCACCACAGCGACATGCCTCGGTATACGCCGGATATGAATTGGAGTCCTGATCACAGACAACTGCTCTACAAAATTGCATTATGGAAATCAGAGATGAGATAATGTCACTCACGGGGTTATTTCATGGGCTTACAGGCAGAGCAGAAGAAAGCTTAAAAGCAGGACCCCACAGTCGACAAACCCTCTCTTTTTCTTTGAAATGGCACCAGTCATGTGCTCGTGCTCTGAAGTCACATCATTTGCTTCTTTAAGTCAAGTCACAGCAATTGAATTGGCTAAAGAGTGATGACTGAACAAGTGATATTTTGAGCCTCACTTGCTCTGTTGAGGCAGTGGCTCTCTCCCAAATCCAGCTTGCTGCGTGTCATTCACGCTCACTGTTTCCTCCATCACATGCCCTCACAAAAGACCCCTCCCTTCAATAAAGAAGGTCCTGAACTCCTCAACTTCACATTATGGTGGCTGACACAGCAGCAGGAGGCGGCTCGAGTGTGAAGGGTGCCACACATATTACAGACAAAGCCTGGGGTCCCACCCAAAATATGAATATTGAATTATGTCACAGGGTGATGGAAATGCTTTGTATAGAAGGGCAGCAGCCCAGCAGGAGCTAGGGGAGGCCAAAGAGAAGGAAACAAAAGAGGGAAAAGACAGATAGTGACCTCTTTTCAGTACGGAACGGGAAGAGACTCTTCAGTAATTGAGCTTAAGAATGAAGTTTACATGTGCACTTTGGCAGGACATTTTTTTATGATAGCTGAGCCACTTGAATTTTCCACACAGAGTACAGTGGTGTACTTACGCAGGTAGAAAAATGGCATTTATATCGCCACACCTGTTTTGATCTTTGCTTCACTCACTTTCAGAACAACTACAAAACAAATCTTTGCTTCACTCACTTTCAGACCAACTACAAAACAAACCTGTGCATCTTCCTCAAAGACTTCAGGCTTCCCGGCGAACGGAGCACGCGGCATGAAGCCGAGGTCCGTCAGGTACTGGTGCAGGTTCCTGTCGAGCTCGGCTCGCTCAGGTTTCAGTTTTCGGGAGCTGCTGTAGGACGAATAGGGACTCCGGTCCATCCCCTGATGTCGTGAGGGGATGCTCCTCAGCTTGGAGAGCTCTCTGGAGATGACCTGTTGGGTGATGTCGTCCTGCCATGTCAAACCTGCAGTCAGACAAATGAGTCAAGTAGAAGTTTTAAACAACAACAACAACAATACAGGACCTGCACAACTTTCAGCTGTTAATATGTGATATATTGCCCAGAGATTTTCAAGTTTCTGTGTAAAAATACAATCCTATACATCTTAATTATTATTAATTATATTATAATTATTATTATCAAATTAACACAGTGCATTATCAGAGCAAGAGACTCAGTCCACAATGCAGCAGCCTTCATCATTACATCTTTCATATATGTATCTCCCAAAATATGTCTTTGCCATGATTGAAACTAAGCAGCAATAAAAGAATTTATTTTCTGCTTTATTTTCATGTTTCAGTAAATTTGTTTTAGGTGTTGGCACCTAAAAAGGCTAAAAAAAAATAATAAAAATGAATCTGCCATTTTTAAAAACCTTTTAATGTGAAGTAGTAAAGAGTATTTGTTTTTAAGATCCAAAACTTTAGCCTCATCTACATCTACACGATCAGAATTTAATCACAGGAAGCCACTCATAAATAGCTAGTTATGATTCGGAAACTGTTACATTTACAACATAAATATGAAACAGATTTTTATGTTGGCTACTAATAGTGAGTCAAGTGTTTCAGTGCACTGTGGGCTTTGTTATACGAGTGTGGCGGAAGATATTTTAGTTTTCTCAGCTGTGTTATTAATGAAACTTTTTTACGGTGAACTGATAATACTTAATAATACTTTTATAGATCATGTATTGGAATGGAAAAGAAGTACAATGCTCATATGACATAAGAATGAATTGAAAGAATAAACAAAGTAACTTTTAAAGACTGAAAGTGAATTCCAGATCCAACAGTGAGACCATTTGGCATGCCTTCCTAATTCTCTGTGCCACACAAACATCAGGCTAGCAAACAATGTGAACACATGACAATAGAAGCAGCACACAAATGGAAGCCACCGACTACACACGCTCGCACGTGTACACACCGACACACACTATAGCCTGACGACACGCTGGAGGAGAATGTCACACAGAGCTCTGACGCCGTGCCAATATCTCTGCTAATTGCCAACACATAGTTGGGACGCAGAACTACTGGGCAGGGGCAAGGCACAGCCGTGCCAGGTCCAGATGGAGCTATCCAAGCAAAAAAAGATACCCGAAATATGGCATTGTTCCCAGTCAGCCAGGAGATGCAACATTCCATAAGCAAAAACACTGTTTTCTATAGCAAAAATATGCTCTGATGATGCACTGACAGCAATATAGAGCTCCTTAATTTACATAATAAAGATCCTGACATTTCACTGAGCTCATCTATGGAAACGAGGAGTCGCAGAAAGATGTCTGGCTTTAAAATGGGAAGATGGATGAAGGACAAAAGGGGGAAATTTGCACAAGACAGGTTATGGTAAACATGTAAGAATTTTGTTACAACTGATGGCATACAACTATATAAAAAGTAGCTTAGATCCACATTCTAGAAGGACCACCTTAGGTACAAAGGGAAGCAGGGCCACATAATGGTCAAGTCAGCAGCAGAATGCCTTCATCAGTCATGGTTCTTATTCACATCATGGATATTAATATGCACCGGATGAGGATATGAGGAACATCAGAGCAGACACAGATGCCTGCCTCTCTGGCAGAGCAGCACAAAGCAGCGTATGTTTGTGGCTGTTTCGGAAGGCAGCTCAACCATCCATCCATGCAACTGTTAAGTACCCTTGGCTCGCCCAAGGTGCTGTATACCTGCTGTATATTAACAGCGTAATGTCACATTAACAGTCCAGACGAGGTTCTAAAAGATCCATATGCTACGTGCAGTTTTGTGCAGCTGGTTCAGTGGGTTTGGAGTAAGCCTGTGATGTGCTGCGGCAGGATGAGGCGACGTCATTGACTGTGACACCTCTATCTCCCATCGTCTCCCCGGGGATGCACTCATTTCCATACATACTATGTTTTGAGTGTCTGCGACGGCAACACTTGAGGGAAAAGGTATGCTGGTGAAATTACAGAATCAAAATGAACCATTTTGGAGAGCAAAAAAAAAAAAAAAGGATGGGGAAAAATGTGGCAGGGACTTTACGGTTGGATTCCCCTCAATCAACCTCTCAGCTGATTAAACTGCCGCCAAGGAGCTCACCACCGAAAAAAGGGGTTATCAGGCTGGCCACGGGATAAGCAGGTGAAGCTTCTACAATTCTTATTATTACTCTATATTTGCAATTTCTGTCATACTCTTGTTTGTGCAGTAGTTGTGTTTCTCTCGTCTTTAAAGCAAACTATTTGGAAAGCCACCAAACATAGTTGAGTTTCCTTACAGGTTACGCAGTAGAGTACATGAACTCAAGTATTCAGTCTCCCACATCCCTCAAAGATCACCATCAGAGATCCATATGGGTAGGATCAACAACCTGCCAAAAACCATTGTTTGTGCTTGAGGTCCTGCAGGATGGAGAATAGCATGATTTCGATGCACCTGTCATGACACCATGTCAGTTTATGGTCAGCGACTCCCCTCCACCGACTGAAGCCGTCCATGGAGTTAATGCAAATGTCACAGTGGATCACGCTGCTTGACTTGTCGACACTGTGAGAGGACACATCAACTCGCCAGAGTCCTGCAGGTCAATCTCCTCAACAGTGGCATAAAAATATTGACATGATGGATTTTGATAGTCCAGCGTCCTGGAAGGTGAGTGACAGTGCACCACAGACTGCTAAATCTAGTTCAAGATCAGATGATGCTTGTGAATGCAGCACAAAAACATGTTTTGAGATATGACATAGAATGATAGTGGGAGGGGTTTGTGCTCTTTAGGGTTCACAAATGGGTGAAGCAAAAACGTCAAGATGGATAATAATAATAATAATAATAATAATAATACGAGTGTGCAACTCCACAAACTCCCAAAGATGATGGTAAAGACATTACATCTGAAAAAGCTATAATGTCTGTAATTTTATATGACTATCATTGATATTTTTTTTTTTGGGGGGGGAATGACATTAATTTATGATTTGCTTCAAATTGACTTTCTTTGCACCTCCGCTTCATGTTTGCTAATATGCTGTTTTCTCGTCCATCCAAACTACTATTGGCAAGTTCAGCAGACAAACAAGATTTTTATATGTCACATGACATTGACAGATCCGGAATGTGCGAAGGAGAAATTTAAAAATATTACATAAACTAGAAAAGAGACTCAGAGAGTGCTAACCTCCACCAAGCAGCTCCAGCCCTCACTGCAATGCAATCACCCAATGACAAAGTGTCCTTCAAAGATCCTGGCTCCAAATGCCAATCCGGCTAATCTGCCGAAAATCATCCGATCTCCCAAATCTAATGAATCCTTTACAACATCTGCCAAATCCGTCCAAACCTTATCACATCATTTTGAACAGAGACAAAACATAACCTTCGTAGCGTAGACAACCAAGAAGCACCACACTGATTCAAGAAGATTCAAAAATGCATCAAGAATGCAGCGATAAAAAAAGGAATATACCTGGACATATAGTGAGACATAGACTTGTATAATGAGTGGTAAATCTTGTAAAACTTAACCATAAATATTTACAGATTAGTCAGCGTGTCACACTTTATTTAGCGTACCTTTATACTCAGACAGTGATTCTGCTGTCTGAGGTGCACTGCGTTTCTTCAGTTATAAACATTCACCTGTGTAGTTGACTGGTAAATGTGACACATTAACAACTGTGAATAATAACAGTTGAATGATTAAGTGACTGATTAACAGCACATAACTCATGTCGAGAGTAAACACAGCATTTCAGTGAATACTCTCCCATGAACTATGGAGCAGTGTCAACACTCACTCACATATGGAGGAGGAGTTATGACTTCACAACGATGCAACATGACTGTCGGGGGTGCAGACACTATCCAAGTGAATTCCAAGTGTGCGTCTTTGCTGCCGTGTGGAGTCACAGAAAATGCTTCTTTCTGAATGGTAGCGCCTTTTCACATTTTGAAAATTTAATGCAAGATAATGTTCACATTTAGGCCCCTTTTGTCCAGGGGTCAGTTGCTATCGATCCGGACAACAGCGGTCTTGTGTGGTGGACAGAGATTGTGTGATTCCAACCTGCATCTCAGATGCAAGATAAAGAGGATTGTAAATCGATTCCTATTGATGTCTCACACCAATTTTTCTCCCTCTTCATCACCTCTACTTAGTCGACGGAACAATGCTCCGAATATCCCCGCCCCTCCCTCAAAAGAGTATGGGCCACATCCCGAAATATTGACACTTTAATAGCCATGGAACAGACAAGAACACGGTGTAGTGCGGACCCATCCAGAAATGAAGATCGCTATGGTAACATGATTCAGAGCAATGATGTCATTCTTGCAGCGTCTGCTTGTGGGTGTCAGAATAACCGGAGTTAGAGAATGAAATCTCAGGATGACATGCATCAAAAGAATTAAGGTCCTCTTGAAACGGGGCAAGAGGAATTATCCAGTGAGTCGCCTCTCATCGTCCTTGCTGTCATTAGTTTATTTCTCTGCAGTAATTAGAGTAAATGTGTGGTCGCGTCTGGCTTCATATTCATCACAGTAGCCCCTCGACCCTCCCTCCTCTGGCTGACTCTTAATGATTTTCAACACTGGTTCACGCCTGTTAAGAGATATAAAGCTCAGAGTGGCCTGCAAAGCCAATTACGCTTGAAGGGTTGTGGTCACGCTTCAATGTTGAAGGCTTCTACTGTCCCCTGCTGGGAAAAGGAAGCAATTACAGCAGTGAGGCGCTGACGTCCGTTCATACTTTGGAA
The DNA here is from genome assembly GCF_027744825.2 of Synchiropus splendidus. Classification (NCBI taxonomy): domain Eukaryota; kingdom Metazoa; phylum Chordata; class Actinopteri; order Syngnathiformes; family Callionymidae; genus Synchiropus; species Synchiropus splendidus. The sequence continues at coordinate 20,105,624 of NC_071336.1, forward strand.
ATTAAAAACGTTATTTAGAGCACAAACGACAACAGCCATTAATAAAATAAGGAAAGGAATAAAGGAAAACTCATCATATGCTCAGTATTAACAGAGAAGAGCTCATTTTTAGTAAAAACATTTTATACAACGTGCACAAACCCATTTATAATACGATTTGTGTATGAGCGTAATAGTCACTTTTCCACTTTAGTAGATTTCATCTCAAAGATCTGGCTGCTGTCAGCAGTCTTAAGTCCATTAGCTCCCGGCACTGATTTGATCCAGTATGATTACTCTAAACATTGTGTTTACTCATCCACAGCAGCAGCAGCCCTCAATACCAGACAAGTGTCTGGAACTAAACATTGGATTGATATCAAGCATGTGTCCATCTTAAGCTCAGATCTGCACTGCCAGGTAAAGAGATAGGTTTTGGGCTTGTTTCATACCGATGACCAACACATCAAGAAAAGCAGAAAACAAATGATGATGTCCGCTGGAAGACTCAGACAGTGAGGAACGAACGCTGTACCTCTGTGAGCCAGCTTCTGCAGGAGAGTCCGGAGGCGTTGAAGACCGGATGAGGAAATGTCGTAAGTGTACAAGTCTGCGCCGGCCAATTCTTGGCATCTTCCAAACACACCATCTGCATCCAGAAAAAAAAAAGAAAAGCTGTTTTGTTGAGTTTTGTATTTTTGAATGCCGTTACCATCATCATCAATCATACCTTCAGTTATCAGTTTGTGACACGAGGAGCAATTTTAAAATCAAAGCAGACACATTCTGTATTGTAACAAAAAGCTTTGGTCTGTCTTATTGACAAACCACTATACTCGTGGGGACCTACAGGTCCAAGTCTCAATTTGAGGATGAAGAAAAATAGCATGGCCATTATAATTGGGTTTAAGTTTGGTTCAGAGTCCTGGTTAAGGTTCGCCATTTGTTTGGGATGGTTATGTTTAGGGTGAGAGGCTGGGGAGAGCATGTTGACAATGAGAAACCACACAAATGTCCCCACAAGGATAGCAACCCAAATGTGCGTGTTTTTTTTGTTTTTTTTTCGAACAACTGCACTACACAAAGATATTGTGCAATGATAATTCTTAATCATTTCATTTCTTTTTCTCTGAAAGATGCTGGTGCCTTGTTGTTTTTGCAAATGCCTTCATTTACTACAACGCTGCAGTGATGTACTGTAACATGAAGTGAGCTAATGTCCACATAGCGTCCTGCCCAGATCTTATGCATAGGATAGCCTGGTCACTTCTGGTGAAATGAAGCCACGATCTACGATATCTGCATGGCCTCCTGTGAAGTATAACAAGTGCTAACAATTGCTCTGTTCTTCTCCAGTATTGTTCCACGTGGGAGGGCGATGTGTTCAGATGTCATCTTCCGCTTCTCTAGTTTCCTAAATAAGAACTGTGCTCTGAGACAAACGGAGACACTGTGAACTGTGTTGATCTTGACATTCAACCTTGACATGAGGCTTATTCTAACTCTAACTTAAATAAACTCAAAGTTGGATGAGAACTAACAGCTGCATATCAGGCCGCAAAAAGTTTTGAAAAAAAACCAACAACAATCAACGAGTAAATACAAACATTTCACTGTAGATAATGAAGCCTGTGTGATGCTTGACATATGTGCTTGCATGGACTTGACCTGACACCAGGGAAGTCTTTTTAGTGTACCACAAGATGACTAATAGAACACCTCCCATCTCTTGTTATCACACTCAGCAGGGGTGATTTCTGAGGTGTTTAATGAGTGAGGCTGTGAAGTGTTTTCCAAAGAAGGCCCACCTCAGCACCATGCCCCGTGGGTAGAGGAACAGGACGGCATTTGTGCTCATGTGCCCATCATTAATGCCAAATCATTGTGTTTCTGAGTCAAAGACTGTGTCCGTAGTTTGGTCTTTTGACATGGCGCCCAACTCGCTGTCCGACAGGATCACATAGGTTTAGATGGTCCCAGAATCTCTGGCAATTTCTACTCGTAGGTCTACATGGTTGGGAACGCCTTTAGGCCAGAGACCATCCTTGACACTAGTTTTATGTCAGTGAAAATGCAACATGCAGCTGACAGACCTATCACACTCAAGTGGGACTATTGGTGCATTCCAGTTGAAATTCCCAGCTCCATCCCGATGACATCACCCAACATTTGGTTTCCCAGTCGGAAGGTGACAGATTTCTCACACTACCCTGTGTGCGCAATCCAAGATGGCTGCTCACATAGTCAACAGTGAGTAGACCTCCTGTGTATATTGGACTTCTAACTTGTTCTTCCAACATTTTTCACTAAATTGTTTGAATGTATAGTATTGTTAGACGCATTAATACATACAAACATCATTCATCGTCATTAAACACCTCACATATGTTTATGAGGTGTTTAATCTCACAAACATGAGGTTTCCAGGTGTTAGAAACCTATAACCTGTGGCTATACACATAAAGACAAATGATAAGGTTGTGAGCTTTTTCTCATTCTTATTGACGTTTGAGGGAAAGTAAATCCCTCTAATCCGCATCTCATCCTTTAGGTCGCGGGTTAGGGTTCTAAAAACGGTAACTTGGAAATACTGATGCAGGGTCTGCACCTTAGTAACTGTGGTTGCATCCAATAGGTGACATTTCCCTGCTGACAGTGAAGTGATAAGCAGCCATTCATGGCAGAAAATCATCGGGATGTTTGGAAATCGCCCAATCAGCTGGCCACACTTCTCACTCATTATCGGTTGCTAAGCAACCCACGACACAGATTTCCGATCAAACCTATAATTTCGAGACCAGATGTTGGGGTCAGAAAGCAGCTTGTGGATGATACATCATCGGTATGACCCGTGTGTCACCTGCTCTCAGAGTGGGAGCTTGTTCATGTGGCACCTCACAGAGACAAATCCGGCAAATTCCATCTGAGCAGTCTGTCTTTGCATCTGTGCAGTTGGTCGTGCTGAGTGCGGAGGCCACTGTTTGGACGAGATCTAATGATGTGAATCAACACGACGTCATGCTCCACAGCGCCCCATTAATTGTCCTCAAGTTCCCTCACGACGACAGCGAACATCGGCGTGATGCTGACTGGCACGTCGGGCATGGTTTGACACAAACAAGGATGTTGGCTACATGCTGATGTTGCCTGCCCTCTTCTCCAATACACCTTTCATGGTGAGTTTATAAAAATAGTCCACATCCAAGGATGCATGATCAATACTATCTCTCAGAGGGTCGGCTGGCAAACACCTACAGTATGTAGTGCAGCAGCGATACACACTTGGGGAAGCAATTACTTCTTCCACACTGAACCGTTTTAAACAAGTCATTTTTATCCCTGACTGCTCATAACAATGGGAACTCAAAAAGCCTCTGTGTTTCTCTGTAAAACTACAACATTGCCATTAGCCTGTTAAATGACAGAGAACAGGAGTGGGAGGAGACAAATCTGAACAGACAAGACAAGTTCACCGAGCAGCACAGTTATTTTGGAGCCTAGATGTAGGATAAAGAAAGACTTCCCACTGATGGATCATGACACTGTCACTGAGGATGTGCAAGATTCTCAGCACTTGAGCTAAAAGTGTTCAGACTTCAGAGTCTCGTAGCTTTGAAATGCAACAATGATACTTTTGTTTTTCAGTAATCATCCTCATTCTCGTGTTTCCCATCCCATTCAACATGTCCAACATCAATCATTTAGTCTGCTTCTTCATGGATATTTTGGTTATGACATGATATTAAACAATGTGGTGCACCAGGAATTGGTGAACTGAAAAACACCCCTTACTAAAGAAAGTCTATACACGAAGTCCCAGTCTTAGTTCTATTGAATCCTTAAGTGTATATTTCACTATAAAACTTATTTAAACTAACTGAACACACAGAAGAGCACAACTAGCATTTATTCTAAAGGAATATTTGGGGAAAGCAAATGATCAATTGAGTGCCTGGATTGAGGCAGGAAACCAAGGCATGCTTGACAGAACAAGACCTTCAGTTGGACAAGAACTAATATGTTACAAAAAAAAAAAAAACATTGATTTCCCTTTGGGAGAAGTCCAATGAATCAATACACCTTCATTTGTACAGCACTTTGCACACAGCTCAACAACTGAGAGACGGCTACACTAAAACAAAGAAACCAGCCTCTACAAACAAGAACACAGTGTACCAACATATACAATCATAAATCCAGGAAACATTATATTTATTCTTTGGTTCAAAGTTTGGCTAACTTTTCTTCATCTTCAATTTTGCAGGTTTCCCACATTCACAAGCTCAAATGATGGTGTTTAGCCTTGTGTCTTTGCCCTTCACATGGTTGGCTTCATTATTTAAAATGGGACCTCCATACAAGTTCATTTTGCATAATAACTACAGGGCATTTTTAAGCACCAGGCAAACAGAATGAAAAAAAAAACCACATACTCACTTGCGGCCTGTACAGCAATCAATGTGAATGTGTGTGTGTGTGAGCGATGGATGACTAGGTGATTAGAAATGATGTAGAATTTAATTTAACACCCGTGGTTATTATTATTTCCAGAAGTGTTAGAATAAGGTGTTTATCACTTACATCGTCACGGTTGGTCGAACACGTTTCAGACTTGCCGCATGATTTATTTCCTCTTGTAAATATTGTGTAAGAAACCTAGCGGTGACTAAACAAATGTTGAGCGTGCACCCGCACAGACACACAGGGGGATGACTGCTGCTATGGACGGATGACTGTATTATGTTACAGTGATGTATTAAGAAGAAGAAGCAGCCTCTCAAGTGTTTGATGCCGAGGGTATCCCAGCATGTGCAGGGTTTGTGATCATGTGATGTGAGCACAGGTACAAACAAACAGTGAACACCCTTTTCCATTAGCAGGACAACAGGGAGTGTTTTAACTGCTTTTACAACAATCATCTGTCAGCTTCAGAGAACTTTTAAGCCTCCTCTGATCAATTTCTGTCTCTGAACAAAACAAGGCTGATGATGTGTGATGAACAAGAGCAAAGAAGCCTCACTTGATTAAATGACTCGCACAATCAATAAACAAGGCAATTCATTAAAAAGCGGTTCAGCCGCTCAAGTGGCTTCTTTCTCTCCTGTCACTCTTAAGTCATAGTATGCTGGAAACTGGATTGAAGAGAACCAAAACTCTACATTGGAACTGAAAAGACACTCTAAATATGATCACTTGCATTTCAACGGTTGGACTTTAAACCTGGCTCCAGTGCAGAATTGTATTGCCAGCTGTATTATTTCAGGAGAAAGTCCACAAATGCAGTAGACTGCAAGTCAGTGCGGGTTCTGAAACTTCACGCAAGCATGTGACCTGAGCATGCACCCTGAATGGTTTGTTTGGGCTTGGGTTTCTTGGATATTATTTCATCCAATCTGATTCCATAATGTTCTAGAGGGAAACCTGAACAACAGGACAGAAGTTAGTGAGAGAATACACATTGGTGACCATTTCAGGACAGAACTTGATTTTAATAATCAGAGGTTAATTCAAATATGAAGTTTCTCTGTGGTTAGTGCAACAATCCAAAAACTGTACTCACTTCACCATCATCTACTTTAAGGACATCGGCCTTTTTATTGACTATATTTACAATTTCTGTGTTCCATGTAGGAGGCCTAGTTTGTGGTCAACTTTAAATTAGCAATATTTAAAGCTAAGACTCGTGTCCAGGGAAACAGAGCATCGTGGCATTGTAACTAGAATAGCATGCTAGAGGAGGTCCAAAACTCAACATGTACCTCCACCTTGAAACACTCCTCAAAACTCATGTTTAGTTTATAGTGTTTCCCCAGTAACCTCTGGTTGGCAGAGATCATATCACACGGCATCTCCTAGCATAGGAATTGGTGAATTGAAAAACACTCAAAAGAAAGTTTATACACGATTCTCTTGCAGCCATGTAAAATGACTCAGTGGGCAGTGTTCAGCCTCTGTGCCAATAGTTTGAAACAAGCGATTTGTACTGTGTTGTGCTGAGTGTTTTGGCTTGTTGTATTTGGTTTCTACTATGAAGGTTTAAAAGCTCTCCAGAGTTTTTAAAGGAACTTGAAAAGTGGTGCAGGATCAGCGTCCCAAGTGTCTGTGGTCAGTAAAGAAACTCAATAGTTGATGAAAGGGATTTGTTTTCAGTGGTTTCGCAGTCTCCCTTGATTCCTTTTCCAATGTGGAAACCAAATGAGGACGTAACGGCTGATGCAAGTGTTTGGGAAATGATATCAAGGCGTCCAACCTCCTCAGATGTTGCAGCAGCCAGAAGCTCATGGTAATTAGCCGGATCCTGATTGTGTAATTTACATTTCAATTGAGTCCATCAACAAGACAGACGATTCATGCGTCTTTAAAACAAGCTTCTGCTTGATTCATGACGCGACCCTCTATGTTTCACCAAAATGAAACATCGTCAGCTCGTCGATACGAAGATCATGTTGCTCATGTTTTCACATTCCCCCCTTTCAGCAGTTTGTGGAGAATGTTTACTCAATATAGATTTTTTTTGTGGTCAAATATGGTGTTGTTCCTTGTGCTGAGTCGCTCCGGTTGCCAGCACAGATCGAAACATCGCCTCAATCTTAAATCACAGTGGCTGCAGCACGACCGCCGATCAATAGACACACTTGGTTAATTGTTTAATGGAGGTTTCCCGTGGAAGAGCGATTGTTTCATCATCAGGTGCGATTACGGCGCCAATTGCTGTTTATCTTTAGTTCCCTTCTATTATATTGATCAACATTACATATTTATATATTTACAGTATTCTATTCGTAATTATCAAATATTTTAACTCCAATTGTTGCACTACACTAAAGGCTCTTATTTGAGAACTATTGGTTCCAAAATGAAAAAAAAAAACCTCAACATGTACCTCCACCATGAAACACTCCGAAAAACGAATGTTTACAGATTTATTTGATAGTGTTTTCCAAGTAACCTCTGGATGGTGGAGATCATATCGGACTGCGTCTCCTAGCTTACATAGGCTGAACATGTGCATGTGTGGACACTATATTCTTCATGTTATTGAGCACTGTGTTCAGCCATCTGAAAGGTGCTACATAAATAAAATCACTTTTGATGGTATGTCAAAAAACTACATAATACTGCTGACTTTTCTGAGGCGTTTTCACATATTTGTGTGTAATGAAACTCAATCAACAGTAATAGCTTCTGTTAACTTGTTAAGAAACGAAAAAGCATGAATAATTTAGTTCAATTAAAGCTGAATAAAACATGCTCCACTGCTGTCCTAAGTTAGAGAAAAAAAGCCCAACTAATTTGAATTGAATTGAATTTAATGAAACAATTACACATAAAAGCATCTAAGACTTTCTGGCAGCTGCAGATGACAGTTCCTTAATTATTTTTTGGCTCAGAAAGGCTTCCTGGCTCTGCTCTGCACCACGACAGCATGGCTGCAGCCAAACCCAGGATAAACCAGGTTAGTTCTTCAGGGAGAGCGATGGAAGTGGCAGACCCAGTTGTACTCGCACTGCTAATACGAGATCAGCAAGCTGATCAGCTGGAAGAGTGTGTACCTTTAACAATTCACCATAATATGAAATATCTTCCTAGCTTTCCTTCCAAACCTTTCCACTGGCTGAGACTTTTGACTATGACGCACGTGGTTACGTAAAAGTTTATATTTAGTCATTAATACCAGTGCAATGCGAGCCACGCTACTGTGCCCTTGACCTTTTGAAATCTTTGCAGCTGTGGCGCATTTTGATAATGTTCTTTTTTGTTGTATTGTTGAAATGCCCAGTATGCAAATGCAAATTTTATCCATTCCATGATGCAACTACAGTAATGCTGGGGCTGTCAATAGATTAAACATTTTAATATCAATTACTCACGCTCGGTTAACTCGCGATGAATGGCACCTCACACATTTTCTAAATGTAGAGTAACTTGACAGCAGATGTTATCAACACAAGAGTGGATAATAATGCTTACAATGTTATGCAGTTTTTTCAGTAAATGGAAAGCTACATTTTGTTATAATTACTTACATTTAGAAGCTGAATGTTGTTTTTAATTTCCATGTTGATGGATGATATGATTTTAACCACTCAGTGTTCCTTGTGCAATAAGTGCTTCAGCTGCGCTTCACAGCATATCGACTGGGGACACAATGATGAATACATTCTGGTTTGTAAAACAGGAAGTTATTGATTTTGTTTTGCTCCCAGTGGAAACGGTGAATGCACAAATGAATCTATAGCATCGGTGATGTGGTCAAATTTTACTTCATTGCAGGAAGATAATCTATATGCTACATTCCTGAGCACACGCCGAATTCATCGGCTGTATCTGACAACGAGCGCAGCTTTATCAGTCGCGCCATTTGATTCGTTGTGACAAATTGATAAACGTGATCAAATCGTTTTGTCGGTGACATTCATTCGGGCAAAACTGCCTCCTCAGCCACTCCTGTGTCAGAAGAATGCTTTAACCTTTACTGAGATGATTCTTAATATCGACAAGCTGCCACAGGCCTTCAAATTAACGCCCTGCTGTGAGGACACCACCAAGCCAAACACACAAAGGAGAGCCCCGACATTTTCCTTTTCAGCAGGTGACACGTTGTCACGGCAACCACTGACACAGCCACATGAACATCAGGATGGTTTGCTCATGAAGCCCTGTGCGTTTTTACTTGCTGTCCCACACAAAGCCAGTGATTGCAACTGTCTGATTCGATGTGCCGTTGAAAAGGAAAAATGATTTCATATGAAAAGCAGTGGCTGGGTAATGAGGTGCTTGTGAGCTCTGAATTACCGTTGACGCAGAACTCGTAGGGTGTGCAGAGCTCGTCTTCAAACAGGCAGCCTGCAACAGAGGATGAAAACAAATATTAGTGGAAATGTTCATAATTGACCTCGTGGCTGTGAAGACACGGGACAAACCAACGTCTCATTGCTCACCAATGTAGAAAGCGGTGCATCAAAAGGTGACCTACGCGGAGACAGTAAGACGAACCAACTACTGTAAACGCATGTTTAAGGTTCAGTTAGAAGGCATTTTATCCCAAGTGATTCACAATTAACACACAAAGGAATCATGGGGACACAAAGCCCCAAAATAGTTCTTCGCCTTCAGTGAGCGATAGCAACACTAATGCCACTGCCCTCTTCCTGATGCTGACTGTCCACCAGCAGTGTTGCCACATGTCAGTACTGGATGAATATTAATGAGCAGTAATGCCTGGGCTGTTCCAGACTAATAAAGGAGCAGATGGCAGCAGTGTTATGGGCAGTTGTTTGCAGTGTTCACATTCTACACATGGGAGTTGCAACAAGAAGAACACTGATTGTTCTGCTTGAACAGGTGAAACTGCACAGCTGCAGCTCCAAAAATGAAAATGGGAGATTTAGGTTTGCTGCTCTAATGTAGACCTTGTAACAAAGAAACTGCTCCATAGACGTCACAGATTTTTTGATCAGGTCGATAGACAGCAGGTATTGCGCATTGAAATCCCAGTGACCAGACAGGAGCCTCTAGCAAGATCCATGCGGAAAAACTCCTAGAAAGAAACCTGCAGAACGGCTGTAGTCATCCCCTAGGGTTTGTCATTCCATGAAACCAATGCCTTGTGTCGGCTCCATTTCATGAGGTTAACAAACCACATTTTAAATTATTTTAATAATACAAATCATTAGAATCATGCCCTTGAAACAACACTGTTTATTAAAAAGTTAAACTACACAACTCTTTGTACAAAAATCATGAACTCACCGACACATATCTACCACACAGAATTTTTTTTGTAGTGATATTACAGATAGTAGATGACATCACTCAAACTCCTGCATTAACCAAAGTCTGAAGCAGACATGCCCCCACACAAATGCATTATGTCTCAAACACGGTACGTCTTTCCCAGCAACATGCGGTGAAAAAAAACCAAATCACACTTGAGGTGTGGATATCTGGCTTCTCATGGATGATTTTTATTTATCTCATCAAGCTGGGCAGCTCCAGATTGTGTTGGGTGGACTGAAGCTGCCCAGCGGAGGTTTGTGCTCTCTGAGTGCTTTACTAGTTAATTCACAGTACGCTGGCCACATCTGATCAACTCTTGACTGAAACTTCATTAAAGCATGAATCCCATGAGCAGAGCATTACTTGTCATCACTCACTTGTAAATCCAGGTTTCTACTAACCAAATATCCCACATGAGCAAGACATATCAGAGTCTCAGCACCACACTGTTGCAAAACACGCATCAACAACCAAGACGGCCCAAAGCGTATCGCTTTCAATTCCACTGTGGGATGCACCTTTCAGCCGGGAAGCTTCACTGGACAGTTACGAGAAGCTCATGGCCATGAATAAAGAGCATTCCGTGGCAGAGGCAAGGCCTTTATCAATAATGAGATTAGGGAAGTGGGAAGTTTCCTAATTGCTTCATACTGATGAGACAGACTTTTTAAACAAGCAGAATTCTGTGGTCTTTTAGTTCCGAGGAGACGAGGGGCGTTTTTTTGTCTGTCTTAGACGCTTGAAGAGAATGAAAGTGAGGTCTCTGCACCTTGATTTCACAGATCAAATGAAAAGAAAAGAAGTGTGCTGAAATGAAAAGATGAATGGAAACACTGCATGGCTAAAAACACAAAACAAAAATGTGTTAAATGGCACGCAACTATTTTGCACATTGTATCGTCTCTTTTTGTACGGGATGCTTCTACCATGAGAGGTTTATTGGTTAAATGTCACATGATTAGCACATGGCACGGCATAGGTTATATAATGTTTGTCATGACTCCAAAATGAGCGTATTTCAGTGAAACTGTTAGGGTTGATCAGAAATGGGCAAACTCAGACGCGATTCAATTTTGGTGATTTCTCTAGATGCATTGATTTTCAAGGAGACAAAATGGTGCACCAAGTCAAAGCAGGCACTTTGGCTTCAGGCAGACACCACATTCCCGACAGAAGCATTGTTGCAAGACACCTGAAACTGATATGCTGAAACTATGAGCATACTGTTCTTAACACATGAAAAAGAAGAGACTAAATAAGGAGTAAAAACGTCACAAAAAATGATGAAAAACGCCATTTCTCAACATTTTAAAGGCATAAATAGACTCATGCTTGCAAACTCAGAGACCAAACTGAAACATCAAGTTGTTCTTGGGAGGCATCGTGACATCACCATTAATGATTGACATTTTCAGTCAAAGCAGGAATGGAATCACCAACATGGCACACCGACCTTTTTCGAGCCAGGAGGCTGAATGGACAATGCTAACTAAAAATAACCAACTAAATACAATAATTTGATTTATTTTTAGACGCTACTCTATGAGCGTGAGAGGTTTGATAACTGAGGAGGAAATAATGCACAATAGGGCCCCCTCAAAAGCCTTCGAACGTTGTCCCTCATTTTGTATTGCGTGTCAATAAAGGAAGAAGCCTGGCAATCCTGTCTGACAGTGTATCTCACCACGCCACAATTCGTGTCAGTCTGGCCAACTTTTGCTCCTCATCGTTTCCCTCTTCAAGTCATTGCCTTTTCCAGGAAGCCTTGTCAACCCTCAAGTTTAATTAGTGCGTTCCAATTAATGATACAGCTAAGGAAGCCAAGTTTGTGTTGTGCGTGTGTGTTGACACGCAGGTACGCACGACTGATAACAGCATGCCCTCTTCCTCCACTGCTACGCCACGGATGATTAAAATGGCAACTTTTAATTAAAACGCAATCACAGAGGACGCGGCAGATGACTTCAGGCAGAAAATAGAACGCGTGGCTTGTCGTCCTGCTTGAAAACACTTTTTATTCCCTTTTATTCCAACAGGTCAGATCTGAACTGAAGTCTTGGGAAGAGTAAGCACAGTTGTCTTTTCCTTCAGTGGTTCTCAAGTGATGATCAGCGTGTCCTTGGAGAAAAAAAAAAAAAGGACTTCTGCTAAGGTAGTGTTGCCGTGTGTTGCCATGTCAACCCCGACAGAGGTCAATCACTGAAGCTCATCACTGTGGAAGTGCGGCAAACAGCCTCGGAGGGATTTAGAGGATCTACAGGGATATGTAAGTGGTTTCACTTGTGTCTGCCACGCCAGATATTTTTAGCTATCATGCAAACTGTGTTAGACACATCAGGCGTTATGTTGCTTACGTTCATAGGAACATTTTTTATAGGAACATGAGCTTGGACAAATGGGACGGCTCAAAAAAAAAAATCTGCTTTAGTTATCAACCTGCTCTCATTTTTCACTATTCATCATCATTACGTTCAGTTCCAAAGTAGGTCAGAGGGATGAATCTGACCACGATATATCAGTCACTCTATCAGAATATCAGGGCGGTTATCGTTGTTGTATTATAGTTCTAGTTTTGGGGAAAAAAGTGTGATTAATCTGTTATTTGGATTTTGGTTTGCTGTCATTAATTCATAAAAATTAATATCTTCATGTCCCAGCCCTATTAAAAATATATGAAATATAGACGGTAGACCAAATAAGTGAATCAGATCGTAGACTAGCATTTCCTTACTAGACTCATATCCATACCGTGATTTCATTGGTTCAAATCTAATTATATTGGTGGCATGTTGTTGACGCTGGACTCATTTTAAAAACAAGCTCAGACATGATGTTGCGTTCCCTTGTGCATTTTTAAGCTGTTACACACTGACCTTTCTAGGATGAAGACAGGAGGCTTATAGACTAATGCGGCTTATGCGTGAGACAAAATGTATTTTCTTAAGTTTATAGTTGGTGCCGCATATATTCAGGCGCGCTCATCGTCTGGAAATTAGGGTATTTGTGGGTCCAGACCTGCTCTCTATTTCTGTCCTCAATGAAAAATAGCTGCTCGACTCAAAGCGTTTGACCCTTTGACTTTGTCTGGACAATGAAACAGCTCCTGAACAAGCGGCTGAACAAAATTCACAGGCTAGGTGCTTAAATTCCCCTCACAGGTGGTTGGCCAGTACCGCCGAGCCATCTGCCTTCTCTTCTCAGCCAAGGAGGATGCTGGGACCGCAGCCACGAGGACAGACACTCCCAACTTCTTTCGTTTTTCGGACAATCTCTCTCTGCGGCCGCTGACATCCCTTTAATTACTATTAAAGGATTTGAGCAAGGTCATGCCGCGTCACACACACCTGTGCTGTCAGCCAAAAAGGCAATTTCCCAACAGAGTTAATATAAATGGTTGTAATAAAACTGGCAGCTCACAGTAACACCACCTGCACACAAATTAGCATCCGGCTGACACCAAGTCAGAGAAGCTTTGTGGAATCGTTGTGCTAAAATTAAAGGTGGCTGCGTTTCTCAACTCCTACATTCTAATGTTGTGAACATCATCCTAGGAAATCCACTCACTAGCTGTGTTCAAAACGTTCTGATGATTCTGACTTGCCTTTGCCTGATACCTTTTAGACACAGATAACAATGGAATTGTGTTGGTCTCCTACAGCCGCTTCAGTCTCTCTACAGTCAAACATCACACAGAGATTGACTTTCAATTCAGCTAAAATTCAAGGTTTCCCGCTGCAGAGTGATGCAGCCTTTCGACCGGTGTTCCATGACCCCGTATATGACAAGTAACCAGCAGGAAATGAAAGCATGAATACACAAGAAATGACAGAAAACGCCACAGAAACTAGGGCATGTAATTGAGTAACCTGATTGAAATGAGACAGCTGTAACGGAATATAACAAATTAATGAATGTAACCAAAACTTGTCATCTTTTTTTCACTACAATAATGATTATGTTTTAACGTCTGCGCTGCTCTGAATTGCTGGGGTGTGGCAAAATTGCTCCCTCTCTGTACAGAGCCTCTGCACCATACAAAGACAAGCTGCCCATGCCGGCTGTTTTTGAAGTATCATTCTGGTTCCGATCCATTTTCAACGTTCACACATAACAACTACCGCATTATTGAATACTTAGTGAAATATCTAGGTCAGCTAGGCGTTATTTAACATGGTCTGTTTATATTAATGATTGTCGCTATTAACAATCGTAATAACAACAATATGACCAATTTATATTCAGCATAGAAAAGCCAAGAAATTAGAAATATAAAGTATTGCTTCTTGTGATGTCTTTCCTTGAAATTATGTAATACCACTATTCTGACATTCTGGAACTGAAATGCATCCTGCAAAGCAGGCTCGTACACTGACACATTTTGAAAAGTTATAGTTATCACTGCTTAACAACTAACTTGGCAAACATTATTAATATTATTAATATGGTTCAGTTTCTCAAAGACATAGAGATAACAAAAATAGTCAATGATGAAAATTTAATTCATTAAAAAAGGCTGGGTTAGTCATATACCTTAGTGTATCTACTTAAACATGTTTGTTAGATTCTCAAGTAAATGTAGTTGGGGATGAAGAAAAACGTGAAATGTCTGATTATGTTTTTTATATGGATTTACAAATGTCCTCCAGTGATTTCTATTCTGTTGCACTGCCAGTCATGGGGACCAGTGAGTTGTATGAGCTTGGTAAAACCACTGGCACCTGCTGTCTGAGTGAGCTCATTGCGGTCAGTGACTGCAAAAACAAAATATACGTAGGGCAATAATGTTGGATAAGACAAAACGTGAGTGGAAATGAGTGGCACGGTGAAGGTCTACGCTCACTTGAGTGCCAACATTGGCATTAGATTACGTAAAAGACATCTAAATTTGCAATATGACTTCTCAGTCAACTCATAAACAGTCATTTAACAGGAATATCACATTCTAATTGAACTTCATTCCATTTGATAAATGGTGGAGATAATTTCTCTAAGTACAAAAGAGAAAAAAGTTATGAAGGACATGAATCATTTGTGGTGAAAGTAGCTGCTGGGGTGGTTCTGGATCAGACTGATTGAAGAGGGAGGTGGATGTGAAACAACGTGACATCCAGGAGTGTAATCAAACACATTCATCACCAACTTTCCAAAGAATTCAACACGGAATTCCCGAGCAAGCAGGTCACTCTTGCTCAGCTGCCAGCTCGGGGCGACAATGCAGACAACTGCCATGAATTAAAGATGGCAGCGTCACCGAGGCAACAGAGGACCCATAAATAGGCAGGCGCAACCTTTTCTCTGGCCTTCGCTAAATGATTCAGACATTTGATTTTCGCTGCTCTTGTGAGGTGTGATTGGGGCTTTGGAGCACGACCGCAGAGAGTCAAGCAGCTGAATGACCTCCTTTTGAATGTGCTGAGGAGCTCAAGGTCAGACCACACAGCCAAGTTGGGCTAGAAACACAAGTGAGCACATAGTGAGTGTAATGTTAATATTTAATATGAATATTATATGAATATTGAACATGAACTCAACCATCTTCAACTGCTTATCTGTAGCCACGTCACACGCCCACTTGAAAGACGGCAGCCAAGACGTCGTGTTTCCTGTATAGTGCTCCAAACTAGAGAACTACAGCAACACTTCAGAGGTGTAATCTTCCAGTTTATTCTGCTGTTTACTCCCTGGTCCACTCACAGTATAATGGAAGACCTTCGGAAATAGAGACAGCAGGTCCGTAGAGTTTCAGTGGAAAATTCTGAGGCAGTTCTTCATCGCATTTGTGATCATTTTTCTTGTGTTACAGGAAGGAAAACAGTAGAATAGCCTCACTGATGGGTCAACATCAATTCAGAAAAGATTACACTCACGCCATCATACCATCTCAAAACCACACTTTGGTTTGCCCATTCCCATTGTGGATTCCTTCTGCTTCCTGGGAACCACCATCACCAAAAACCTCAAATGGGAGCTGACCATTAGGTCCATCATCAGGAAGACCCAGCAGAGAATGTTGTTATTGCGGCAGCTAAAGACACTACGACTGCCGACAAAGTTGCTGGTGGAGTTCTACACGGCCATCATCCAGTCCATCCTCACCTCCTCTATCACTGTCTGATACAGCAGCGCCACCACCAGGGACTAGAGCAGACTGCAGCGCATGCTGCACCTTCTGCTGAGAAAGTGATCGATCGCAGCCTGCCACCTCTTCATGACCTGTATGTCTCCAGGACCCAGAGACGTGCAGGTCGGATCAAAGCCGATGCCGATGCTGGTGCTGATGGATGGATGGTCTGAGATTGGTATGATGACACAACACCAAACAATGGCTCTTCTCAAGTCTTCCTCATCATTCCTCACCTATAATATCAAGACCCAAGATTGATTGTCTCAACTCAACCATGTGACACAACTCCCTTCTGCTCAGAAGCAACCCACGCAGACACATAGCCCACACTCTCTCTTCTCAGTCACCGCCTAGTCTCATCCATCTGGAGACTCTCAAAGAAACATCGCACGTGGTCTGGTTATCACACCAAATGTGGCTGAGCCCCAAGACCAGAAAAGGCTTCCGTTTTCATTCTCTCATTGAAGCAGCTAGGGAAGCAGTTTTGCCATTGAATGATTCAAAAAGATGGGGGTGAGTGTTCATTTCTGTACAAGATAAGGATGCTATTTGTTTCTGCTGCTCCGGGAAGGTGTACTGTTTACATCTCAGCGAGAGTGGTGTAGTGTTTCTTTAAACCACTCAGCCCAGCTGAGACACCAAGACACATTAAATATAGAGACGGACACTCACCACCATTTATCACAACCAATATTCTAATTATCTTAAAGTCAAGTTCTTCTTTCTAACCAACCAAAACAGTTATTAACCCATTCAGGTTGTCTGTTATCAAGGATGTCTGAGGCTGAATGCTGTGCCCACCTCAGATGAAGGGATGGCTGAAAAGTTTTCAGCTTAGGTGTTGCACCCAGATGTGCTGCCCCCTGGTGTCCAAGGTAGCAGAGTTTGGGACTCTTTGCTAAGACTGCCCCTGCGTCCCACCCTTGGATATATAAAAGAATGAATGTGTGCTTTTAAATAAAATTTGGAAGTTGGAAGGGTGGATTTTGCGTTGAGATCTTTAAAAGGGTGTATTGGGATTCTTCCCATGACATAAAAAAGGGTAGAAGTGAGATGTGAAATCTGCTTACATCCCCTTTACAAACAAATAAGTGAGCTGATCTTTTAGAGGTGTTTAGCTGCAGCTCTCTCTTATGAGGATGAAGAATTCAAGAGGCTCAGAGACTTGATAAACGTGCCAGGCGTATGAGCTATGTTGACATTTGTAATGGGATCATCTTTAGAAATCCTCTTAAATCTGCAAAAAATATAAGTGATTTCTGAAGCTGTTGCTGACCATACAAGGGTTAAAAAAGGTTGTTGCAGATGTGACGGGGAAAAAAAAGAAGAAAAGAAATGATGTTTTGCTGCAATCACTGGGTTTGTTTCAGGATTAAGTGAATAACTCTTCCTGTAGGTGATAAAACGGGTGTCAGCAACACACAGACAACGGAAACCAGGATGAAAATAAACAGCCTTGCCTATATATATATATATATATATATATATATATATATATATATATATATATATATATATATATATATATATATATATATATATAAAAACATACACGGTCCATTCATGCCATCGTAAAACATCCGTGCTGATGTCTCAGCCCCTTTAAATGTTCTGCAATGATTTAAACGCTTCAAAATTTATCAGATATCACGGTGTGTACACAAAAGGAGGGAGGAGAAGGATGAAGTATAGTGTTCCACAGACTCATATCGTACACATATGTGAGCCCATTTGCCACTTAGCAGCTTTGATGAAAAGACAAGACACAAACACACACTCACAAATGCTCAATTCACTCTCCAAAATAGATAACATATTGCAAATCGTTCTGAATAAAATGGTCTGATAACAAAAGGCAATGCTACATAATCAAATGTCAAGATCTGACTAGTCGAATCAAGGACTGAACCCCCCAAAAGCCCTGCACCAGAGGTTCTCTCACACGCACACAATTCAGAGGACTGTTGTCATTACATAACTCGACCTTGAGCAGAGGCAGCAGTTCGGCTCCATGTTTAAAAGACAACTGGTTGTTATTGAGATGCAGAACAATGCTGCAACACTGCAAACATCAGAAACGCTGCTCTGAATACCAACTACAGTCTCTGAAGTGCTTCAGACAGACAGATTTAGACTCGTCCATCTCAGGAATGACATCAAAATCAGGTGAAATACAAGAATCTCCCTCCACAGTGAGGTCCTCTTAACCAAAGGAATAATACTCCTTGTTTGTTTACAACACTCAAAGTGAGTCAGTGAAAAAGAACATTCTGTTCCCCAGCCTGTGACCTCCGCTAAAGACCAGCGTGTCACGCCAGAGGAACCAGTCAGCTGTCGTGATGAGACGAGAGACCAGCGGTGCTCATGCTGTAAAAGGCAGGAGAGCATCTAAATCATGCACTCAGTTACATAACCACTGTACGCTGTGCCTATAAGTCAGACCTAAAGTGTGTTTAGTAGAATACTCACTGATACACACAAAGCAGTGTCTGCTGTTTGTTTATCTGGGAGGTGTTGGCCAAGATTTACTCACAATCAAATCACAATCAAAGTGGGATGAGATAAATCTAAGGCATTTATGGAGGTGAGACCAGTAAGCCAAGGTGAGTTTGCTCTAGTTTGAAGACAGCCAAGTTCTGCACAAGTTATGTCTTCACCCCTCGGAAAAACATTTTTTCATTTTGTCAATGCAGCGTAATCGCATAGTCATTTCCAAAAACTCACAGTATGAGCGTAATGCTCTCACAAAAAACGTGGAATAAGGCACATTCGCACAAAGGCTGGCTTAAGTGTACACAATGCAAAGTACGACACAAACATGCTGAGCAAAATGAAGAGCTCCAACAGCTGCAGCAGTACAAGCACTACTCCTTAGCCTCTGGCGATTCAATTGCTCTGAAGTCACAACTGGAAGGTGATAGAGGGGGGACAGTGACATCAGACAGGTTATGGTTTGGTCGATGCCACCAGTTTCGTGGGGATGAAGTCGACAGAACTGTGATAAACAGTGTGGACGGACCTCAGATAGTGAGGTCTGTTAAGGCATGTGGGTAAATGATTTGTCACTGAACCTGAGGATCGAGAAACACAAGCTTCAGATAGCGATGGATGAAAATGAAAACAGGGTGGGAACCTCAACCATTGGAGACTTAACCTGAAATGATCTCCCTTTCCAGTGAGATAATCTTATCATATACCTCCCACACGCCTCTCTAGACAGTGGTTTGGGGCAAGATCAAAAGGGAGGAGGGCAGACCCGGACTTGCCAGTTGACCTGAGAACACACCTGTATTCTTCTACAAGAGCCGAAGCCTGGGTCTCATGACTGCAGCCCCTGTCACCCACCTTCAGATGAGTGATAACCAATCGATGAAAGGAGTTTTGAAAAAAAGAAAATTACTATTCAAAAGACGGTAAATCTAATCACAATGTTTCAATCAATGTGTTTTGGATGCGAGTTACAGGTACTGCAGTTAAAAGCCATTTGCTCATGCACTTTATTTCACTGTATTTATTCAACAAGAAAAAGAAACAATTATAATAAAGTATCAATCAAATGAATTCCCCTCGTATGAAATGTCAAATCATGAAAAAGTATTAACATACCCTTGTGAGTAGTAGGGAATATGTGTATGGCTCCTATATGTTGGTGAAAAGTCTATAGAAAATGAAGAGTGACCAAAATTCCCATCACGAGGCAAAGCACGAAAAAGTGAAACATATCTCAGGATTGGTGATGTGAAGATGCACCTGCAAGAGGCTCTGGTTATACCACAGTTAATCATCCAAAGTATCATTATATATAAACACGTACACACACACACACACACACAACAGGGCAATTACACCTTGATCCAAATTTTTACGGTGAGCTCCTGTGAGGGCCTCATTAAAAACAATATTCGTCTCCAGCTCCCAGTCCTTCTCTGACAATGGAGAATAGGCGAAAGACAGTGAGAATTTAAAGAAAACTCAGGGGAATCATGAGCATGGACTCATTCTTGAGTATCATCATATCATTTAGCAGCTGGGGAAAAGCAGAATATGGAAGGAGGTCAAGAATAATTACTTTAAATGCTCCTCATGGAGGCCAGAGTGCATAAATAAGTGTCAGCCTGGAAGTGTTCCTGCGCGCGTGTACATGTGTGATTGCGTGTATAGACAGTGACGGCCCCCCTCTCTTCTAAATATATACACAATCCGATGCAGTATGTGTGAATCATCACAGTGCGGCAGAGCCAAACCTGTATTTGCTGTGCTGCTCATGATATAGTTTATACAGTTGTGTACTCTGGCAGCTGATCCTGGATCAGTCAGTGTGGATTTACATTCCCCTGCTACTGTGACACAAAAAATGTGGCTGCTTATGAATAAAAGTTTAAAAGGAGAATGCAGCAGTTGGGTTTTTGTCGTTTCATTGGTAACGTGAAAAATAAATTACATTTATTTAGTAATTTTTTAAAACATTGGCTACAAACTAATTCAACTGGTGAAGTTAAAATATCATGAGTGAGTGTAACACAGGTTCTGACAAACAGCATTGTATTAACCCTGCTCCTGCCTGCCTCTTTGTCCATATTGATCATGTGACTGCTTCATGTTGCTGCTTGACCTAAGTCAACTACATGAGCGGAGTCTGGACCGCAGGACATTTGTGGCCTACAAAGTTGAGTTGAGTTGCTCAGAAGTGAATGTAATTGCTAAATATACTGCTACAATGACCTGTGAGTCTGACGATATTGCTTCAGCTAAAAGTAAATCAAGACAAGCAGTTGGCCCCCATGAATTTTCACCAAAACAAACCTGTGCATGTTCTCCAAATATCAGAGTAAACCTCCTGCATGAGGTTACGTTCATTATATGAGCTAGTAATGGCAATAATAAATAAAAATAATGGATTGCAAAATACTCCAAAATGCCTCTTGTCGAAAGTAAAATTACATTACATAGTAATAACCTGCATGCAAGACAAATAGAGATATTAAAGCTTTTTTTTAATTTTATGCTAACTTCTGCGACATTTAATAACGTACTAAAATAAATCATTCCAACCATAAAACTCATGTGCAGTAGATACATGCTGTGTCTCTCTTCTGCCTGGTTCTTTCTCCCTCAGACTACTCTTTCTTTGATCTTTAACCACAGGTCATTCCCGCTTCTGCCATCTGTGCTACTCACACACTCATAAAGCAAGTGAATAAAAACCAAAGATATTGCTACCATAAAGCAGTTAGTACATTCAATACATTTAAATAGAAAGATTTAACTTAAAAGCTCCTTACTTTACATATTCTCTGACAAAAGTGAGGCAGAAAGTGGAGGGGGGAGTTGGGTGGGACTATTCAAATGTGCGGGCAAATGAAGCTATAAAAAAATCTGAACAGCTCAGGGCTGGGTTGCTCACAGAAATAAAAAATGTTGAAGGCTTTTATTTAATCTCATGCATGCTTGATGGAGCAAAAGAGGCCCCAAATAAAGAGGTCACTTTTGCATAATACGAGGCCTTCATTGAAGCAACTGTGTCCTTAACTGTGCGAGAAGTGAATATTGATATTGTCCAATAATAATAAACGTCAATTAGAAGCTGTGGTGACAAACACATCCTCTTATAACTAACCATTTACATCCACCAGGGAAGGAGTTCAGATGGAAGTACATGAGCTGCAGCCCCGGTGCTGCGTTCACTGCAAGATGAATCATCATGCAAAAAAAAGAACACAGTTATGATGATGGATTCTACAATATTGCAAGTTTTGGACCGGATCCATGTTAGCGATTATTAGCATGCGCTGTCTGAGGCCTGAGGAACAAATCAAGGATACAGAAACTACGAGTCAGCCAAGTCTGAAGATGAAGGAAGTGCTTATGAAAGATGCCCTTTACAGTGGACACATAAATATTTAAGTGGATTCTGAAGTACTGGCTTCAGGGAGTTTAATGAGTAATATTCCTGCTTGTTTATGAATGAAGGTGGGTGAATAGTCATTATTTTCCATTTTTAGCATCGGCACAAGATGTGGCACGAATAAATAACGTTTAGAGAGATGGTGGTCAACACTTTCAGCTCATAAAAATCAGCAGTGTCCTTGTGAAATACTTCATTAAATGACTTTAGTGGGAGGCCAAACTTCTGAGAGTGCTGCTGCTTATTCCCTTCGCAGTATTGCGGGAGGGCCAGGCCTATCCCAGCAACATCGGACGAGAGGCAGAATACACCCTACACAGGTCAGCGGTTCACCGCAGGGCACAGACAGACAGACAATATTATTCATACTTAATCACTCAAAATGTCATTATTGATTCATCACAAGATATTGTTAGCAATTCAGATGCCATTTTAAGGTCCTCAGATATGAATATAGAGTGAATCATTGGTACTTGGCCGAGGCAGGTAGATAATGTGAGTGTGTTTTGTTTAAAAACACTGCATATACAGTAAATATTTCCACATTAACAGTATTATCAATCAAGTTAACTCATTTAAATCTCTGTATATAGTTCAAAATGAAAGTATCATTAGATTCGCAGCAGTTCAGGGTGGTGGGGTGATGAAGTCGACGTCATTCACTATTCAGTAAGTCACTGGTTCAATGAGGGACGCACGCAAACAAGCCAAAAAGTAAGGCCTCGCCAAAGTTTAGTCTCACCGGTCAACTTTGCCTGTAAAGTGGTTGCCACATACTGAGGTCAGCATTAATTTAGCATTATGCAATATGAAGACCTATTACCTTCTAAGAGCAAATTCTTCTGATTTTTTTTTTAATTTGGCCATTCAGATCATTCAGTCTTTGTGTGTTATTTTTATAATTGTAGTTTTGTTTTGTTTTTTAACATGATTGTGGGTCTCGCGTTCCCTTACAACCACTCTGCTTCTGTTATTATGATTATGTATGTTAACACGTGTTTCTCAGTATATGCCTGCATCTGGCGAGATATTTAACTCAACAGCCATCGATATCTGAGCAGTGACGTTGGAGCTCACGTTCGCTGGGTGGTTGCTAATGTAACTTTGTAGAACACCAGCGTGAATGTAAGCGTGCAGATGTTGACAGAAAGGCAAGAACACAGACCGTATTTCCTGTCAGCGACGGCAGGTGAGGAGCAGAGGAGGCTGACAGCCAGAGCAGTCAGGAGGAGCCGAGGATCCATACCGCCGCTCCCCGCTACACACGCTCGACGGTCGGCTGCATCCACAGGACTCGCATGCTGGACCGGAACTGGGAGCAGACGCAGACAATGGATGAGACGAGAAATTCTGGAGAGATATCGCCGGGAAGCGGGGAACGAATGGGTCTTTTCAGCACCACAAACAGCGACCAGACTGACGGAGCAGCCCCTCCTAGAGTTCTGACGTCAAACACACGCGCAGCAACAGACGACACACACGACCGATGTGTCCAAGCCATGGAGTCTGGACCCTCTGGAGACGTTCAGCAAAAGATGCCTTTCTTTGTAGCTATTATCCGCAGAAAATCTTTCTACAAAGATTATATAGACTTCCGTTTACGGTGGCTTACAAATGTTTACAATAGAAGGGGTAAAAAGAAGAACTTTGTTTCGCCTCAGCAGCTACAAAGAACTTAGCAACCACAAGTTCTGCGGGGTCACTAGAGACTTGCGGTGTTGGTGGGCAACTTGGCAAACAGATAGTAAAAATACAAGTTGTTCACCTGGCCATGGTAAAAATACATTTCTGCGAAAGGTAGTTTGCAAACAGCAAAAAGATTAGCTTTAGCAAACGCTTTTACTCGTTATACTAACCGAGTTCAGTGTTAAATAAAACTGCATATTGTGTATGTCAAAACTATCTAATTGCTTACCAAAAATTCACATGCAGCACCGCGTGTCTGTCATTTATATCCGCCAACACGGACGAGCTCGAATAAAGCCATGTCGTCCTCTGCGCACAGGTGTTGAAATTTTCCATTTGTCCACCAGAGGCCTCCGTAGGGATGAGAACGGGCCGCGGAGCACAGTTCAATCCACCACCAGTCTAACTTGCACAGATGATGAGGTTTCCTCATGAGACAGGTCTTTTTTCAACTCGGCAAAATTTAAATGTGTAGCTGGAGTAGTATTACTGTCGGACACTAACAGACTCATCTGCAAAGTTGGTGATGTGGTGGGGGTGAAACTGGACTCCTTGGAGACGGTTATGGAGAGAAGGATGCTCCTGAAACTAAGGAGCATCTGGACAACATCAGCCACCCCCTCCATCAGCTCTGGGTCCAATACAGAAGCACACGGACCAACACACTGAGATTACCCAACTCAAAGACTGAGCACCACAGGAGGTCCTTTCTCCCTGTGGTAATAAAAACGTACAATTCATCCCTGAAAAATGTACAGTGACGGATTCTTTGGCATGTTTTTCTGCTCACTTTGTCCTTGAATCTGCATTTTCTTGCACTTTGTTTCTAAGCTCTTTTGTACTACTTTTTGCACTTTATAATATTTCTTTTTCATTTTATTGTGATATGTTGTGTACAGAGCATGTTACGAACATGATTCTGATTAGAATTACATTGTGCAGCAGCACAAGATACAAAGTTTATCTACCAATAAGTTACGATAAATAGTTGCTATTTATCTCAACAGCATTTACATTAGGCCTTGCCAACACAACACAAAATATGCAGTAGAAGAGACAATGAATGA
Organism: Synchiropus splendidus; assembly: GCF_027744825.2. Lineage (NCBI taxonomy): Eukaryota > Metazoa > Chordata > Actinopteri > Syngnathiformes > Callionymidae > Synchiropus > Synchiropus splendidus. The sequence continues at coordinate 20,130,165 of NC_071336.1, forward strand.
GTAAAATTAGATAAATGAACAACACATTTAAAATCAGAGCAAGTTTCACTGCATTTTGCTTGCATTTTCTATGACTTACGATCTAGCCCAGAACAACATGTTAATTTTAACATGATTTTTATCATTCTTCACTAACGCACCGTTGAAGGTCCCAGACCACTTAGTTCAACAAACCCTCTACAAGCATCAATGCAAGCCTCAGATAATTATCCAGTCAGGAGAAAGAAAAAAAAAACCAAAACAATAAAAATCGGAATAGTGATCCAAAAATTGTAAAAGCACAAATTTTCCTATTGATTGGTTTGACACTGTAATGTGTGCAGGAATACTAACCGCTTTAACACACTACAGCATTGAAATCATATTTGAATTAAAGTGTTTTCACTTACTCCACTTTATTAGTTCTCTTCTCTCTACTGAGTGTGGCAGCTCCACCTAATTACACTGCTGTGAGTGGTCTACTCACATCACATGATCACGCTCGCATGACAGGACTGAGGAGAACACGCAGATTAAAACAATGCAATAAAACAACACAGAAGTAATATTTATATTACCAGTATGTATTTTAATTTCAAAATTAATCAGTGAGACATGCTTAAATCATACTGTCATGAAAATACCAAAATGTTCATTTGGAATAATGAGTTATGAATCCAAAATCTCGTTCAATGTCTTCACAGAAGAGTCGTAAATGGCTCTGTAAAGGAACAAAGAAATAAAGTGAGCCACTTTTTTTCACCCGATTTGAAAGTCTTGCAGTTCCAATAACGTACCTCTGGATGTCACTGTTATCCCCATTTGAGACACTGTGCTTGAGAAGATTCTGCTGGACAGAGATGGCTACACTTTTCAAGGGAGCTTTTGACTGTCCATCTAAACAGAATTACAAAGGAGGTTAGAATATGTGACGTGAAATGCATATATGTCCAAGACTCACGGTGTCTGATGACGGCCAGCACGTGCAGGACGGCAGCCAATTCGACGAGACTGTCGATGGCCTCGGCTTCCAGAGACGAGCCGAGTTCTGACAAAAACGTCCTGAAATATGTGTTGAATATGCCAGTAGTTAAACAAGTGCATGATCTAGTGGCCCAGTCAAGACTTACCTGGTCATCAGACGAGATTTTAGGATGACGGACAAGAGGACACTCGACAGAGGAGGCATGTCCTCCACTGATTCTGGGGTGATCACCTCTTCTGGGTGGTTCATCTGCAGATGCAGTATAGTTAGAGAGTTAGTCTTCTGTCACAGATTGGATTTCACTTAACTTGAAGTACAATAATTCATGCAACTTAACCCAGACAAATAATGTAATACAAACCAGTATAGTTCATCTAAAGAATATTTACTAGGATCAATAAGGTCAACTCCCAATGTGCGCATTTTAACGTAATTACCTTCTGAAGTGAGTGCCTCTTCTCCACGATGATGATAGCAAACAGAGTTGAAAAGACTCCAATGAGGGGAGGTCTGTCCCACATTTGGGCTACTTGGAGGAAGTCCACCAGACCAGGCACAGCTGACTGGCACAGCTGCATCCAAGGGCACAGAGACCAAGTCATTGGTGACATCAGAGTAACACATAACCGCAGAAATAAGTCAAGAAAGCAGAGATATTCTTGCTAAAAGATAGGGCATTAATTGACAACGAAATAATACTAGACCATCCACTCACCTGACGTCCATCCTCTGGCTCTTTCTTCAGCCTACGAGCCAACAGCTCAATGATCTTCTGGAAAATATTGGCCACCACACCCAGCAGTACAATCGTTGGGTCTTCCGCATCATCCTGTGGACTGTCTTTGTCAGGCTCGAACGTGTCCACCACCTCTTTCAACACGGACAGAATCCCAGGGATACAAAAGTAGCCTGCTTCTGTATGGGGAAAAGAAATCAAACCTCAGGACTCTGAACATTTGAATTCCAACATTCAGATAGCAAGAGACTTACCAGAGTGAAGGATGAGGGAACAAAGATGGAGGATTCCACCCTTGAAATTCTCGTCAGCCAAACCAACAAGCAACACGTCACGACACACCAACAGGAAACTCTATCACAACACATTTAGAAATGATTAAATCCTACAGTTATTGTATGAGTTCCTCCCTTAAACTTATAAAACCATCTGTTATGGATGATTCACCCAAATAGAAACAGTTGGGCTTGTCAGAGATGAAGTAAAATGTGAGTGGAGTCGTGAGAGATCCAATAGATGGGAAGAGAAATATCTATTCACAGTCTAAAATGGAAGCTTAATGCCTTGTCAGCAGGAGCAAAATCTTTCAACATTTTAGCCGATCATCGACTCCAGCTGTTTAAATCAGAATCAATGCAGTGAGTGTTTGACTGACATTCGTCTTGATTATATTCGGACTGGTTCAAGTTCCCAGACCACCACCCATGGTTCCGGGTGCTACGGCATTGCATTACTACACTACGTGACGGTGAACAAAATAAAATACTGCAGAGGAAAGACCGCATCAACCATAACACAAAGAGATACTACTTGACCTGTGGAGAGAAAAAGAAAACAGTCACAAATTAACTCAATATTATTTTGTTTTTTCAAGGAACAATTTTGTCTAATGGTATCAATATGTTGATTTAGTAGTCGCCTTCTGTATTAAATACTCCCATTAAAGATGCGTTTGGTGACTTTAAAAATGATTTATTGTCAGTTATCCTGTCATTTAGCCCAGAATTAAAAGTGATTATGAGTGGAGAATCATTTCACTGCCATTATATGAGACCGTAAAGACAAAGAGTGTTGCAGAAATACATTTAACCACAGTGATAATGCACAAGCCTTTATTAAAACTTTGGTTAACTTATCTTATATGACAGCTGGAGGAAGTTTCCATAAACAGATCGACTAGGTTCAAGATGAGAATTTGATATTGAGCCAAAATGTTAGATTTAAAGTAAAGAACAGATGATATTGCATTGCAAGACACCAGTTGACAACCTCTAAAGATATCAGAGACATAACATTTTTTGTCTTTATCTCAGCATTGTGGCTCATTTCACTGTGTTCGTCTCTCAGCTGTTCAAAAAAGCTCTGCTAGAATCAGCAGCCCATGAGAAACTCACCTCTATTATTTGAGCAGCCAGCGGTTGCTCACTCAAGTCACCACTTTTTTCAGAACATTTGGTCAGGAAGGGCAGAACTCTCTCTGCCACCCACGCTGCAACATGCTCCAACGACAGCAGGTAGTCTCGTCCTTCAGACAGCTACACCACCAGAAACAAAAACACCTCTGTTAAAGGAAACAAGAATATTTGCAGAACTGCACAAATGAAAAAGGAGAAATAGAAGCTAACAGTATGCTGCAGATGCGCTCCCAGGCGACCATGATAAATGAAGGCTTTCAGAGCAACATCCACGCTGGGAGTTTTCTCCAGTTCTGCCGTGGAGTTTAAATGAGTGTAGAGCACCGACTGTTGAGACAAAGAACATGGACACAAGTTTAAGCCGCAGATCATTTATGTATTATTATGTATTATTATGTATTATTATTGCAATAATAATAATACCAATAATAATACTTCCCCAAATGATGACACCATATAAAACAACCTTGTCGATAGACTGCAACAAATGGGTTTTAATACTTCCTAAAAACAAATCAGGACTCAAGCAGAGCATTTTTTAACCTCTCAATACCATTGCATGCATGCATGCAAAAAAACAATTGCCACCTAATTTTATACACATTTAAAGATTAAAATAAATTGCACTTCTTATTCTAATTTGCCAAGTTGGGAAAAGTATACTTTTACAATGACATGTAGCATCAAAACTTCATTAGTAAATAATAATATAAGCTGCATCATACAAAGTAAAATGGGTACGTACCTTCCAATTCCCAAGAGCTGTATACAACGGCTTCACACGACTCTGACCAAGGGCTAGGACTTTCTCTCGTGTCGACGAGTGACTGAAAAGGTATTCAATGTAGGCCAGAGCCAGGTCCGGTTTGGCCTCATCAGTCTCTGCGATGCGTACTTTTCTACCCACATTCACTGTGTCCTACAGTTGACATGGAGAACATCGTTTTAAGGAGACAGAGACAAACAGCTTGGATGTGGCAGATTGATCCACACAAATGGACTGACCCCGTTCTTTGGGAGACCATTGGTGAGCCAGTCAGTGACCAGCTCAAGAAGGACAGCTGCCTGACCCCATGCGCACAAGCAGTCTAACAACTGGCTGTACTGCTGCACTGAAACGCTAGAATCCATTTTCCTCAGCTTGGACAACACACCGCAGCTGGAAACAGAAGGGCATCAAAAATAAATGAAGGCAAAACAAGTGTAAAAACAGAACTCACCTGAATGTTGGCACTGAATTTGGTGGCATAAGGGATGCCAATTGTATGAGAGAGGCAGTGCATCGCTCGCTCTGGAAATATATACAACAATATATATTAAGAAAAATATTCAAAATAAAAAAATCTAAGACTGAAACTTATCCAGAACATATGTTTGTACCTGAAAGACAGTGAAGTACTTGGACACAACGCTGCCAAACTTTGAGTATGTGTAGTTCATCGCCTCCTCATTTTGCTTGAGGGCTTTGTCTACACTTCTCCACAAGATAACGATGATTTCCAGCAAACTGGCCACCAAAGCCATATCCTTGGCCATCAGGTCGTGCTCACTTTGCTGAAATGGGACACGTAAACCCCAGAATGTTTAATAGTCAAGCCACCAATTTTGCAACATATCCAAATATTATAACAACAAATATTGAAAGTAATTGTACAGTACAACTATATCATGCGCTGCATAAACAGGAATCTTTAGAGTATAGAAAGAAAACAATATTTATTTATTTCATTTTTTGAATGAAACTTTCCCACACGATCTAAAAAGCTGTAACGTTCAACATTGATAAAAGGAAGAGTAGAGATTTGTCCTTAAGAAGGTTTTGTCCTGTTACTCTAAAAATCAATAACTGACAACCAAATAAAACTTAAACATACAATCTTAAAAACTTAAAAACATAAATCAACGATAATAAAACCACAACACACCCAAATTCAACATTCATTAAGATAAGCTCAACAGACATTTAGATAGGTTCTTACAATGCTGTTTTCCTTGTTGGGGTCACTGAGGTCGGTCCTGTCGAAGTCGGCGTTGATGCAGGAGTTCAGAAGACGACGAATTGCCAACATCATCTTAACTGGGGGGGAGGAAATAAAGTTTATTGTATCTACAGGATGCTTTTTTAAAATGCTTTTTAAAATATGATTGTAATTGCACTTACTCATGTTGGTCGGGGCAGTGTGTCTGTAAAGATTTTGGTAAAATTTGCGAGCAGCCATAGGGTTCATTTGAATGAGAGTGATGCACCGAGAGCACCACTCCCTCTCTGACTCGTTGACAGGAAAGAAGGACATGTAGAGCAGGCTGACTATCCGCTTGGAAACGGAGGTGGAGTCGATGGCGAGACGAGCGAGCAAATGCTCCATGCTGCACACGTCCCAAAACTGGAACCAAGAAGTTGCACTGTAGTTGCCTTGATGACCAACATTATCAAATTCCAACATTATTTAAGGGTTAAATGTAGGCTTTTAAATTCCATTCATTTCAACATGGACTGGACTGCTTTTAGTTCTCTATTTAGATCAAATATAACATCTGCTCTTTGGTGGGTGGTAGGATCTCCTCTCCAAATCTTGTTGGACCATGAAGCAAGAAAGAGTGTTTTTGTTTGTTTTAATGCAAGAGTATCAGTATACTCTCTTAAATCTCTTCTGCTTTCCTTTTCTCTATCATCTCGAACAGACACCTTATAGAATATCTCTAACAACATTTAGAACTGGATCAGAACATCAGCTATGGTACGGTAGAGTTGTCCCGATACAAGGACAAGTAGGAGTACTGACATTTGAGTTCTTTCCAATACTAAGTACCAATATGAGCAATTACTTATACCATGACAACTGGGGATGAGCGATATGGACAAAAATAAATTATCATGATAAATATTGTAATTTCAGCGATCGAGATAATTATCAGGATAAATACGTTTTCATTCTATTCCATGTGTTGGACACACTCCGGTCTCTCTTGAAACTGTTTTATGATGAAAGTGATGTCTCCAACAACATTTTTTGCTTATGTTTCAATATAATAGTTAACTAAGTGTAGAGATGAGAAATTCAATGTTTCACATCTCTGGTAGAACCCAGTCGTGTCTGACAGACTGCTCTCATAGTTTTATTTAGGGGTTAAATTGAGCTGTCTGTCTGTTGTATCTCATGTCTCTTAACAGTTGACTTTCACTGTGGACCAGTATGGACACATTTCCTAGATGCTGTTGAAGAAATATTAGAAATTATGTGAATAAACAACCATTTACTCATATTCTATTCTAAAAATCATGATACAAAATGTCAGTCATTTGTCTTGTATGATGAAAAACCTTTTCACAATTCTTTAACCAAAAATGGTTGTTTTTCATTGTCATATTGATGATTTCACTGATACTTCGACCGTTTTAGAATTTGTTGATGGTCCCTAACTGACGTCGGGTTGTAGCATTAGCGCTGCCTGAGAGAGTGTGTCCGCGATAAACCGTAATCAGGGACGCCGAAGAGGACGCCGCCGCCAATACCGGAGTGGAAGTCTGTCTAATATCCAACTATTTTCACCACAGTGTTTCGCCGAGGCGCCAGCGCAGCAGGAGACCCTGCATGTCTCCACTCCATCTAATAAAATAAACACGGATCCAGAGACTCAGAGTTGACGAGTGTCATGATCAAAATCTTCCCTGTATTAAAAATAAGTTTAAATCTCAGTCTCGTCATGTTCATGTATGCAAGCCCAATGTAGCGAGTGTGCCACGCGTTTTATCGAATTTATCTTGAGATGCAGAATTGTCATCGTGGAGATTGTTTCTGGCGGTATGTCGTGTACGACAAGTCACCGCCCATCCTTAAAAACAACCATTATAAATTATGATTTTTCTAGCATATGTTCTCTGAACAAACATGCACTAGGACATCTCTAAAAATTGGAAATGAAAAATAAACTAAAAAGCAAAGCAAACACTGACCTTGGCTGCACGAACTGCTTTGACCTTGATGAGCATGTCAAGGAAAGCGGAGCGAACTTTCTCGGAGGAGTCATGAAGGCTGTACTTTAGAGTAGGCAGGAGCTTCTCCAGAAGAGGGTGGCTCAGGGCATTGTCCAAGACAAGGCTCAAACTCTGCAGAAATGTGGCAAGTTAATTTTAAAAATCAACCAGCAAACTCCAATACTTTTCTTTTTAAACAAAACATTACTAATAAGCTTTATTTGTAGATAACTTTTCAGAAGACTGTTCATGAAGAGCCTAAATTAAGTAATATGCAGGGATACAAAAATAAGTAATTTGTAATAGGAGGAAATTTCATTTCATTCATTCATTTACAGAACTATAAAAACCCAAAAAAAATGCAAGGTCCAAAATAATTTCTCTACAACAATCTAGAATGATCAGAAATCAAAGAAGGCCATTTAATAATGATAATTTATAACAATCTCTTATTGTGATTAAAAACAAACAATTGTTCACACCTTGAAAACAGAGCAGCGAACATCAGGGCTGCTGTTGTCAGTTGCCAGTTCCATTACCAGCTTCTTCAGAAAATCTGTGATGATGGTCGGGGAAAGAAGCTCCCAGCACTTGGCCAGAATCTTACAAACGCCCAGTGTGGTATTGCAGCGCACACTGGGATGAGGATCATCAAGCAGATTCTAGGGAGGATGAAACATTTGAATCATTGAAAACTGACTTTAGCAAGTCAACATCTGAGACCCTATTATTCTGAGGTCTACTGAACGCAGCCTGCAAAAGCAGCAGAATACAGGGTCCTCCCTAGTGCCCTAGCAGCAAAGGGGCTACTAACACAGAATTTGTCTCAAGGGTAGCTGTGTGATAAAATCGTTAGCATTATGTGACTCTGTCATCACCATCTTATCCAGGTCCAACTCTGAGTTTGTTTCCCCCGTAGTTTCATATTAAATCACCAATGTGTGAATGGTCAGACATAAATTGATCGTGTTTTTGTATTTCTACTAATAATAATGCTAATATGTCGAGGTGTAATATGACTTTTCACTTACTAACAAACCCAATGATTTCAATTAGACATGTTTTTGTGTCTCCAAACTTTCTCACCATTGCAGCATCCAACTGCCTTTGGATATTCTTGTCAACATGCTCATTGGTTTCGCTCGGATCATGGATGGGGAAGGCCTCGGTAAAAAGCAAGGCCGCATTTGCACGGACTTCAAAGTTTGGCGCCTGAGGAAGTAAAGCAGTGAGGTATCATGATGCATGAGCTTGAGAGTCAACGAATTCTTTGCAAACCTACACTTAGAGCTTTCCAAAGAATAGGCTTGTAGAGATTATGCAGCATCTTGTCTAATCTTGTGCATCCTTTTCTGGAGTGGAAATGGCTGATAATCTGAAAAGAAGTACACAGACACATGGTTTTAAAGCAGAATTGAGGAAAAAGAAAGGGGTTAACAAAATGTGAGAAATACCTGTCGGACTTTGGAATGGACAGGAGATGCTCTGTGTAAGAGGATGCAATTTTGCATCAAATCCTGGATACAGGAACTCTCAATCTTGTCGAGGAAATCCCCGCTCGCCTTCTTCCACGCTCTGAAGTAGATTTCTGCAATACTGCTGGTTGCAGTGCTGAAACGATTTACATGTCATGATAACAGTCTGTGCAGGAGGACGTTAATTGAGTTACTAGCATTTTTAAAGAAGCAGCATAAGTAAGATTATTGATAGAGAAATAGTTGTATTTATATAGTTAGTGAAATTTTTTAAAAGTGCAGCTGTTTGGCATGTAAATAATGCTGCTGGACGACTGAAAAACAGTGAATTAAAAGGATTTAAGATGAAGCAGATTTTTGTATTCGCATGGACAGAAGAGCTGGTTATGCACCACCCACAAGAGAGATGCAACTGTTCTCAATGCAAAGCGATCCTTAGCCCTGGATTACAGGACGTACTCACGCTGAAAGTCACTTTCACCAAGTTTAAACAGAAGCCTAGTCGGTCATGAAGTCTTTTTAGTTGATGCTATTGACAGCCGTGATCAGTTGCACTTGTCTTTGTTGTCAAAGTGTCCAACCATAAACACTGTACGTAATTTTTATGGGAAGTCGGATTCTGACCTGTTGAAGAACTCCAGTTGATTTTTCACAGTTCCATGAATGGCACTGATGAAGGTTATGTCCCAGCTGAAAAGAAACACGAGGAATCTCTTTCCCTGTGATAACATGACAAACAGGAAACTAAATCAAAGTCCGGCCCCATCAGTTTCAGAACCGTCAGGATGAAGTTATAGATGCTTCTTTATTGCCAACTGAATTAATTTATGCTCCTACAGAATCAGACACAACATGTCTTGCAAAAGCTCAACTTACCTTTGATGGTAACCGTACAAAAGAGAAGAGATATTTGATGTCATCTTAAAAATGTGCATGTGTGATTTCCCTAATGTAAAATGATGAACAATTATGATATTCATACCTGAATCTAAAATATTGGTGTAGACTGAATTAATAATATTTTCTGTCTAATTATAATTAAGCAGTGACTTCAAAACTAAAATGTGCTAACATGATTCCACTTACATCGTCATTTCTAATGAAGCTTGGAGAGTGAAAACACTGAAGTAGCAAGTCTACAATCTGTCTGTTGTCCTCAGACTTGTAGTCCAGAGTCAGGATAACAGAGTGTAGATTCCACAGTCTTTGAATCTCAGCACCCTAAAACGCAAATAATTATTAATCAAAACATGGAATACAAATGACAACTTTCACCATATTTCAGTAAGAAGTTCCCACTCACACTTTTTTTGAGAGTAAAGCATTTCTGCAAAGACACAAACAAAGCAGAGCGGCCAAACTTTGCTTTGTCAGTGAGATCCTTTTTCCACCAAACTTCAAACAGCGTGTGAATGTGTTGATGCATCTGTGGATCTGAAATCTGCTGTGACACCAGAAGACCTAGATGGACAAAAATTAAGATTAGGCAAATTTCAGAAAATATACCTTACTCGTATAGCGGTTAGAAATGCGGATGATACACACCGTGAAGATGGTTGGCTATTTGGAGAAGGCCATTGTAGGTATCACCGTCTTGAAGGACATTTAACGACACTGTGGCCACTATTGTGACGCCATCAACCACAGAAACGATGTTTTCCTAACCACAAATGTGGAGTTTCCTTAAACAGGGACATGCCATTTTGTCTTAATATGTAGGTCATGAAGGAAGACTTACAGGAGGTGGACTTGTCTCTTCTTCCATACTCTGCTCCCTCCGATCCGCCTGCATGTTCTCCTCCGGAGGGCTATCAGTCAGGACGTCCTGAAGGAGTGCAGCTAACTTTTTCCACAGACCCTCCCTCTGGTCATTAGGCATCTCCTGCACCACTTCTTCCACATCAAAGGGATCTGTTTTGTCCTTCTGATCGTTCAATAATAGGGAAAAACACAATTATATTATATGTTGCTTATTCATTAGCCATAATATGACAACAAAAAGGGTATTGTGGGGTTATAATTAAAGCATCAGGTTGAATGCTGTACCTGAAAATAATGGAAAATGCTAATAAAGGGAAATACATTATGAATTTAACCCTTAAATAATAATTCGGTTTTCGCTGAAACAATTTCTTAGCTGTCTTAGTGCCCTAAAGGTTGTAACCTCGTTTTCGTACTTACATGAAGACGGATGAAGTGAAGGAAGTCGTCCGCGTTTTCTTTACACGCAGCGTCGAAAAACGCCTTTCGTTTCGACATATTTGCTTCGCTACACAAACGGCTGTGATCTGCAAGTGTTCAAAAGCATGAACAGTCTTTCAAAACAAACATGGAAGCCAGTCGTACATCTGGGTAACATACGTTTAGCGGAAACCCTCACTTATACTCTTTCCAATGCAGCTCACGTTATAGTAATGAGCAAAGTATAATACAGACGAAAAAAACTTCATGTTCGTTCTGTACCTTATGTGGGCGCTTGACGAGCTCTTGGAGGACGAAGCTGACAGTTTACCCAGCACAACAGTGAACCCGCGCAAATTCAGACAGACGCAAGGCGATGACGTCATGACGCAGCTTTCCTTGTTTGATGTCATTTCCACTATTGCCAGGCGATGTCGCATTTGTCTCGACAAAAAATGACCAGCGGTACCACGTCTGCTTAAAATGATCGTTTAATCATAGTAATTGAGATGAAATCCATTGTGTTTATTTCTTTACCTTGTCAATATTTTCACACATTCCATATGTTTTTTTCTTTTTCCACAAAACTTTGCATTAAGTAAGAAACACTTACTGTTGTATAAAGATACAAACAAAATAATGTGTGGTTTCAGAGGAGGAAAGTATTCGAAAAAAATGCTGCTCATCATGTCATGTCACTTGAGCAAAAGGTCCCCAGAACTACATCTGCAACAGTCTATGTGGAACCAGTAGGGGAAATAGGTACATGGACTTCTGCATACACAGTTTCCGCCTGTTGTCTGCTGCTGTCCACCATGGCAAGTGTCTGTTGAAGGTCACTTTCATCACAAGGAACGTCTGCTTCGACCTCACGTGGACAGGAAGCTGAACCCGCAGAGATGTGTAGCATTAAAGTGTTTGAATTCCTGAGTGTCCTGCAAAATGTAAGGGAAAAAAAAAGCTCACACTGATGTGGCAACAGCTCTGGCTGGGATTACCAAAGTTCCGTATTCCTACAATCCTCTTTAACAAAAAATGTGCCCATGCACAAAATACACAATTAAGTATATATATATATATATATATATATATATATATATATATATATATATATATATATATATATATATATATATATATATATATATATATATATATATATTTTTTTTTTTTTTTTTTTTTTTTTTTTTTTTTTTAAAGTATTTTCTTTATTAATGTAATTTTAATTTAGACGATAGCATTGTCAGTACATAGACCAGGATCTGCTACTTTAGAAGTCATTAGCTCAATAAGTTATTTAACAATCATTTTAGGGCAAACTTACCAAACACAGATCATCAGACAAACAAGCACAATGGATCCAATGAGGCCTCGTACAATCAGCCAATAAATTGGTTTTGAAACCCACAGCTGTATTTCCTCTGAGGTTCCTTCTCCAAGAGCATTTCGGGCCACACAGAACAAAACTACTGTGTGCATCACATTAAAAACTGTGTAGTTTTGACCTTGTGAAACTACAGTGTCTCCATCACTGCTCCTCTGGTACCAGGTGAACTGGCTGGCAGGAGGATTTGCTCTACTGAGACAGCTCAGGTTCACAGAGCTCGCTGCTGGCACAGAAGCTGAGGGATGGATGCTGAAAGATGTTTTAGGAGAATCTGATGGGAAGAAAAGTGAAGATTTGAGCTTTGATTTGAACAACATTGTTTTAAGTTATTATAAACATTGGACTTCTCACATGTAACGTGCAGAAGTAAGTTCCCCTCTGCTCTCTTCGTGTCGTCTTTCACTGGATATTCAGCAGAACATTTGACAGATAACCCATCATGTTTGTCTGACAGAGTGATGGTTTTCTGGATTTTGGTCACAGGAGTTTGGTCTGTGTTTTTGTTGGTGGTGGACACAGGCTCTTCTGTGTAGTTTCAGGAAAGTTTGGGAGGAGCATGAGGACACGGAGTGACAGCCGAGCAGCTGAGAGTGACGGAGCTGTTCTCCTTCAGCTCACCAGAAACATGCAGTTTAGGGCTTGGAGGAGAATCTGAAACAAAATCCAAGACACCTTTAAACCAGAATGGTGTGATGGTTCAGTTCACAAATGTATTAACGAAGAGTGAAGCATTAATGTTGTTCTCAGAATTGTGAACGAGAAAAGAGAAAAAGAACATCTCATGAAAGAACGGATCCACACACATCATCTCACCCTAACCACACTAAACGACAATGAAGAAAATGTAATTTGTCTGTAATTTGTTTTCCAGATGGAAGTCACATTCATAAAAAGACAGTTAGATGGAAACCGTAAGGTATGTGATTCACAACACAAGCAGATGGATGCAGGACATTCTTAAAAAGCATTGGCCATCATGTTGAAAACACCAGAGGCACATCCATAAGCAGAATGTTTCTTACCAAGCACAGTGATATTAAGAGCATCACAGGAAGCTGTTGCTTTGTACTCCGTGGATTCAATTCTGAAATAGTAGTTGTCTGTGTAACTTGTGACAATATCTGAAAGAAGAGTGGTGCAGCTTCCCTCCGCCAGGTCTCCAATAAACTGCATTGAGTAAAGATTGCTTTGCTGGGTGCTCTTATAAACAACACAATGTCGTGTGTCATCAAAATGAGGGCTTCCTTTAAGCCACGAGCCAGTCAGAGGTCCAGAGAACTTTGGGTCTTTAACTTTGAATTCACAAGGGATTAACAAACAGGATCCAGTCACAGCCACCAGGCTTCTTTTTAAATTAGTTTTCAGGCTTTCAGGCTGGTAACATGTAGAAACACCTGTGAAAAAATTGGACAGCTGATATCACAAAAATGATACCACAAAAAATTGACTGACATCACTGACCTGAAATAGAGAGAAAACTCAGCAAGACTGCATCCAGCAACATTTTCATTTCCACCTGCATCCACAAACACAGCATCCTGAAGATGAATAGTGAAAAGAAATAATAATAATAATACAATTCCTGGCATATGTTAAGCTATCTCTGAACTATGGTGTTCAGACAAGAATTGAAGTTTTCTTGCCCAGTAATAATGAAGTTAAAATAAAATAAAATCTCAAGGACTCACTTGATAAAAGCTGAGGATGAGGCTGAAGAGGAAGAAAGTTAGAAGGAAGCTCTTAAATAAAAACACAAACTCATCTAAACTCCTCCTCATCTAAACATTGGGCCTAAAAGCAGAGGGGTTTGTCCAACACTTGATGTTATGTAGATATGAAAATGAATAAAAAATTGTGTTCATATTCTAAACTTATAGAAAAAGGGAAAACCTGATTAAAGATGAGATTCGGCCTGCTGTATTTCAAAGGTTGAATGGTGCCACATCTCTCACCTGTCCTCAGAACATCATGTGAGATGAAAAAGATCTGGATAATGACTAACTTGGTTGGTTGGGAAGACGCGCTGCCTGCTTATAAAATTAAGCTGGGTGTTGAAAGTGAGAGTATAACTCTCATCAAACCACACTTGATTGGTACATCAGTGACAACTGAAGAACCTCACAAGAGCTGAAATGCTGGTGGTAAATACTGAGGTGTAACATACCAGCGTATGTCATCATAATATCCTGTATTAATAAATTATTCAATAGTGAAAAAGATGAGTGACGAACAAGTTCATGAATGTGGTGATGGATGTTTCTAGGAATGAAGAAACAAACACAAATGAAATAAAGTATTTCCATTGAAATTACCTTCTGCAGTATTTTTATTACATTCATTTATCCATTTTGCATCAGAAATATTTACTAAATGATAATGGCGTCACATGTAATTGTGTATACATGCACAAAAACATTATTACTACACGTATTCAATACATAATTTTTAAGTGAGAAACACGCACCACTGAATAGTTTCTGAAAGTTGCAAATAAAATATTCAATTCAATAATTCAGTGCAATAAATGCTCAGATATAAAATAAAAGGGAAAGAAAAAATGAAGTTAACAGATGCAATAAGAAATAAACCACGTGGCTCATGATTTGTTCACTTGAGCATAAAGGTCCCCAGGAATATCTGCCACGGCCTGTGTGGCACCAGGAGAGGAGTCAGAGACACGGACTTCTGCATAGACAGTGTCTTGCTGCTGTCTCCTGTGGTCCACCGCAGCAGCTGTCCGGTCCATGTTCCTCTTCGAGAAGTCAATTTCACCATAATGGACTTCTCCCTCTTCATGCAAAGCAGAAGCTGACCCCTGAGAGATTTGTATCTAGGGGGAAATGTCAGACAAGTTCACTTCGGTATTTAATTTATTGTATTGTTAATTTTTAAAGCTCTTTTTGAAACCAGACACTGGCATCTGACTGAAACATCACGGCAGATCATCTGTTACAAGCTTGTATTTAACAAATTGCTTCTTCATCCTGAAACGATCTATGTTGGGGACACCTGGTAAAAATACCACCTCAGATGTCCAGCTGGTGAGAGATGCCAGAGGGGTTAAGGACCATGTGAAGACATTGAATTTTCATTCATTATTTGACTGGAGGAGTCACCATTTGCTGGAGCAGCAAAGTGCACATTTTGTGCAGTAAACTACAATAGAAATATAATTTAGATTCTAGAATCAAAGCTGACCTTTTGACCCACTTGAGGGCTCGACTGTATCCATTGAGGAGTTTGAACTCTTGACTGTAGTTTCCTGAAGAACACATGAAAACTTGAGTGAAACAAAGAAATGAATCAGAAGTAGACCTTCACTTTCAGCTGCATTAAGCGCTCAATTAGGAAGTGTTAAATGGAGTCACAAGAGGTCAAACTTACCAAACACAGACGAACAGACAAACAAGCATGACAAAACCGATGATGGCTCCACTGATCATCCAATGAATTTGTTCTGAAACCCACAGCTGTATTTCCTCTGAGGTTCCTTCTCCAAGAGCATTTCGGGCCACACAGAACAAAACTACTGTGTGCGTCACATTAAAAACTGTGTAGTTTTGACCTCGTGAAACTACAGTGTCTCCATCACTGCTCCTCTGGTACCAGGTGAACTGGCTGGCAGGAGGATTTGCTCTACTGAGACAGCTCAGGTTCACAGAGCTTGCTGCTGGCACAGAAGCTGAGGGATGGATGCTGAAAGATGTTTTAGGAGAATCTGATGGGAAGAAAAGTGAAGCATGGTTTAAACAACATCGCTTTAGTCATTATGAACACTGGACTTCTCACATGTAACGTTCAGAAGTAAGTTCCCCTCTGCTCTCTTCGTGTCGTCTTTCACTGGATATTCAGCAGAACATTTGACAGATAACCCATCATGTTTGTCTGACAGAGTGATGGTTTTCTGGATTTTGGTCACAGGAGTTTGGTCTGTGTTTTTGTTGGTGGTGGACACAGGCTCTTCTGTGTAGTTCCAGGAAAGTTTGGGAGGAGCATGAGGACACGGAGTGACAGCCGAGCAGCTGAGAGTGACGGAGCTGTTCTCCTTCAGCTCACCAGAGACATGCAGTTTAGGGCTTGGAGGAGAATCTGAAACAAAATCCAAGACACCTTTAAACCAGAATGGTGTGATGGTTCAGTTCACAAATGTATTAACGAAGAGTGAAGCATTAATGTTGTTCTCAGAATTGTGAACGAGAAAAGAGAAAAAGAACATCTCATGAAAGAGCGGATCCACACACATCATCTCACCCTAACCACACTAAACGACAATGAAGAAAATGTAATTTGTCTCTAATTTGTTTTCCAGATGGAAGTTACATTCAAATTAAAAAGACAGTTAGATGGAAACCGTAAGGTGTGTGATTCACAACACAAGCAGATGGATGCAGTACATTCTTAAAAAGCATTGGCCATCATGTTGAAAACACCAGAGGCACATCCATAAGCAGAATGTTTCTTACCAAGCACAGTGATATTAAGAGCATCACAGGAAGCTGTTGCTTTGTACTCCTTGGATTCAATTCTGAAATAGTAGTAGTCTGTGTAACTTGTGACAATATCTGAAAGACGGGTGGTGCAGTTTCCCTCCATCAGGTTTCCAATAAACTGCATTGAGTAAAGATTGCTTTGCTGGGTGCTCATATAAACAACATTAAGTCGTGTGTCATCAAAATTAGGGCTTCCCTTAAGCCACGAGCCAGTCAGAGGTCCAGAGAACTTTGGGTCGTTAACTTTGAATTCACAAGGGATTAACAAACAGGATCCAGTCAGAGCCACCAGGCTTCTTTTTAAATTAGTTTTCAGGCTTTTAGCCTGGTCACATGTAGAAACACCTGTGAAAACATCGGACAGCTGATATCACAGACACATTTTTAACCACAACTAAAGACAATTGAGTAACAAACTGAACAAAAATTAATCACTCACCTGAAATGAAGAAAAAACTCAGTAAAACTGCATCCAGCAACATTTTCATTTCCGCCTGCATCACAGAGGAAAAAAAATCTCTGGCACACGTGTTTAGGATTCTATCAAGAATGGAGTTTAGACACCAAAGAAATCTAAAAGAAAAATACTCTTGCGCAAAAGCTGATTTCAGAGAAGAGTATATGAGTGAGGAACAGAAATTAGAAGGAAGCACTTAAATAAGAAACCAACCATATTTAACACTTCCTTGTTGTAAACATTCAGCACAAAAGGAGAGGGGTTTGTCAAATGATGATTTGATGATACATAGATATGACAATGTATCAAAAATGGTATCAATATTCTTATTCTTATTGAAGATATGACTCTACCAAAGGTGAAGGTTTGAATGATGTCACATGTCCCAGCTGTCCTCAGAACATAAACTGACAAGAAAAAGATTGCGTCAGTGTAATGTAATTTTAATGTAATTGTTGGTTGGGAAGATGCACCCAGTTTCAGCAACAAATGTGGCTCGCTGTCACATAATAATGATATTGTACGAACAAGGTAACAAAATTTTGAATGTGAGAGTCTTGGAGAGTCTATTTTGGAGGCAATGAGCTAACTCTGAATCAGGCTGCTCCTTGACCTTGGGCTTATTATATGACTTTTATTGAGATTCAATTGAACAGTGCCAATGGCATGAACAAAAATACACTTTTTTCCCTTTTGTCTTTACTGTAAAATTCAACATTATTGTTTTTTTTAATGAGGTAAAAACATGTAATGACTCTCTCTCGCTAACTTCCAGATGAAGAGCTCATCGATGGTGTAACAATGAGGGTTGGCATGGATCAAACCATTTTCATATTTGTGCTCTGTACAGTACTTGTCTTGTCTCACAATATAATTAACCTGTCATGACATGATACGTATTCATTTCTTAAATGCTAACGGCATTGAGCTTTTGTTGACGTCTTTATCAAGTAACGTAAACTTGGAAACTGTATTTCAAAATTTGCTGTAATGAGTCACAGGTTCTCCTGGCCACTAATGGTTGAAAGCGATGCCTCGGACTAGAATATGTTGCTCTCCTCACCAAGCAATGAACAAATTTCTAACTGTCTTTAGCAATCTGATTCATGTGAGATTTATTTCCGCCATCGAGACTTTCATCCTAGTATTTGTATCTTAAGTTGTATAAGTGACTTGAGAGGTGAAACATGTCAGAATAAAAATATTTCGTCAGGCTTGTCAAAAGATACTGTTAAAACTGTGAGGATTGTAATGTAAATAAATTCAGAAATGTTTTAATGGTGGATGATTTTATTCTCATACTTTGTTATTATCCATATTTCAATTGAACATTCATTAAAAAAATGATAAGATCCGATACCTTCCGTAGATATATAGACTATACACACATTGAACAAACAGAGAGCTTCCATGAGTCCCTAAGCATCCCATAATATCCCTGTTTATTTTCAGCAGGTCATGCGTGCAACTCCGAACTCCAGACTGACCACAGCTGGCTCTTCTTTGGCCAAATCACTGCTGTAAGCCTCTTCCAGCTCGCCATAGCTCTGCTTCCTGCTTTCCGTGCCACTGCTGCCCTCTACTGTCCGCTCCGTGTCGGTGCTTTCTGTGGCCTCGTCGCCCACCTCTCCAGCTTCCTCCTCATCCTCATCCTGCTGAAGCACTTCTTTATGGTTGATTGGTGCGCCCAGAATCAGGGAGTCCGGTCGGGGCGGGAAGGTGCTTGAGAGCTGGTCTCTAGTGGGAGGTGGGGCAGGGGAGTCCTCGGTGGCAAGGGGGTTCACACCCAGCTCATGAAGTCTCTGAAAGAATTCAAGAATTATTGGTCAACAAAGAGCCACACTAGACACCGTTGCGAGTTGTCCATAAAAGGCAACTCTGGAAGTTCTTTAAAAAATGTTCAAAAATTTAATAGTCAGACAAGAAGGATACAATTTTATTCCCCTCATTTCTGCTACTTTTTTCTTTCGGTCTGAGCCCTGTGGCTCATGCAACAACCCAGCTAATATGTTTGTTTTTACAGGCTAAAGAGCGTCATGCCGCCAAAATATTGAGCCTCGTCACATCAAACCCATGACATCACAGGCTTTTTATTTGCCTTGAAACGCTCAAAATGTGCGGCTTTCGCCTGAGTGTCGGGAACCCTGCCAACAGAGCCAATCTCCTGGAGGACCATCGACGAGTAGCAGCAGCTGAGACTGGCTAGTGCGTTGGAACTTCCGACACTCAGGTGAAAACAGCGCATTTTGAGCGCTTTAACGTAAATCAAAGATGTGAGCAGTTTAAGTTCAGAACATTGCCGAGTTTGTTTCATGAGTCAGTCTTGATGCTGGACCCCGTATTCAAAACTAGTTTGGAAGTGATCCTCATACATTTTTAAGCCAGTGCACCACTGCACCCGCGGCTTATAGACAGGTACGGCTTATTGTCCGTCTTAGATTTAGTGGTGCGGCTAATATTATGGAGTATACTGTACTTAATCAAAACAAAAATACAAATAAGACTGTTTATATATAACAGTAGTTCTCGACTCATACTTTTCACCATTTGAATCCTGCTAGTATTAAAAAAAACAAACAAAACAAAAAAAAGAAAACGTTGTTAGGACCATAGTGCTTATGCTTGAACATAAAAGCAACAGAAACTCACACTCTCCAGAGCCTGCACTGTTCTCTCCGCCTTGTGACTGTTCTCTCTCAGAGTCAGGATAGTTTTCAGGATGGACTGCCGGGGGTGCATGGACCTGTCAAACTGGTGGTACATGTTCCTCCAGAACCTTGGAAACAGGTTCATAATAGCATCAAGAACAAGGACGAGCACAAACACTGTACAAATATGATTAGAGGTCACTCAGTGTACTTGAAATTGTAGGGCAGGGTCGATGGCTCCAACACCGGATGTGATTCGGAAAAAGCAGGACTGTAAAAGGGATTGATGTAGTTGTGCGTCTCGCTCATTAGATACGCCCACAGGGAGTGAGTCCGTTCCCTTATCCTGGAACATGTGAGAGAAAGTCATACTTAGTAAATAAGACACAATGTTTGTTTGGTGACAGAAGTTACTGAGAGGAAAAGCCTTTAACAACAACAAACAAAGGAGATACAACTATTTCTGGTATATTATTTACAGCAGAGACAGCAAGATCGTGATCCTGTAACAGTTGAGATTGTTGACATCGTTGTTTATTGTTACAGAACACTTGAGGACACTAGACTCGGATGGGGCTGCAAACATGTGCAAGGTGGCCCACACTTGGGCATGTGCTCTCGTTCTCATTGAATATTTCAAGGCAAAGTTTGTTGATTCAACGACATGTATTTCACTGATTTCATGACGGCAACACTGCGTTTGAGAAGTTAAGTTAGCAACCACAGCAACAAATATGGCAGCCGTCACAACTCGACTCAATTTTTTCAGTCACTACCATCCATTCAGAGGGTCCCACTGGGTCTATCGCTGGCATTGGGAGCCCAGATATGGTCAGGCATTGTAAACAGCCTTATATGAGTAACTACCCAAGACGCTCTGTGGAAACGTGTATGTCACTCACTGAGACCAGCACAAAACCCATGTGTTAAGCTGTGAGTTGAAAATTAAAAAAGGAGCTCATGAAAAACCAAACTGCTGAAGTTGCATGCTCATTATATAGTTCTACCAGGAGAGGCATAGGATGTTAAACCTGATTCAGCCACCTACTGTAGATTGTCATTTATGGGATTAAGTTCCACTGACGCAGCCTCATGAGTTCCAAGATAAATTTCTCTCACACGTGTGCATGACCTCACCGTAGCTCTTCTCTCTGTCTCTGGTTGTTGCCCAGGAAGTTTCCATACTGGCAGGAATGGATATGTTCGTGGATCTGCAGCAGGAACCACTCGCTGAATTCAAATGCCTGAAGTGAGAAAGGGCATTAATGCTGATGGATAGAACCATTCTGCCGGTGGCGGTGCTGCTGCTCACCTGAGGGAACTGCTCTGTCAGCTGCCACACACACTCCAGGAACTGAGTGAAAATTGGAGACACTTCTTTTGGGTCTGCGCCCAACTGGTCACATCTACACATAAAAAAAGTGTTTACAAAAATACAGAAAAAACAAACAGAAATACACAGTTAAAATGAATATTTATTCAGTTATGAATTTGTCATTTCTCGCTAGCTCGAATGACCTTTTCAAACTGAGGCTGGAATGGTCGACTTGCTGATTTTGATAGCTCAAAAACCAGCAAAGAAAAGCAACAAGGTGGCAATGAGGACAGGAAGAGAAGGACAGGTGTGACATATAAGATGGGTTAAGGAGGAGGAGGCTGATTTGTTTGATGAAGAGCCAATGGTGAGGGTGGAAATGAAAATGGCAGGACTCTCATCTCACATGAATAATAAACAGTAAAATTCAGACTTTTATAGCTGTAAAACATTTAGCAATAAAATCTAACCACCTGTCTGCAAACTTGTGACCAAATGAGATCCAGTCTTTTTCAATGAGAACCTGAAACAAAATTTTAAGAAGTAAGCGATAGCAAGGCTGAAAAATAAAGTTCTAAAATGTGTGCGGCTGGTACCATGAAGCCTTTGATGGTTCTGTAGTAGGGGTCCATGAGTAAAGCCCCCAGAGAGCAGACCTGAGCAGTTCTGTCCCATCCGTCAGAGCAATGAACCAGCACACTGGCTCCTTCCACTGTCACGGCCTACAGTTTCAACAGGAACATCAGCAGGTTATGTTCAAACCGTGGCCAGTGGATGTGTAAAATCAGCTATGCACACTGAAAATGAAAGTACTTTTGCAAGAGAGATGGCTGCATCCAGCACAGCCTTGATATGTCGCAGCCAGCCACTGCTATCCAGTCCTACCAGATAGTCACTCATGGTGAGGGATCTGGTTCCAATAACTGAGACACAAAAGCATATTGTTTAAAAAAAACTGACTGCATGTGTATGGTTCATGTCTCAGGTTTTACCTTCCAGCAACTTCTGCAAGCTGGCCCTCATCACATGAATGTTTTCGATGCCTACGAACTGGAAGCGAATGTTGGAATAGTTATCCTCGTTTTCATAGCCTTTGCCTGCTGCTCGGTTAGCAAGCGCGTTCAACTGCAAGACAGAAACACGGGTCAGGCCTTAAAATATGGACACCGAACTATTCCTTGAAAGAGGATTCGTGTCATGGTTCTGTGCTTGACGTTTTGTTTACCTTGGGCCGAGTATCCATGACATACAGAAACCGGCTGTTGTGATTGGCCTTGCTGATGGCCTGCAGGAGACTCTCATCTTCTAAACATCGTGCACTGAATCCAGAGAGAGGCTGGCTGCACCGGCACACTGCTGCCTGTAAAAAGCAATATAAATCTCCTTAGTTTTTGCTTAAAAACTCGGATTACTAAATCACATTGTTTATTGGGGATGGTTTTGTAGATGATCACATTAATTGTTTATGGAAATATTGTGACAAAATCACAAATCCCTCCTTATGTTTTGTCATTTCCATGGGTCAGTTTTCTACAAACTTTTAATTCCTCCCCTTCAAATAATGTATTAAGAGCACAGTCAAGTTTAAAGAAGAATTCAATGCAGAAAATGTGCCAGGGTTGAATCATGTGCTAGTATACTGTACAGTATCTGCAAGGGGTTTGCAGGTAAATGTCTCAATCATACAGTACCTTCTTCTCCTGGTAGAAGTATGTGAGCACGGGAAAGCGTCCTTTACTTCTGAACTTGGAACTCCCCACGATGATGGGCTTACTGGCTGTGATGGGAACATACAAGTCGCGTGGATATGTCTCACACACCTGTCAAGAAAAGGCAAGAGATTGAGACACAAGCTTCTTCGCTTTGTAAGACAAATCTTAGCAAAGCTGTCCCTCAAGGATCTGGGCAATAATTATTTCTTGTTATGTTAATTATCTGTACTAGACCACCAATTTCTGTTTATACTTTTGTTTGGTTAACCGATAAAAATATAAACTTCAGTATAAGAAATTATTTCAGAATGATGATCAAATAATATTTTATGACAGATTCCTTGGGCTTATGGAAGACCTCTGCCAGAAAGACCGGTGCAGTCAGCTGATTAATTTCTCAAAGGTATTCTTTAGCTACTCAGGCACATTTCATTTTGTCAGCAACTTTCGTCATCTAACTCTTCACTTCTTCAATGAAGGAATCGAAACATCTTGTCTGGGGGGACTTGGTGAACCATACTTAATGACAGTGACATGGCCAAGGTTCAGCCACAGTCAGCACATTCCATGTTTAACTGCCAGGAAGCTTCTTCCTTATTTTGCTGTTGAGAACGTTTCCTTCGCCGGTCAGAAAATAAAATGACACTGGCAGAACTTTTTGGCTCTTATTTGCTTTTCTGATTTAAGTGTCACTTCGGTGAGGAACATGATCATTATATATGTTGTTCATCAACAACAAGTCATCATCCACCTTGTAGTTTCTGTTGACATCAGTGAGCTGCCACTGGTCACACGGGACGCCCATCCGCTCGTACTCTGCCCCCAGGTCAATGAGCTGCCATCCTTCCTCTCTCTGCTGGTCGTTCTGTTTGGGGTTGTAGGAGAACGCATAGAGCTCCTCGTAGGCTACTGCATGAGGGAGGCATTACAGAGGAGAGTTACAAATCATGACTGAAATAACCTAGGAGAAAATAAACCAAAATAAAATAAAATAAAAATCCCACCTGGACGCAGAAGACGCAACAGTGAGCTGTAGATATCATGGCAGTCTCTCTCCCTTTGGACCACAAAATGAACCACCCGGAAGTTGCGACACTGAATGACCAACGGGCAGCCAGTGGTGGTGAGAGAGAGCTTCTCCACTGAGGCAATATGGTGGTGCAGGATCTACATGAACGAGGGATGATTTATGGGAGTTAAAAATATGATAAAGCTCCAAATGATGGAACTTAAATGGAAATTAAGCAATGCATTCACATCAATAAAGTATCTTCCTTGAGTGTTTCAGCAGTCATTTATCCACATTAAGTGAGCAGAACCACTCTAGAGGCAGGTCACTGACACAGTGATGCATCTTCTTAAAAGGTAGGCCATGGGGAAGCAGCACAAGCAGACTTCTGCATCCTATTAATGGCACCAATTCATTCTCAAGGCTATTCATCATAACAGCAAGCTTTATACATTTCAATTTGGCAGACAAAAACAATAAATTAAAGAAAAACAGAAAAACTGCACCAGAAGAAATATGTACTGTATCAGCATATGGACTAGACTTTGTCACAGAAATACACACCCAGACTTCTTGTGCTGCAGAGTTGTTAGAGTTGCTCTCCACAAAAATGAGGTGCGTGGCTGTGAGATACAGAGTACCATTGGTGGATTTGTTGCTGAAGCGATCCAACAGTCGCACCTGCTCCACCTGCAAACATAACAAAAATAGCAGCGGGACAGAGATATCTTGATGATAGTTCAGCAGAGCGTGTCGGAACATTGGCTAACTGGTCCTCGCAGCGTGTGACCAAATTAATGTGAGAAGCAATGCAACAACGAAAAAGCTTGACTGTAGACGTACATTTAAAAAGGATTTTTATTTGTTTATAAACCGTG
This sequence comes from Synchiropus splendidus, assembly GCF_027744825.2. NCBI lineage: Eukaryota > Metazoa > Chordata > Actinopteri > Syngnathiformes > Callionymidae > Synchiropus > Synchiropus splendidus. The sequence continues at coordinate 20,154,808 of NC_071336.1, forward strand.
GACACTGAAAAACTATATGAAACTATAAAAAGTATATGAAACAAAAATAATTTGGGGGACTTTTAAACATATCAACTTCCCACAAAAGACCACCATGTTTTGGTCACAAATGCAGGTTTTTTCATGACTGTCAATATCGGATTTCGGGTCAAATGTTCCCCTTAAGTTGTTGAACTGCTCAGGGTCTTTCAAGATGCTTCTTCAAGTAAAATGTATTCTCAAAAATCCATGAATTATATTAGCAAATAAAATAATGAAAATTACGAAATCATATAATTGTAAAAGCATTTTTTTTACATCTTTCCATTTGTCAGAGTACACCATGTAGCATTAATAGATTTGTGATATATATACCGCTGTTTCAGCGTTCATGCACAGTGCATATTCTGGAGTCAATAATGTCGAAACCCATGCTGATGAGGGGCTATATGGATATGAAATTGGGAAGTAGAATACCTGCAGTTTCCTTTACCAAAAATCATTGGGGCAAAAGTAAATCCAAAGCAAATACACAAAACACATTCAAAAAGTGAACTGAATTTCCACCATAACCCATTTTTTAAAACATATTATGACAGCATAGTTTAGTAGAGATGATTTTGAACCCAATTCTATAAAATACGATTAATCCTCAGTATCACCAAATAAAACTGTTTAGCACAAAAAACATTTCAGCTTTCAGTCGTTTTTTTCAGTGTATGGGCCTCAATTCTGTGCAGTACGTCCCCCAAATACATTCATTGGCAGAGACGTGCAGCAACACTAGTTAAATAGTCTATTCACAAAATTAGCAAGACATATTGTAACAAAAGAATAACAAAGAACTGTCAATGCTTCTGTGCAGAAAACAAAAAAAAACAGGTGTATTGATGTTTTCTTACACCCCTACTGGTGAAAGGTTGAGATTGCATGGCACCAGATAATTCTAACCTTCAGGACATTGAGGTGCTTCATACATGCATTTCATTTCACACCATGCATCAAAGAACCTCATCTAACAATTTAGTTTGCTGGATTGCATTTCTCAGTCAAAGTAGGCTGGTTAAATAATATACCCATGGGTCCTGGGGGGAAAGTATCACCTGCGTATAACATGTTTTTTCGCATTCGACTTTTTGAAAATATGTCTCTCATTTCCAAGTACTGATGTTCCTGGTGAGTGCAGTCTGTAATATAATGCTCCAAAATCCACTGCTGGAATCCATTAGGCACAAAATAGCGGTGTCTTTCACTGACGCTGAGGCACACTGGAGATTCTCTCTTATTTCTAATGATTCATCAGTTTGTATTGACTCAGACTTCCTCTGCCTGGTTCCGTTTTCCTGCGTGTAAGATATGATGAAATGGTAGAAATGGTCTCCCGGCAACCACTGAAAGGACGTAACTCTTAATACAGGAAGTGTCGGTGCGAGTGCCTGAGAAATGACTGCACTTCTCCACGACAATGAAGGGGGAAAATATATTCCTCAACATTTAATCAAAACAGAATTTTTGATCTTCATTAAAAAGCAAAGACGGTGTGACGCAAAGAGGGCTTCATTATTTTATAATATACAGGCTGCTACAAGGCTTGCCAAAACATGAACCATTTCTACTTTTGAAAGAATCACACCCTTAACCAACGTTCTGTCTGTGTAAACAAGCGGCTTTTAGTAAGCCAGCTGAGCCACACCCTGTAAACTAAACTGAACATAAAATCTCCCTGATCTAGAATTAGAATTAGCACCAAGTATTTTACATGTATATGTACGGTTGAATACTCCATTATCATCATGAAAAACCTCTAAAGGTCTAAACGTTTCACTGCTTTCCTAAAGTCCATCCGTACTTTTTCTCTGACTGGTGGATGTCCATACTGATTGATCTTGGTATTGAGGGTTGCAAAAGGGGTATGTGAGTTGTTGTTGTCGAAAAATCATGAGCAACATTACAGGCATGACTTACTGATGTTTACTTTAATTTGAATGAATGATGGACCTCATTGATAAGTGCTGCAGGCCTTTTCCTGCTCAGTGGGTGAGATAACATTGTTTAACAAGGAGGGAGGGATATTTTATGACACATTATCCATGAAACCACCTGTTTTTCATGGCAAAAGTGTTTAGCCCAAACGACATTGACATCATTTCGATAACAATCAGGGTGCTCCTGAATTAATTATTCCGAAAATCGATGACTGAACACTTGCTAATATTTATGAATCAGTGTCTGCCGTTTGCAAAGACGATACGTAAAGAAACGCTCTTATTGACTGCATTGGATCCAAAGCGACATATTGATCTAAGGGCGTGGATGTGTAAACAAAATGAGAGAAGTAACCTGCTCCAGGTTCAGTGGGTTTCTCAGTTCGATGATGCTCTCCACGTCTGACATTTAATGTTGCTAAGCGACACCTGCTCACCTGGTGCTTAAAAAGCGTGACACGCCGATGTCACGTCTAAAACCACTGACTAGGCCGATGATCTGTCCCCATCGGATCCGCTGAATTGAGCTACAAATGTTAGCTAGTTACCTTTGGCGTTCGGATGTGCTCCATTTTCTTCGGTAAGCCACAACCAGCGACAACAACGCTTCACACGACGACTTCCGCCCTAAACGCGATCATTTGATACAACTGTTGCGGAAATCCAAGGCGACCGGGCTCTGCTCAGATCAATATCGAAGGCATACGATATGTTTATTGCCAATTAATTTTCTGCTCATCCGCGTCAAGGCGCCGATATTGACTTGTGGTTTCTGGCTTTCAGAATAAGAGCCCGGTTGTTCGCCTTGGAAGCGTTGATGTTCAAGAACGGATGTGTTCATGCATTTTATCGCGATATTTGCGCTATAAGCGAATATACAGTTGCGCCGTGCTCCAGTACGCGGTCGAAAATAGTTACTCATTCTGAGTTATATTTGCGCAAATTATATTGAATTCTGGCAACCATCACAATTATTGCCCTTTTTGCTATATTTGTGTTATGTTCCCGACGTACATGCAAACAATTAGGAACTCAGCCAGTGATACTCTTTTGCATCTCTTTATTTTCCTGAACTACCGGACTACAAACACAAACATGTATTAATGGGCAGGCGAATCACTTATGCACGATTGCTGTATTTCTACCCAACAAAAAGTAGTGCTTCTATTTTATAAAAATAAAATAACATAGTATTTTTGCAAATACATAACAATTTGCTTATGGACTCTGCCTTGACCCATGACATTCTGGAAGAATTGCAGCTCTCCTTTGAGAACAGGTGGCAGAAAATTGACGAATGGCAAGCTTTAATTTCTGAGAAAGCGTTGCAACTTGGTTCTGTATTTTATTTTGTAATGGTTGACGCCGGAAGTTATTGGTACTTCCAGAAGACCTTTGCGCATGCGGAATTGTCAGTTGATACGTTGTGTTGAGCGATATGTATGCTGGGAAATGTAGTTGAATCATCGTTTACCCAAAATTCCACAGGACACCGTAAACAGCGGGCGGGCAATAGGAACATTAGCAACGCGTGCTGATCCTTGCCGCACATTTATCATAGTTTAAGGATTAAAAGTTAGCCTGCGCTACAGTTTTGATTTGAAATCGAAACATATGCGACACGCAATTATCTGCCGTGAGTGGGAAGCCTATATTTAGAAGGCTAGCAGTAGCTTACATGTGTACCTGAAGTCGGCATGTGAGCGGTTTCGTTTTGTATTAATGTCATCAGAGGTATAATGTCTGGCTTTAACTTTGGATCCGGGTCTCTTGGCACCGCCAATACCGGTGGTGGATTTACATTCGGGACAGCTACCAGGTAAAGACGAGTGGCCGACTGAGCTAAAGTTAGCATAGCATGTTAGACGTTAGCAGTTGTCAAATTTGTATAAAGCATCAGTGATTGAAACTGTTGTTTCACTTGATTTATTGAATAAAATGTAACATGTTTTAAGTATGCTAATATATGAATGTTATACTCACTGTTCGCCGTCCAGTATTCATTCATTCATTTTTGAATATATCGGTCAGATCTGTGCTGGCATCAGTTGGATTTAGCTTCGACGTTTAAAAAGTATATAACGTCACTCATGGTGTTTTTCTTTCAGTGCACCTGCTGCGAGTACGGGTGGCTTCTCCTTTGGAAGTGCTTTGGGTACAGCTGCAGCCACTCCTGCGTCCACCGCTAGTACCACACCATCACTCGGTTTGGGAGGAGGCCTGTTTGGTCAAAAGCCCTCCGGTGGGTTTTCTTTCAACACACCTGCTGCGGGTATGTTGGGACCAAATGACTGAAGGTCACAATCAGCATTCTGTGATTGTCATTCCTCCAAGTAACACATTTCTCTTGCATCTTGCAGGTGCTACAGCACCAGCTGCTGGTCTCACACTAGGCATGTTGACTGAAATAAGAATGACTGAGAAAGAAAATTATTTAGTTTTAACTTTGAATGCGTCTCTATTTATCAGGTGCAACTCCATCAACGACTGCAACTACTGGTTTCAGCCTGGGCTTCAGTAAACCCACCGGATCAGCTGCGCCCTTCTCGCTCACCACCTCCACAGCAAACACTGCAGCGTCAGCCCCCGGAGCAGGTTTAACTTTTGGATCTGTCCTGACTTCCACTGCTCCACAACAGCCAGCAGCCACAGGCTTCTCCCTGAATCTTGGTGGCACTACTGTCTCCACGGCAGCTGCCACTATTCCATCGCTTGGCGGAGGACTTTTCTCCAGCAATGTCTCTAATGGTAATAATGAGTTTTTGTGCTTTGATTAAACGTTTATGTTTATTTAAGTTATCCTTGTTTCTGTTGTTCAATGAAGGTTCGCGACAACTTTGTAAAAGCCCAAATGTGCTCTGTAAATAAAATATTGTGCAATGAAGCATGTACACTATATACATTTTCCCTGAAAAGTGCTAATATTTGCAAAAGATTAGTGAGAATGTTATTTTAATTTCAGGAGTAAATAAGTAATGCTGGGTTCTGTGTTGTGCTTTGAGCTGCAGGTTTGGGTACAGCTACACTTGGTGGAGGAGGGTTGACTCTCGGTTCTCTGTTATCAACTTCTGCGGCCACATCAACAGCCCCTGCACCCAGTGTTGGCTTGGGTGGGGTTGATTTTAGCACCTCATCTGAGAACAAGAGTGATGCATCATCTGGTGTAAATGCCCAGTAAGTGTCCTTGATGAAAGCTGGTATTTTGCTGAATTAAGTGTAAAAAAAATCCATAACACAGTCTCTTTCATCCAGGGACAGTAAAGCCCTAAGAGATGAGAACCTTCCCCCGGTCATTTGCCAAGACGTGGAAAACTTTCAGTAAGTTTTTAAATGTTGTTCGTGCATGCAATTTCCTTTTTTTTTACCTGTATAAAAATGACTTTTCCTTTTATCAGATCTTTTTTAATAATTCCATATGTTTCTCTTACCTAGAAAATTTGTGAAGGAGCAGAAGCAGGTACAAGAGGATATCAGCAGGATGTCATCGAAAGCTATATCTAAGGTCCAGGATGACATCAAGACTCTGAAGCAGCTACTTTCTGTCAGCGCCAGTGGACTGCAGCGACAGGCTCTGGCCATTGACAAATTGAAGCTGGAGACAGCACAGGTATAATAATCAATAATACAAAACTTCTTCTGCCCCCTTTTCCTCTTAGATATATGGTGAAAGGGAAAATATTTAAGATTAATAGTTGAACAGTCTATTGTATTGATCAAATCACATATTTTTTAGGAGTTAAAAAATGCCGACATAGCCCTACGCACTCAAAAGACGCCTCCTGGTCTTCAGCACGAGAACACAGCTCCATCAGAGTAAGTGCCAAATCAGACATTGTTGTGTTGCTTATAACATCATAAAATGACTTATGAATGATTTATGAAATGTTGAAACCAAGGGTGTCCAAACCCTCAAAGAGCTTGTGTGGTGCAGGATTTTGTGCTGTATTATCTTTTCAATCATTCTAATCAATTAAAAAAGATTTAATTGTATTTTAATTTTACAAAATGGCTGCCTTGTTGTTTTGCGTTGACAGAGCAAGAAAAACGACAAATATCCAGATGTGATGTGTCTCTGACCTAGTTAAGGTTTTGATGATTTCAAATATAATCACTGAAGTATTAAAGCATCTTTCATGAACCTGTTTGTTATGGAAAACAAAACTGACTTGCATGTCATCATGGCTAGACGTTTCAGATGTTAACTGGAAATCTGAACTCCTACAACTCCTGACTTTTTATTTATTTATACCTTTTTTAAGTACATAGCAAAATCATCTTTCCACTTCAGTGACAGCAGCTCCATGGGAAGGTGGATTCACAGTTACCAATGGCCATAACAGCTCAGATCAGGATTAATTCTTGGAAAAGCACTTTGATTGAGCCCGAGTGGTTTTCTGGCAACCTATGTTGCAGGTCATGTCTGTGGTACTGTGATAATTTGAATCCGATGCAGCTAGGCTGCAGTTAGCAAAAAGGAAAAGCAAAAACACACTCCCATAAACAGCCATCAACACATATCCGCATGTTTCCAGGAAATAAACCTATATATATATAACTGTGTAACTTGGGTAGGCTTATTTATAAACCCAAATTACTCAGAAATGGGTGGGCATTACTCACTCTGCAGTATATTTGTTTAGCGAAGTTTCATGTAATGCTGTAAAAGCATAACGGGCCTACGAAACTTAATACTGTTGCAAGATATCCTCTTGGCGTTGTTTACTTTGGAAAGAATGTTCATGTGTTCAGATTAAGAATTTATTTTCATGCCAGACATTACCAAACTATTTGTCACACTCGTTCTTTGTCTATTGTTTTTTTCCCCAGTGTTCAAATTGGGGAATTTTTATTCAATTTTTATGAATATTGACCTGCATTTCTCTCTGTAGTTATTTCCATAGCCTGGTGGGTCAGTTTGAGGTGCAGTTGCAGCAGTACAGGCAACAAATAGAAGAGCTGGAGAACCATCTTACAACCCAGAGCAACGGCTCTCACATCACTCCTCAGGGTAAGCTGTTGCCTGAATTTGGTTAATTTAAAGTTCATTTTCTACATTAGCAAGGAATAATGTCTTAATAATAAAGCAAGGCTGTTGGTGACATGAGTTTGTGGCAGTTTGTAGCTTCATTTTATGACGGTACTTTGGATCCTTTGCAGCTACATGAATATTCATATTGACCAGTATGTGTTGTGGCTGCCACTACCTCAAAGCCTCAGCAGGAATTTTATGCACAATTATCCGCGATTCACACACACATAGCAAGTGTGTTTCGAACACTAACACACTCCCCTTGAGAAGGTTGGAAAACCTGTGTATGTGTTTACTCTTAAAATGTGTTTTTTATCCAAACTCGATTGAATTATTTTCCTCTGAAGTGATTTGTGTTTACTATGTGAAGTGGATTTTGAGTTTTTTTTGTGTTTGTTTTATTTTGTAAAACAGTTTGTATTATCGAGCATCTAGTTAAACCTTTGTAAATGTTCATTCCTGACAGTTTCACTACTGTTTCAGCAACACACGTGTTTCTGTTTTCCTTCACAGACCTGACGATGGCCATGCAGAAACTATACCAAACGTTTGTTGCGCAGGCAGCACAACTCCAGTCCACCCATGAGAATGTCAAGGTCAGTTCAATTGTTATTATAGCACTTAACTTTGTTGCCACTATTTATTTGTTGTTGTTTTTTTTGCATTTGTGGCAAGTATTTCATTTCAAGCGAAATTCACAGGTGTGAAGGAGACATCAGTGCATTAAAGACATTTTTTTAGTATTTATAACTGCAAGCAGTCCTTGCATTTCAAAAACAAGTTCCTCACCAGTTTGTACATGTTAACGGTTGCTGGGATGACATTAACCAACACGAGAACGTTGCTGTCTGCTCCCTATTGATTGGTAGGGATGTCCCAATACCACTTTTTGCCAACCAAGTACAAGAACTAACGTTTGAGTACTTGCTAATACCGTTATGAGTAATTAATAACTATTAACTATTAAATATTTGCACCATAATGAACGGGTTAGTGTGGGGCAGCGCAGATCATCTGATAAAATCTCTAGAGTCTCTATTAAATGTGTTTCAAAAAAATCCTTCATTTGTTTATCTCGCAGCATAGCTGGTGCGGGTCATAGCATGTCTGCAGTCTCATTGGGACAGATGCACATTGTTGAGTTTCTTTTGTTAGAAGTACAATTTAAACTACAATCATGAGTCCTCTGCAGTAGCTTACTCGGCTTTAGTGTCATGTTTCTCACAGCACTGAGCTGCAGTCTATGCCATAGTGTTAACAGTTGCTCTTTAACAGTAAAATGCGAATAGCGTTTAGAGTTTTTCCAGATTCGTGTCACTTAACATGGGATGATTTCCTGTCTGAACAATGCTCAGGGCTGCTTGGAGCTCCAATAAAAAAGAAAAACCAATTGTGTTGCAGAGGTCCGACAACGTGCTGCACATCGTGGGGTATATTTATTACATGAGAAAGGCCAGTGTGGCATGAGGGCCTGCGACCACCCTCATTTGCATTAGAGTTGACAGGCCTGTAAAAACCTGCAAGGCACTGAAAATCCACAGAAGGTGAAACGCGAAAGATTGAGGCAACACTGTGGGAAGTATCAAGTGCTATCATATGACGAGTACAGTAAAACAGGCCACTGTCAGTGCGAATGAATTGATTCATGTAAGAGGCGTGTTTCCGTGCTTTGATAAATCATTGTTACTGCATTGAACATACATTTGATGGGGGAAATAGTTATCAAATTCCTTCCTCTGTTAAAGTGCGGCTATTTTCTGCAGGCACAAGTTTTGGGTGGCTTTCAAACATTGCAGATTGTCTCTTGTTACTCGTAAGTCTTGGATAATGATCTTCATCTGTCTGTTTCAATTTCATCGCAGATTTTGAAACACCAATACCTTTCTTATCGCCGTGCCTTCCTGGAAGACTCAACTGACATCTTTGAATCCAAGCGCTTGTCTAGCAGGAAGTGGCAGAACACACCGCACATCACAACTGGTCCTGCTCCATTTTCCAGCGTGCCGAACGCCGCAGCTGTTGCCATGGCAGCTACGTTGACGCAGCAACAGCAGCCAACTCCAGGTCTGACTGCCTACAAGTTCTAGAACAGTTCTCCCATCACCTCATATGAAAATTCAAAACATGATTAAGAAGTCAAACGAGCAAGATTGGATGTTAGGGTGTCCTTTTATTGTAATTTAAAGTGTTGTGGAGGAAGATCATTTGAACTCTCAGAGGAAGTCTTTGCGTTGCCTTACCATCTTCGCTCTGAATCTCAAGTAAACATTACTGCACCAGGGTAAATAACATTTCACAAATGCCGCCAGTTTGTGGCTGTCATCTGCGTGGCAGGTTTTAAATGAGCGTACGTGTCGTCTAAATATTTATACTTGATGATATATTGTATAGTTTGCATGTAGAGAACCATCAAAATCACCAGACAAAGCCACCAACCTTCATTATTATTCATTTTTTAAAGTCCTTCTGTAGACACAGCGAGCGCCAGACTATTATATTTGAACTGGAGAAAGTCGTGTACATCGTATACCAAGAAGCTATTGGTGTGGTGTCTGACCAAATCTTTGACAGTTCCCACAGATATTTTTTCAACACCAGTTTCTTGACTGTGGTTTAAACATCAGTTTAGGTCACACTTTACTCAGCACACCCCTTCCTGGAGCTCAGTCCTTCTTGACTGGGTCTAGTCGGTCAACTCCGCTGCAGGATTAACACTCTGAGGTGATTTCACCAGTGAAAGTCGAGTTAAGTCAGAGTACATAGTCATTAGTGTATACAAAAGTTTGGGTAGTAGTTACCCTCGTGTTTGCGGTATAAAGTACACTGCAGTATGGATCTATATACCTCCTCTGGGTTACGAAATCAAACCTGTCATCAACACTCGTACAGTGAAGCTACTTTATAAATATATTGCGTCAACATTTTGTGCTGCTAATATGATATTTCAGATGTTCTTTCACGTGAGTGCTGAGGACATTTACAGCCAGTCTTAAACGCACCAACAGCTATTGAAGAATGTGTGGCATCATTTTAAAGACTTGGTTTAGTTGGAAACCTATTTCAGGGTGAGGGAAAAAAGGTTTATAAAAGCAATATTAAAATGGGTGGCGCGTAAACAGAACTTCTTGCTTCGCAGTAGTTAATCCAAGTCACACACTGAAACTGGGAAGTGTGTGTGTTTTGTTAGTAAGTTGAAGATGTGAAGACCTGAAGATCAGTGTTGTCAAAAAATGAAACCAATTATTGGTTCACGTATACACTGTTGTAGTATGTGCTCAGCAGTCAGAGGTAGTTGACACTGTACTTATTACTTCTTTAAAATCCTATTTAATGTATTATATGTTTTTGACACATGATTGCTCATTGAAGAATCACATTCATAATTTATTTCATAAAGTATTTCACCACAGAACTTGAAACTGATTCACAAATGTGCCAAACACTACAATGTTGTTGCAGAATGTTGTGGCCTCAACAGGTATCATCACTTATTTATTGTAAATATCTTTTTCCCGCCAATTGTTGGATTATGCAACTGACGTATTCCGCTCTGCATTTGTCAATTCAATGCCATTTTTAGCTTGCTGATGCTTTTTAAAAGACTCAGGAAGATAATGAGGGAAATCATATTCATGAAAAATGTCCTTCCTTTTTTGTTTTTTTTTTTACATTTGGGATCTAAACCTTTGCCACAATTTAATTTATTTTGAAATGCGTTTTCCGTCAGTGGCGTGAAAGGTGGAATACTTGCAACCTTTCAACAGAAGGGCTTTCTTTAAGTAACAGCTTAATGTCAAATGAAGTGCTTGATCGCGATGAATTTTAGTTTGTAAATATTTAGCGTTTTTTCCCCAATCTTCTGAGAAACAATATGAGTGCCAAAAATTATCAGATGATTGAATTGTCTTTGAGTGCTGTTGAAGTTTGAATTTATTTTTTATTTAATGTTACTAAGCCTGAAATGAGTCGGTTATTCACATTGTTTTAAATGCCAACGTTAATTCTTGCAGTTAAATCTAGCTGGCGCTGCAGCAACCAACTGAAAATCTGCCTTCGTTGTCCAGTGTCCTCAGCCTTGTGCACGAAACACTAACACTGTAGCTCTTAGTTCAAAATCAATTGAGGCTTTGCTGATGAAGTCAAAATTGCAATCGTGGCTGAATGTCACAGCACTTGGGTTTCTCTTAACTTTCATGTGAATTAGCTGTATATTATATTTAAATTGAGTTTCTATTTTCAACATTTTCTTTTTAAGGAATCCTTTTTCAGAAGACAAGTCTACAACTTGACACCTACTGTAAAACATTTTCAAACTACACGTTTCCAATGGTTTAGTTTATTGATCACTCATATCTTTCTAGACTCGGGAAAGAATTTCTTAGTGACTGCATTTTCCTTGCGCAGGTTCTCCTGCTCAGCCGTTGTCATTTCCTTATAAGTTGAGAACCAACTCTGAAACAGTGAAAAGCTTATCGGGATGTAGATTTTAGTCATGAAATTCGGACCTAACTGTTAATCGACAAATGTGTGCTTTTTGGTAGACTTTTTTTTTTATCTGGTGAATCACCTATCACATGGTTCCATAACATTTACAGACCAATTCTTTGTTGTTATGCAAGCGATGACCTTGCAAGCTGTAAACTTATTGTGAGGCATAGACAAGGTCAGACCTTTTAGAGTTTATGGTTGTGTGGTTGACTGTTAGGGTGATGCGTCGTTCAAATGGCTGCAAACATAACTTTTACCAGAAGTGGACCCCAAAACCAAACTTTTGCACAGTTTGTCACCTCCAACATAAACAGCAAAATAACCTCAAACCTTAACAACCTCCACCTTGATGCTTGATGATGCATTTCAAATCAAATCCTTATTTTCATGTTCTGATTTTCTATATACAAAGAACAGACGTATGTCCAGAAAGACAGTATTAAACTACCTTATCTTTTATAATGTGAACGTGGACTGTTACCGCTCTGAACTGTCTGGCCTGTGGCTGACGGGGGTTGGAACTCACTGCAGGTTGTTTTGGGGATTCTCTCTGGTCAGTAGTTTGTTTTTAAATCAACTAAATAATGTTACCATTCTCCTCTCCCACCACAAGAATGTTTATGATGCTGAGTTCTGCTTGTGTATTATATTTAAGCTCCAAAGCAGACCTTTCTGAAAGTTTTCTATGAGTTAACAAACGGTGTTAAACCTGCAGTTTTAAGGAGTTCACCTGCAGTGAAGGTCTTTATATGAAGTGATTTTATCTGTAGGCGAGTGTGTTTGAACCTATTTAACCAATGCCTGTTGATAACTAATATTTAATATTCTGTGCCTTTTTAATCTATATTCAACTGCAATTGTATGATTTTTTTTTTTCTTTTTTGGACTTTGCTGATTCTTTCACTCTCAAACTTGTCAAATTAGCAGTCACAAATCAGCACATTTGTTCGGAGTCATTTGTGTTCCATTGTAAGTGCATATGAAATTGACAATAAATCTGGTTTTAAAGAGAGAAACATTTGTCCTGGTTTCTTTTTAAACATGTTTTTGAAGTGAAATATTTTTCACATTTTAGATTAAATTAAAGACAAGTTTGGGAGTGAATGAAAGCAGCTATTTGAGGTAAGGTGTTAAGCTAGTCATTCATTTTCATTTTTTCCCCCCCCAATAGAAACACTTATGAGAGTAAAAGTGCATCCTCTCTGTGTCGTAGGGGGCCAGGCACCCTTGGGGGCAGGGTTCGGAAACCCCTTTGCCTCTGCCGTGGGCTCTAGTTTGGGCTCCTCTACTCTGGGAGGTATTGCCTCTGATTTTTATTCCTCTAAAACTCCCTCGTGTTGTGCACCTTCATGCCACATCTCACCCATGATTCCTAGTTTTTGTTGATCGTGCCACTCAGAGCAGATTTCTTTTGCCTTCACCTCCATCTTTGCTTTTCTTGGCTCTGGCTCTTAGCGTTGTTCTTCAGACTCTGGTGGGTTGATTTAATTCCTCTCATGTTTGGCCTTCCCACTCAGGCTTTGGTGGAGGACCTGGGTTTGGTGGTGTTGGGACTGGAGGTTCATCCTTTGGCTTTTCCTCTGCAAGTAAGCCCACTGGAGGAAGTCTGAGTGCAGGTACTTGAGAACTGACAGCACTTGGAAGTATATCAAGGGTGGATATGTATTATTGTTATTACAGAGGAAAGCTGTGAAACCTTTGTCACAGAACAAACGAGAGAGGGGTGAGAGACATTCACATAAAACTAATGTTCACATAAAGCTATTTTGGACGTGCTAGAAGTTCAATGCAAAAGAATAAACGGCCAAATTTCATTAAACAGAGTGAAGCACGTGAGGCAGTGGTTAGTGGTTCCAGTCTGTGTGGCCTTTTCATGCTCTCCTTATGTTTGTTTGGGATTCCTCTGCTACACCCAGTCTACGGGGGTTGTGATTTGACCAGTGATCTGTCCAGGATGTCCCCACCCTCTCACCCTCTGTAGCTGGGACAACACTATGAAGTGGCAGAACAGCCATGAATTTTATTTGACTGCAGATAGTAACTGTTTATTGTTAAGTCTTTAGTGATGATGTTGAGTCTGCATACCTTCACTGCTTTGTTTTGATGCATCTCTTCCTCCTTGGGTGTTTTGACACAAACTTAAATGGATTTGTAGTTCTAGATTCGGGGGCAGTCCACTAACAATCCTAATCCTATTCAATGTCACTTCAGTTCCTTGTGTCTATCGGATGTTTTTCCATTGCAGGTTTTGGAAGCAGCACCAGCTCAGGCTTCAACTTCAGTAACCCCGGCATCAATCCGTCCGCGGGTCTGACCTTTGGAGTGTCCAACCCTCCTGCCACAGGGTTCAGCACCGCAGGTCAACCATTGCAGCTCAAGAAGCCTCCTGCTGGAAATAAGAGGGGCAAGAGATAGAACAGAGAAAGCTTTTAGTTAAGGTTAACTGATAAGTGGAGGTTCTGTAGCCGGAGTTGCTCAACTTCCCAAAAGCATATTGGTGTTCCAAAAAAAGAAATAAAAAAGAGTTATCTGCTAAAACGTTCTTGCTGCCTTATTTGTCGTTTGATTCACCTTGAATAGGTTAACAACTCAACCACTTGGCACTCGTGCTCATTTGCTAAACAGATGGATGATGCTGTTCCTTGGACCAAAACAAAGATTGTGGACTTTGATAAAAACAGGATAAAACTTCTTTATAGCACAAAAAATTCTTTTGGGAAATATACTTTTTTGTGATCATATTTTCCTTTTAGAAATGACAATTATAGAAGACAAAAACAATATTTAGATTTTTAAAAAATGCACATTTGTAAAAGGAAAATATATACCCACTGAGCTGATCGTGACTCTCACCTGTTGTTGTGTTACTGTTTAAGTTGTAATCAAATGTGTCGAAATGCATGGGTGTGCTGTTCCCTAGTGTTTCCTGCTGTCCGTCTCACAGCTCACATTACTTTCAACAAGGGAGATTCAAGATCAGCTGGATTATAGTGAACACAGTTTATTTTTCTAAACAGTGAAGCGATGATGTTGGAAGGCGACTAAACAATCGGCTTCATGACATGCTTGTTTTTTGCGCTGCATTTTAGGTTCTGAAATTCCATCCATGTTAAGTACTTTTAGAAACATTGTCCAATGAAGATGTCACAAGTGTTGTCTGATTTACTGTCCATGTGGTCCATAAATGTAGATGCATGAGTGCATCTTGCACAACGATTGTTCAGTTCTGTCGCAGTTTTGAACCGTCAGTGAGTTTTCTGTTCGGCTCGGTTACAAAACACCAATGGCTGTAATGTTTTCTAATCGCAGTCTGTGTACCTGTATTTTCCTGAGTCTGTTTAATAATAAAACGTTTCATACACGTGCTGGTACTAGTACCTTTATTGAAAACATGAGCGCAATCCGCTTTCCATGCTGATACAATTTTCATGTGGCTGTTCTTAGTGAGGCCTCTTGAAAACACCCACAGATTTAATCCAAAAGGTTCTGTGACACTCCCGCTGTTATTTTTGAACAACAAATATTGTCTTTTCACATTTCCCACCAGTTGTTACCATGGCGAGCTGCCGCCTCTACTTTTACCTAACTTGACCTCTACCCTTTTCATCCACCGTGATCATCCTTAAGAATCAGTATCAGCTATATTGACAGTGAGGATCCCACCAACTAGGAAAGTGCTTTGGATCAACGTGCAATAATGAACAAAACATAAATAAATAATAATGAATAATAACAATGAACAATAATAATAGAAGTAACTAACAAATAAATAAACCACAAACAACAAAGGCTGTTTGTGAATTCATCAATCTTACGGCCGAGGGGAAAAAGCTGTCCTCCTGTTAACGTGTAACTTTTCGGTTGTAATTCAAACGGTTGGTACTTTATTTACGCATATTTGTTTTTGACAATTACTAGCGCCATCTTCCTCTTGCCAGTAGAGGGCGAAAACGCACCCTTGTGCAGCCGTCAGCGAAGAAGACCACCGTTGCTATGCGACAGCGCGGCAGCACAAACCAACCACCAGGAGTAACCAAATTTTCATCTCCTTGAATGAATTTTTATTTGCCAAATCCAGGTAAAGTGGCCTGTCGTTGTTGTATTTAATGCAAAACTCTAATACTGTGATCATGATGTGATGTCCTGGTTAACGCAGCTATGTCACTCTTGTCCGCACCGTAAAATAAGTGCTTTGATATCAAATGTAACGTCTTTATATTAAAGTTGTGACGCAATTTTACGATGCAAGACTCAACCGCTATTTTTCTGAAGCTTATTAATTGGTGTAATTTGTGTTGTTTGTCCGCGCAACAGTCTTGACTTTGTTTACTTTCATCCATCTTGACAATTGTCCGGCAGCCATGCCGCTCCCTGACACCATCTATTGTTCCGAGCAAATCAACGTGCCTCCCGGCCTGACAGACATCCTGAAAAACTTCACCAAGGCGGCCATCCGGGCTCAGCCCTCGGACCTCCTGTGGTGGTCTGCCGAGTGAGTACTGACACATTCTGGATGGAGCGAGGTGCAACTGAGCGTTTTGCCAGTGTTTCCATCAGAACACTTGGCCCTGACTTTTATTGCTGTAATTTAAGAAAATAATATGTGTTGACTCATTGATCAAAAGGATTTGAAGATCTACAAACAA
Source organism: Synchiropus splendidus (assembly GCF_027744825.2). NCBI lineage: Eukaryota > Metazoa > Chordata > Actinopteri > Syngnathiformes > Callionymidae > Synchiropus > Synchiropus splendidus. Next base: position 20,170,935 of record NC_071336.1, read on the forward strand.
AACAAAATCAAGCCGTTGACAATGACATGTTGTTCTATCAGATACTTCAGAGCGCTGTCCACTGGGGAACCTCTGCCAGGCAGCGACAGGTTGGGAGCAAAGGTCAACATTCCAAGAGCAGGCCTCACTCCAGCGCTCCTCAAGACTCTCAACAAACAAGTACGTTGTTTGCTGCGCTGAAATATGTCTTGCATTTCACTCATACTAGCTATAAATGTATGAGTAGTATTTATTAAGTAAGTATTTATTGTACGTTCAACACACTGGGATATGATCAGCCTAGCAATACTTGTGGTAAAATATATTTGTAATTTCTTGTTTTGAAAAGGTCTTGAGGACAATCCTGGTTTTACTACCATGACAGCAAGAGTAGTTTGAATCCCATGTCGGACAAACTTTGGTCCTTTCCGTGGTCATTTTTGGGGATTTCCAGATTCCCCTTAACGTCTCATCCCTGGTGCTGTGATCGAATGAAGGAACACAGATATTCTCGTCCAGTTTTCAGAAGGACAGAAGTGCTCCATAGAGGACCTGCAGAAGAGCTGGGCAGATCTGTGTCTCTCCGAGGATCAGCTGAGGACCCTTCTGTCGTTGGGCAGCTTCAGCTCTGACATCGAATGGCTGGACTTCTTCGCTTTGGGCTGCAGTTCTCTGGGCGGGGTGAGATGTCAGATCATGTGTGACTACAGCACAGCTGGGAACCATCAGGCTGCGCCCCCCTCCCTCTCCATAGTTTTAAATTGTTCCCGACTATGCAACCGCATATACATTATACATTGTTTTTAATGTGATGTTGGAGGGGAAAAGACGATTCAGACATTAGCCACTTGAGGGCAGTCGCTCTCTCTACATGAGATTCGTTGCCGTACAACTGCTGAAATATCTACTTGTACACGTGACATTTGCTACCAAAAACATAGCTTCAGAGTAGCTTCATTTTTCCAAGGAGGGAATGTTCGTACACTGGAGACAGGTCAGTAGGGGTTGTCTCCATTCCCTGTTTAATTATAGTCCTCAATCTCTCTGCTGCTGCTGGGCAGGTACATGCACGGTCCTCCTCTCAGGATGATCCAGCTGGGGTCAGTTTTTCCAAGCATTAACCTTTGTCTTCCTCGGGCCCATTTTCATGAGCACTACAGCCCAAGAACATCGAGACAAGCTGTTTCACTTGTATCGCTTCATTACTCCACAGACCTTGATGGCGTCACTGAAGTCTGCTTGTGAGATACTGACTGAAGACGAAGATGACGGTTCGGCCACCATCCCTTTCGCTATATTTACCAGGATGTACTCCTACCTGGCCAAGCTGGACGGAGACATTCCGCAAGACCAAATGGACAGCTTCATCGCCTGCCTGAAGAATAAAGCGTAAGTTTTAATACCTCAAATTGTCTGTCAAATTATAATAAATAAATGTAGGCCAATAATACTGGGTTTAAAAAATATCACAAAAAGGTTTATTTAGACTCTTAAAAAATTCCCTATTGTGGGATGAATAAAGGCTGTTTATCTCTCCAATTCAAGACATAGTGGACAAAGATGAATGTTGGTTGTTGCTATGATCACACAATACTGGTGATAGATGGAACCATTTCTATGTATTGAATCTGTTTTACAGTGAAGAAGCAGTCTCAACGCCAAAAAATCTGGCTATTGTTTTTGGCCACGACCCTAATCTCTCCGATAAATGATGCCCACTGTCGTAAAGGCAAATGTCACCCCTGTGAATGACACACTGCTGATGCAGTTTAGTTTGGAACAAAACAAAACAAAAAAACAACTCTAAAGCAGCAAGAAGCCAGGAAGAGGGTGGGAGGAAATTAAATCACAAAACTATGTTCATTTTACAAAGAGTATGTGCTTTAAATAAACTATGGCTATAATCTGATAAATTCAGGAATGATTAATATTGAATCATCGACCATTGTTCGTGCATTTAATAAGCAGCAAAAGGCTCAAAACACTGTTTGTTTCCCTCACCAATGTCAATGTTTAATGGTGCCCTGCAGCTTTAAAACATTTCCAGATATTACTAGCTCTTCTTATTTGAGGGTATAAAAACTATACAGACTTCAAATTGAAAGGAAAATGTAACCTGTGATTCAACCTCTTTGTGCAAAAGAGAAGCTGCATCGGCCCTCCTGTGGCAGAAGTATAAATTGGACTCACCCACAGTTTTTTTTATTTGATCATTTTACAACAGTCACTGGAACTTATATACCTTTACGACAAGGAATAAATGGATGTAATCCAACCCAAGAAACATGGCTACATATGTTTTCTTTAGCATCTATGCTGGACCATGTGCAACTGAAGATAACTTGAAGACTTCTAACCTTCACCATCATTTTCTATGAGGAATTTAACACCTATCAACAGCCAGTGAAACTCACCTTCTGTCATTCTTTCTCTATAGTGCCTGGATATCTCGGCTCAATGTCTCGCGTCTGTTCTGCTTTTGGTATCAATCCACTGAACTGATGCATCGACTGTTACCGCACAGGTGTCAAGTCAAACCTTGGTGACTGGACTGTGTTAGGCATTAGCCATGTGTTGTGTCACATCAAGCAGACAACATTATCAGTGGCAAATCCATTCAGACAATTTGTCTTTTTGTTGTTATAAATGTGTCATGAATCGCCATCATGTATTTACACTTGCTTAAACACATACATCATATTCCACTCCGTTTGAATGTGACCTAATCCCGACCAGCAAAGAACAAAGGTCATTTACATTTACCCTCAGTCAGTAATAGTGTATGTATTGTGTACAACGGTCCTTGCATGCTTCTCAGGATACGTGAATGTGACTTTATCTTCAGTAAACTCAGACAGCTTCATCATTTATTCAGGTCGAAGTCGATGGCACGAGGGCAACACGGTGATTTAGATTCTAAATACATACAGCATTGCTGTCAGAGTAACCAGGACTCTGAACCAAACTGAAACCCAACTATAATGACCCAGTTATTTTGAAGTCTTCCTCCTCAAATTGATTCTGAACCTTGTGGGTTCCGGCAAAAATGGTCCCCACGAAGGCAAAAGCGCTCCACAAGGTGGTGTTCTCCCCAAAACTGGTCCTCACTAGGATAGAAATGCTTAAACGCTTGACACTGTCCGAAATGTTCGACCACAATCCTGATCAGTGGCGAAGATATTTAGCACACATGGCCTTTCTGGCTTCACAAACACTTCACAGAGTTGGTTGCAGTTCTGAGTCACATAGTACACACTGAGTGTGTGCAAACACATGTAGCTGTGTCAATGTGTGTTTCTCTTCTCAGAGCAGGAAACACATCAGTGGGAATTCTCTGGTCACACACTGTGGTTATTGTTTTAGAGCAGCGGCGGCAACAGACCCCTGCACACACTCTTGACTCTACTCTATCATGGTATACATCTTAAAAATGTGTTACATAGCATTACATATTTCTAGTGAGCTTTCCATCACCAAGGCAGACTCATGCTGCGCCAGTTCTCTTGACAAGCAGACTCACTGACAACTCCTTTCTCCTCACGAGAGTTGGTCCTGGATTTGAGCAAGCTTTTCACCTGTTTCCTGCTGAGCTTCATGGCCTCAAATTTAGAACTGCTGATGCTGCACTTCTGCCTCTCCATGCTTAAATATAAATCCAGCGGGAGGTGAAGTTCTACAGCTGATTTGCATAAAGCAGTCCTGAAATTGTGATTGTGTTGGGCCATCTACCTTTACTACCCAAGACTATACGGGGAAATGTGCTCCCCCGCCCCTCAGGAAGGCGTGTAGGAAGGTGGTCATACTTCCTGACTGTCTTGTGAATAGTTGCACACACACTTCCTCCTGGAAGTAAACTTTACCTCTGTTTCATTTTATTGTTTTAATAGCTTTCGTCTGCTGAGAAAGACTATCTTTTAATGTAAATATAATTAGTTATAATTTGATCTTTTAATAGACCATTTTATCAGTGGTACAATTGTGTTGCTCTGTCATAATCCATGTTGGCTGTCCTGCTGCAGAAATGAATTTTCAGAAGTGGAAAACACCATGATGTCATTTCAAAGATGTCAATGATTTGGGATCTCTTGCTCGCAGCTGGGTCTTGCAACACACCCCCTAGTCATTTCTTTGTCATCTGGAGGGACACATTGAATGGTTGGAAGCAGGGTGGATTCAAAATAATCTCTTTCTGTGATGGCTGTTGTGTAACGTAGCGTGTTCCAAGGTTGGTAAGAAGGAGTGCATGATTCATGCTGGAGTTCAAGGATGTTTTGTCTTGTGCGTTCCTGCACTTCTGTGCTCCTGTTTCATTTACACAAAGCCAAAGTAAAAGTGCGTTTTAAGAAGTGTTTTAAAAGTGGACAGTGATGGTGCCTGTCTTAACATGGGGAGGGGAATATGCGTTCACATACTACTTTGTGTGTCTATTAAGTTTGAATAATACTTCATATAAATACACAACCTCCCCAACAGCTACCACACTGACTGTCCTAAAATTTTCCCTCTACAGAATCACTCATAGACCAATCGCTCACAGAGGTATATGATTCAACGTGTGTTATTGCATCTGGAAAATATGGAAATTTAGACCGCGATAATCAATCGTAGCAAAACGCACCAGTTGTAGAATCATAATAAATCTGATCAAATCGGCAGAGAGATATCAGATTAAATCATATCGTCTCAGCCCTACGGAGGCTTCTCTGTTCAGTCTAAGCTTCTCAGCATTCTGAGCTTCACCCAGTCAACCATTCATACTAATAATCAGTAATTGTGTGGTAATACAGCAAAACTGTGTGTGACTCCAGAAACTGTGGAAAAGGTATAATGTAGAGCAGTGGTCCAGTCTAAGTCTCGAGCTGCTGCCACAGTTTTTCCAGGTTGTTCTCAGTTGTGTTCCTGGTCTTCCTCCTCATCACCTCCTCCACACAGTCCTATTTTTGTCAACCAACTGAGCAGACCATCGCACCATCTTTCTAAACCTGTTGGTTTCTACAGCCTTGATGCCACTTACCCAGCACCGCGCTCCAAAGCCAATGTGCTGTCAAGCACAGAGTGGAAGAATGCCGAGACAAGTGTGCAGCTGGAGCTGAAGGAGCATGTGCTCTTCTTCCTGTAGACGTATCAGTGTGGAGTGATGCTTCAAGTGTGCTGTCAAAGTGAACGTACACCATGCTAGTTCAATGTCCTTCCTCTCAGTGTCGACGCTGTTCAACACTCTCTCGACTCAAAAATTACATTTCATAAGAATTGTGAAAAAAGTGCAGTGGATTACTTGGTTCAGATATTATTGAGTGGCAACAGTTGAAGGTGATATGTGGGGATGGTGGGTCTACCTTTTCATATGTGTAGTTTAATAAATTCAGGCTGAATATCACGTGTTTATTACAATAGTAATGAACACCTAACAGTCCTTTGAGATCCAGATCACCCCTCTTTTATGAAGAGTTTTTTAATGTTGCTGATAAAATGTACCAAAACCCAAAAGTATGACTGTAAAACCCTCTGTGTTGCAGTGATCTCCAACAGGGAATGATCAAGCCCGATGACTTCATCAATCTGGAGCAAGACAGTTAAAGGAGGATCTGTTTTTTGGCAACTTTGGGCAGGTTTGAATGGGAGACCCTCTTTTCAGATGCGCGGCAGTGTTCTGGAAATGTCACTCGAGGCGCAGGGAGCAGGTGAGAAGAGAGTAATGACACCCGGCACATCCAAGACTGTGAAAGAGGAAGAAAAAAGATCCCTATTTTGGGAACAGCTGTGACACTCTGTGACACACACCATGTTGGCACGGTTAAACTCTCCTTTGTTCAGTCACATAATTCAACCTCTGAGAAATAAGGACGGAGACGATCATCATGTCTTAACATGAGGCCGACAAGTTTATGAATGCAACTGCATAAAACTGTTCTGATCTGGAGTCTGGTGCAAGCAAGTTAGTGTGCATTTTTAAGTCCAGCCTTACTCTTTGACTTCTCTTTGGAATTTTTCTTTTTCTTTCATCAACAGTGGGCCTTTTTGTTTTTGCTTTCACTTTAGTGTTAATGTGTGTTTGAGCTATGAAAAAAAGGAACAGTGACGTGTTTGTCCTGCGTCCGCACAGCTTTCACTGACAAGTTTTTAGAATGAAAAATGCAGTGAAAGTGTCTGGATTTTGAAGTGCTTTCGGTGGCAGATGCGAAGGCTGATGCTGTTCAGCTGCTTGCTGACAAGTGTGTATTTATCAGAGTGAGACAAAATCCATTCTTTTGGGAAACTATTTTCTTACACTTTACGTGATGTATGGACTTTCTGTCACCCGTTGGTGGCAGGAAGTATTTCTAATTGTGCTCTTAAACGTTTGCATGTCCACACTTGACAGTTACAAAGCCGCCACCAAACTTGCTTTTTAATTTCCCAAGTTTCCTTTTCAAGTGCGTCCCTGGTTATCGAGCGTCTGGCACTTCACATTAGCGGAGTAGCAGGCAGGACATCCGTGAAGCAGTTGCAGGTCACAATTCCACTCGGAGCCACTTGCCCTGTAACCCTTCTGAGAAAAGCTAATCTGCTTTGCTGTGCATGGAGCTCTTCATTAAACTTATAGGTGTGTGTTTAGGTTTCTGCTGCATCAGCAGAGAACCATAACTCTACTTAAACACAGACCCTCTGACGACCCCTTTGAAAGGTTTTATTTAACATAATTGTTTTCACTTCCACAGGGACATGCACAGATAGAGCCCCAGTGGTGCTGGAACACCAGCTCTTTTTCCATTCATCAGTAAAGTTCCCTCTTCATTCTTATTCTTCTCTTCATGAAGCAGCCCAAATGTATGTTTGCTAGAATCATTGTGAGTTGCCCTGTATGTTATTTGGTTGTCAAGAGATGGCCTAGTTGTTCAGTCTGATATTTCAAATTCACTCACAATAAAATGCATTAGATTTAAACGTGGCGAACCTGCAACCTGGGGTTTCTCAGGCTTGTGCTCTGACCGCTGTTCCACTGTGAAGTTGCATTCTGCACAAAAACACGCCAAACAAAACAACCCAACATCTTTTTTTTTTTTTTTTTTTTTTAGAATGGGAGTCCATTCCCACACTTCTAATGGAACTTTCCTGACAACCTGTAACGCAGCTTGTAGACCATTCTGGGACTTTACAGAACCAGCAGCCAGTTCATCAATCGCCATTCATTCTTAATCTCAACTGTGCATCTGTGTAAGTTAACATTTTATGTTGGAAAGTTTGACAAAAAATGAGTGTGATTCAACTCCGTTTTTACACAGAAGTGACACTGCGAAAAGAAAAGAAATGAAGGGCTAATAGTCAGTTAGTTAAAGTGAGTGCAGTCTTGTGCTTAACTCCATCCTTCTCGCGTCTTCTTCAGTGACCAGATTGAAACGCTGTGCTTCTGAAAAACACATGCCCCTTGAATTATGGAGTGATTAGACTGAAGCCAAAACGTGACCTATAAACCATAAAAGATGATCACAGGTTTGTGGACTCACTGCGCTCTCGCACCACATAAGCACAGCAGCCGGGTGTTGGTGGGAAGCACCGACTGACAGGAGATCTTTGTGTGGCTGGCGTGCTTCAGGTTGGAAACTGAAGAGAGCACAGTGTGTTTGGAGTGTGAAGGCTGTTTGTGGTTCAAGATAAATAAAATCATGAATGTTTGAGCTTGTCTCGCCCAAACAGAAGCTGTTTACTTATGAGGTGGATGTAGGACAGCGCTGGAGAAAAGAATGTGACAGATGTGATTCTGCTCGTACTGACTGGATACAAAATCACCAAAGAACATCCAAAGATTTAGCTCCAGTAAAGAAGTTATAGAGATTTTTTCAAAATATTTTCAGATTCTGCTCAAAAGTTTTATATGAATACAGTCAAAAAAACCCTCCGTATCATGTATAAATTGTAACATTTAAATTGTGGCATCTATTGCAGCTGCTTGCGTTGCTGTTTAAAAAAAAATCATGGCGAAACCTCAAGCACGTCTCAAACAGAGTGTTCCCTGAGGTCCTTGACAGATTACGTTGCCAGAGGGTCTTCATTCCATTTTCATTGAAGATCATCAACTTTTAAGAGGCGGAAAGCATCACAAGTAAGCGTTTCATCAGCTTTGTCGAGCCAGAATCACGTTTCTTTTCTTCGCTGAAGTGGAACAGTTCAAACTGCTATTCATCACCAGTAATCTGCCGTTCTTAATGGTTAAACCTCTATAATTCTTAGATTTAAAAAAGCACTCGAACATCGTCTTGACGAAGGTCAAGAATGGGTCATAATGGCTCGAATTAATCTGTTACTTTCAATTTTAAATTAAAAAGCAGCACTGCGTGGTTTAAGAATCTATGTTTTTCTATTCACGTTTATTATTTTTTTTATGAGGAAGGATGGTGGCGAAACAGGTGGCAATATACACGACACTGTCAAGCACATGCCTGTACTTGCAAAGGGAACTTCAGAAACACCTATCTTTCATTCAACATCAGGAATTGAACTCTGTCAATCAGCCAGTGAGGAAAGTTATGATCCAGCGAGAGGCTGAAGCAGCTGCAAGACCGATTGACCCAGATTATAAAACTTTATTTGCCTGTCTCTAACAAAAGAATGTGGATATAGTATATTAAAATCTAATAAATGTAGCTTTTTGTCCTGCACATTCCCTCCTGGGTGTGAATGTAATAACTCTTTGTCCACGCTGGTGTGAGCTCTTGGTTGGTCGGGTTCCTGTTTTCTGTTCCAGGACCCTTCCATGAATGATCGCCCCTGAGTTCACTTAGCAGCTGTAAGCTTGTCTGGTGGTCCCGTAGGTTTGTTATACTAACAGCAAGAGAGCCAGACTCTTAATCTGTATGACGCCTACATCACAGAAAATATGAAAATAATCTATGTCAAAATCTGATTTATCATTGCTTCAAAACATTGGATTCTGGTGTTCCACTGGGCTCAATTTAGGTGCCTTTTGAAATGTGCATATGCACTGAACTTTGAATATTAAAATAGAATATTAAGGAAGTAAATCTGGGACTGCAATGTTTGCTATCTTCACAAGAAAACAGGACGTGCACTCACTAAATACATACGAAACAAAATTTAGAGCTGCTGACTTACATGGGAAATTCGACGCTATTGTGATCCTAAAAATGAAGAGGTTTCCACGTGTGGCATCAAACCCGCCCCAGAGACACAGGAGAGATGCTCTCTCAGCTGGAGGTAGGCTTAGTAATGATGTGTTCACACTGAGAGGGTTGTGTACTTGTTTTTTTTCCACAGCAGGTGTTGTCACAGCCTCTATGTTTTCATTACCAAGAGCAAACTATGGCTTTTTCATTGTAGCATACTTTAATTTCAAAGTTCACAATCTGAGAACGTGACTGTTTCTTTGTGTTGTTCGCCAACGTTCTCGTGAAGAATTTTGAAAACCTCCCAGCGCTGCTTCCCTTCTCTGCTCTGACATGCTCCCAGTAGTTTCAGCAGCGTCCCGACTGACCGGGAAACTCAGAGGATGTAGGTGGACCAGGACCTGGTGGTGCGAATTAGGGACTGCTTAGTACAGAGGTGGGCAATTACATTTCCTGAGGGGCCAGGTTACATGTTGTGACCGTTCAGAGGGGCCGTCACACACAAAGAAAGGAGTGTCAGCGAAAATCGAAAATAAAAATCAAGTGATGGCATGAAGTGTGATTATGAAATAATGCTTTATAAAGGCACAGAAAGTGTTTTTTTTCCATTGTTCCATTTAAAGATTCTCAATCTACTTTCAATTCTGAGGTACTTTAAGGGACAAGAAATACTCCTAAATTAGCCAACGGAAAAGATGATCAATAAAGGAAAATAATCAAAACAGAAAATTATGTTTCAGTTGCATCATTATGAATAAAAAACAATGCACAAGACAAAAATGTCAAATAGAAAAACACAAAATATAAATAGAAAGTCAGTTTTATAGTTTTACTCTGACTCCACGGGGACCACGTAAGTCAAAGGGCCTCGTTTGGCCCCCGGGCCGCCCAGGTCTGGCCTAGTAGGAAGGTGACGCAGAGTTGTGACTCAGGGAACTGTTCTGTCACTATTAAGCCAGACCTGAAGATGAATATTTTGGCCCATTCTCTACTCATTTTTGCCTTCATGAATCACAAAATGGTGATCTGTGGGGACGTTGTTGTCGTTGTTTGGACGTACGTCCCAAGTGACGTGACCTGCTCGGTCTACCAGGTCCTCTCTCACGCCGCGTGGGAAAATGACTGACCTGACTGGCTGATCAATTGATGCCCTACTAGGGACCAGACAAAGGCTCGTGAGATTTCATGAAACAGTGCCATCGACTTCAGAAGCCACAAGACGGCACGCTCCGCTCTGGACTCTCTGGCTTTAACTGCTTCGCATAAACCTCACATCATTTTAAAGCGGAGCGCCACCTGCTGAGCTCTGAAAATGAGAAGACTTTCATGAAGCCTCATCAGCCAGTCACCAGCTATATAAGTTGGAGGATGACCCTTAAAAAGGTTGGCTTGACTGACCAAATCGAGGCCCTCAACAGCAAGGATTATAGACGGTAAACAAATCCTGCTGTTACACTGGTCGCTTGTGCTCAGATATACCATGATGTCTGTCGACTGCTGGAGGTACGCTTACTACTGCTACTACTGGCTGTAATAAATAATAACAAATCATAATAATGGTTATTATTATATCTTTATTAAATCAAACTGTTAGTTGCCATTTAAATAAATTAGTCCGCTCAAGTGAACTCGAGTGGAATTAAGCTGTCCTCTGCAGACGGGGGGGTGGGGGGGAGATAAAAAGGGGGAGGGAGTTAGTTCCAGTACCATCTAATCGGATCAGCCAGTAGTAGGTTACCAAGCGTCCGCTTCTCTCCTCCTCCTGGCGCGGGTCAGTCGCGTGTGTGGAGCCGTAAAACTTCCCCTAGAGTTCCAGGATGCGACGTTTTAGGAACTTCAAGGCTGCAGCGCGCAAACGTCTATGAAAGAGACATCATCGCGGTGCGTTCAAGGACCGGTATGGACTCTTAAGTTCTCTCGGTGAACTTCAGTCATCGTCAGTCAAATGTGTTTGGGGGACTTCTGGGGTTAGTCGAGTCTAGCTTGGAGACACCAATGTCCGAGCCCCGTGTGCCCCGCGGACAGTGTGGCAGGTTCGTGGGTTAGATGGTGCTGATCACGGATGACAGAGATGGAGGCGGCGCAGCGTCGGTCCGGGTCAAGCAGCTCCAGCTCCAGCTGCAGCAGCAGAAAAGCGGCTGCGGGGTCGCCCAGGTCCACCCGACTATAGCGGAGGAGTGTGACCACTATTGTGATGAGGAGGAGGACGAAGAAAGTGCCGAGGAAGAGGAGGATGAGTTCGAAGAAGTTAACTTCGAGGACTTGGACGACGGTCGGACCATCGCTTCTGATGACTCTTTCTACCCGCTGGATGATGCGTTCGCGGACTGGGAGCGCTCTCCGTCACCGGACAGCCCGGAGCCCTTGTCCCTCTTCCAGGCCTGCAGCTCCAACAACGCCGCAATAGTCCGGATCATGATCCGCCATGGAGTCAAGCCGGAGGAGGTCATGCAGACGGACCGGAACAGCAGGGTAACGGATATAAACGACACCTCATTCTTAAAGTGGGACGTCCACTGAAAATGCTGAATCACAAACTTCTCCTTTAATATGAAACACAATATTTGTATGTCACCACGCTTCTGTCTGACTGATCAGAGGAAGTGCAGCGTTTCAACAGCAAAGTGAATCAGACAGATTCAAAAAATAAAACAATTTTCATGAGGTCAGGAAAGCCAGACAAAGTATGTTCCTCAGGCCCCTTGACAGTGTCTTCCTGGCTGTTATTATGTCAATCAAAAGGCTATTTTAACTTTCAAATGCTGATAGATACATTGACATCCATCATTGACATGTTTGTCACTTAACCATCCCCTTTAAAAATGTCAATTTGACCTTATTGATATTTGATGTCTATATCCCCATTGCAAAAAAAGCTTCACAAAGAATCAAACAAACAAACAAAATCACTATAATCCACAGGCCAGCAGGAAGACTCTTCACTCACCCAGGCCTATACTTATAGAGAGTCTTCACAGTGACCACGCACAGTCATTGTTGACCTGAGCACCTTTTCATGTCTGAAAATGGCCACTGTATGGATGACTGTACATCATTCAGGAAAAACACACAGGATTGCTACGTGCAGCGGTGCCCCATGGAAGCCCATTTCCGCCAGGTAAAAAAAAAAAAAAAAAAAAAAAAGAAACTGGGATAAAACCAAGCGAATTTTTTTTTTACTTGGTGATTTTTACTTTTTATTTATTTATTTATTTTTTCTGCTTGGTGATTTCCACCCACATTGCTAGAATGGAAATGGGCTTCCATAGGTGCCAGTCATTGAATAAAAAAAAAGAAATAAATAAAAGCATCTGCTGGCCGTGGTCGTAAGTACGGGTGGACGTAAGTCGAGCTGGTCGTAAGTTGGACGTTACTTGTACTTGTTGAAAACATACTGTTGTTACCCGAAGCAGGGAGGTGTAAGGGAGTCAGGAGATTTACCGTAGTGATATTTTTAAATAAATATATTATTACAATAAGGAAAAAATAAACATTTTCCCATTCACTTGCTAATTCAACATGAAAGATTGGTGTGACGATAAAAGGGAATGTTAACAACTACTGGTATCAAAAAGAGTATTTCCACATTTTCATCATATTTGTTTCCCTTTTCTTCTATTTATTTTGTATTTGTTTTTGAGAGACAGAACAATGAATGACTCTCTTGACAGTTTTAAAGATGTGTTATATCGTCAGTTGATAATAGTTGACATCTTAAACAGATTTGTTCTGTTGTATTCAGTGTTTATCAAAGTATGTAGTCACATGTGATGTGTGTTGTGGAATCGTGTGCAATCCAATGGTGGGTCCATTTCTCTTCCACAAGGCACAATCAATTACTGCAAAAGCAGGATTATACCTTTTGACCTCTTGAGATAGGCATCACTCCCTTGGACTTCTTTCTGTGGGGTTATGTTCAAGATATATATGTATGAGACGGCACATTACTGACTTAAAGCAAAATATTTCTGATGCCACCACGATGGTGCTGCTGCTACGGCAGATATGGCCGGAATTCCAATACCGTCTAGATAAGTTAATGGTGCCCATATTGGGGTGTATAAAAATAAAAATAAAAATAAAAATAAAAATAAAAATAAAAATAAAAATAAAAATAAAAATAAAAATAAAAATAAAAATAAAATAAAAATAAAAATAAAAATAAAAATAAAAATAAAAAATACCACCACTGTCATCTTCGCCTCACATGTAAACTGATACTGTGGCAACTGTGCCACACTCGTCCCCGTCATGTGCAGACCATGTAGTTTCATGTTGTGACTCGTGAAACTTCTGTGGTCGTATTAAAAATAATTATATCATTCATGAAATAAACAGTAGCCAGCATGAACCCTTCAAGTATGTAGAAGCATCAGCACACCATTAAGAACATGAAAAGAGATGGAATGAGATTAATTTCCAGTGAAAACATTTTTATTGACGTTGTTTTAAATTCTCATCAAATCCACATGAGGAGCCCGTAGACGTGGGTTTCCTCACCTGAGCAAGCTGCTCCAGGGTCTGTTCTGCAGTCTATGAGTCGAAGCTCAAAATTTAGGTTTTTTCTTTTTATCCCTTCTTTCTTTATTTTTAATAGGAAGAATAGCAGAATCCTGCAACCTGACCCCAAACCTACCCCTGTCCTAAAGCCAGCCAAATAAACTGAGGGCCTCATGCAGAACTAGAAGAAAGCTGATAAACTCAGCTGACTGTATATTTCTGTAACGAAAACCAAAGTCCACAGTGCTGCAAACTTGTCCTGCGACATAGGTTTGCTCATCAACCGCGTCCTCCAGACCTTGAGTCTCTATGTGTGGAGCCTTTCACTGGTCATTTTCTGGGAATGGTGAATGAGCAGCTTCCAAACTTACTGAAGAACGTGAAAGCCTCCACTTGTGTGTAAACAGCTACAGACACTACCAGTATTGTTTTGATATCAAGAAGTCGCTTTTTAAGGTCATGGAAAATACCACGAAAGTTGATAGAGATTTGGTTTTTGTGCTCACTGACGCAGCCTTAGTGAATGAACAGTTGCCCTTTCAGGTTTAACAAGCTAATTTGTTATGAAGTCCCGGTCAACAGAGACCACACGGGTCAGTGGTGGGTCCCTTCTGCAGCATTTACTCGTAGAACTGGCTCAGTTTTAACAAAGATATATTAGTTTGACCTCAATAGTAACGTTGCAGACCCCCAGGGTGAGTTCACAGTAAACAGATCAAGATGTTGACAAAATGTTGCCTGAGAGGAAAGCTAATTTTGGAGCTTGCATGATGTCAGTTTTGGTAAATTTCAAAAGAGTGTTGCAATAACATTAAAAGCCAGTTGTCTCCAACGGATACACAATTCTATCGGGGCGGCTCCCTGTTGCTGGACATGGGTTCCAAGTGCATCTGCAACGTGATCGAAGCTCATGTGCATCATTTACTGCCAAAAGAACGACGCCTCAGGCCAACAGATGAATACAGAACCATGGAACGCCAGTTAGGTCCCTTTGCTTCCTAACTAGACCGGACAATAGCTCAAGCAGGGGATCAATGAAATTGTTTAATTGTCATGAATCCATGGTGGGAAAATGTTTTTGTTGGTTAGAATCAGAATCTTCAGTATCTGTCTATCATTTTAGAAGCTTTTTGGAAAAGAAAAAGTGTATTGACCTCTGGACAGGTTTCATCTCTGCTACTCGTTTGTTTGCATTTTTATGTTAGCGTGAACTTTCATGGAAGTGATGGAGAGGCGTGTGTTATCCTTCACTGGACTTGGCGACGTATGATCACATTAAAATGATGCTCATTTCAGATCATCGAATGTAACCCAAATTGAACTAACTGTCAAGAATCAACTAGTGCAACATGGAGAAGGAAGTGGCAACATCATCTCAAAATCTGGCTCTAAATCTTACACCTGGTCCACGCTAAAATTTCATGGCATCATTTAACAAAAAACGTTTGTGAAGCTTGTGTCTCTTGTCCTGCAAAAATAAAAATAAAAATGTACATGCTACAGACAATTATGTACATGTAGACCCACAACTTAGATTGGATTCTTTTTTTTTTTTTTACTTTAACATGGATTTTCTAAATCCTAAAACATCCAAAATGCTTATGTACCTTGGTGGGGTTTGTTGCTGTTTTGTGTAGCTTCAATAAGCAATTTGTTTAATCCACAAATCACCTCTACAATATAACCATTTTTCTTGACTTAAGAGAAAGGAGATTAAATCATTTCGAAGCAATAACCATCTTTAAAGTGGGTGTCTTAATCCAAATAATCCAAGATATGATTTGCCAAACACCACCAATGTGAATAAGTAGTAAATTGCTGATATTTTGATAAGAACAAACCTGTCTCATAAATGATGTAAATCATCTGTATGTAAAAAAAAAAACTTTTACTGACACATGGTACAAAAGCAGATATAAAATTCCTTTTTAGTTGTAAATACCAGATCAAATTGAAGTAGGTTGTGCTCCCCTTTTGTCATTCGTGCTTCCTCCTCATGCTTCCAGTCTCTTTGGCCAGATTTACGAATCAAACTTGGATTATGTTGACTTTCCCTTCAACCATCCCTTCACTTCTCAGAAGTGTTGCATGTTCTTGTGACTTAATCACGGTTCATGAAACATATAGCGGGAATGACATCATTGGAATTCCAAGGTCGTCTTTGCCTCATGTGCAAACAGATGAAGGTCAAAGGTCTTAAAAGTAATCAGGGAACCCCCAAACACATGTTCATTTATGAGGCTTACGAGAGATAACAGACTGGGGTTGTGGTTGGATTGTCTGTGGAACCAATCAGCATCCTCCAACGCAGGAATGTGTCGTCCGGTACTGTTTGAAATGCTGAAATAGGGTCGACCCCGTGACTGCACAGACACGACAACACTCCACAGCCTCAGGTCAACAGGCAATTTCACTGAATAAGGCGGAGGGAGGGGAGGGCAGTGGTGAGCGTGATGCGGCTAGCAAATATAAATGAGTGGAAAAATCAAAGGGACAGTCACACACGTCTGATGTGATACAGCCACTGAGCTGCAGACAGAAAGCCGCTTAACAGGGAGAGTATTGACAGAAACATGAGCCGCTAGATCTGCCACCGTGCTGCTGTGTGAACTGGGCCAAGATGCCATTTCTCAAGGCACGAGACAGTGAGATTATATCGGCCTGAACGGAGACTTCAGAGTGGGATTACTACCTTAGTTGGGGTTAACACGGGCGCACGCTCGTTGTTCAATAAAGGGTATTAACACAAGTCAATACAATGAACAGAGATGAGAGGGATATCTGCTCATATGGGAGATTGATGGTTTGTGTTATCCACACCCAGCCTGAATGGAAGTCTTTTAGGGATGCAACTGGTCATCAGTGTCATTTGTCATGAAACTATTTTTTTTGTCTTTATTTAGATTTTTTTAAAATGTGAAACAGACTTAAGTCAAGAAAAGAAAATTAAAAACTGAAGCATTAACACTGGTAAAAAAAAAAAACAAACTCATACGAATGTATTTTGTCATGCAACTTAAAAGTCCAATATTGGTCAATAAATCTTTATTTTACTTGCTGCAGCGACACAATTTGGTTTAAAATTAGGGGTGGGATTTGAATAAAAAATATTCTAGTTAATTAGAGAATTTGTGATTAATTCATCTCAATTAATCACAGTTTAATGGTATAAGAATATTTGCCACAAGAAGCAAAATTTGAGTGAATTTGGTATATTACTGAATCAAATGATGGACCCATACTTACATTTAAACAACAAAATATTGTTTATTTTGCATCAGTTTGACAATAGCACAATAAATCAGAATGGTGACTATATTCAAGTTTTTATATCACCTTATTTAAACAGATCACTTCTGTTTGCTTTTGTTCAGGGATTCCTCCATGTTTGTTGTTGTTGTTATCATCCTAGCTGCCACGTGTCTTGTGCATCAGTGCGGACCAGGAACTCCTGCACTTACAAAGGTTCTCTGTTGTCTGGAGAGCAAAATGATTATTACATTAAATTAAATTAAACAATAACCAGAGTGGAAATTAATGCTTTCCTCATGCGAACGTTTATTTTCACCAGATACTGTGAAGAACATTCTTTAGAATCACCTATGAGGCACTGAAAAGGTTCGAAACATGTAAAAAGCGTGACATGGTGAGCACGCTGTGCGATTAATTGAGATTAAAAATTTTAATGCATTAAAAGCCGTAGATCATGCATACACTTTTGTGGGTCCACGATGTTTGCAGCCAAGTATCTGATGAACAATAAGACAATTTACCACATAAGCTGAGGTTTTGCCTGAAGTGCCCAAAACAAGACGCAAAATTATGGGCCAGCAAAATAAGACAACAGTCTGGTGTGAAAGGGCTGCGAGGCTGGTGACACATTACTGCATCACAAAACCCAAGGCCTGAGATATTAAAAGCCACTGCTGTGTTACGCTTGAGTGAGCGGCCTGGATGCTGGTGAAGTTCTCACTATTGTCTTGTGTTGCTGTGGCGAGTATTCTTGTCTGACTCCTCTACTCGCTGGTGAAAAAGTATTTGTGACAACAGGAGTGAGAATGTAAACCGGCCGGTATTGTCATGTGACCAGCAGATAGCCGCTTGTGTGGCCCTCTCTCTCTCTCTCTCTCTGACTGATAACAGCTAAGCCTTTCTATTCCTAGAGCTGGATATAACCCAGATTACTTTGCATGTGTACAAGTGTGTACATGTGGGTGTTTGTGTATCAACACTAATAAGTTGGTCAGAACTGGAGTTGACACTTCATCAGAGCCACTGACCTTGTTTAGGGAGGGAAGATTGAGTCCTCCAAGCCATGAAATGATGCTTCTAAAAAAGTCATTTCAACACATTTAACGGCGACTAAAACAGCTCAAACATGGGATTATGTCGTGTTAATGGGAACAGAAAGCCAATATTGGCGTTAAATGATCGCTGGCCGGAGCTGAACTTCATCTGCATCTTGTCAATTAAACAACAGGCTGCTGATCGTTCGACACCACTGAAGGCCCGGAAACGACACTGGGAATTAGCGAGAATTAAAAACGCTTGAAAGCAAATCTGACAAGCTGCTCGGACGCAGAACATTTAACCTCGCGAAAATCAGGAAGTGGTGAATTTGGAACATTTGAGCTGACTGTATTTGAACTGAGGAGATTATAGTCTGACAGGACAGATGTCTGCGTCCATCAGCATGAAGTAATAAAAGCTTTCAAACTGCTGTCGTCTGCATCTTCATTTGTCCTACATGCCAAATACATAATCCTGTTCTGGGAGCTATTGCTTCAATCTAACTCCTTTAAAGTCCTATATTTAGATGGAGCATCGTTTGGCCCAGAAAACACAATGATTGTATCGTTGAGCGGCTATATTTAAATCTTTGATGGCCGGTGATGTCATCACTGGGTCACAGCTGCTGTGTAAACTGCAATATGAAGCGATGGAATGTTTCTTTCGGCGAGAAGTATGAGTTGATCGCACGTCATGTGATCGTAATGTATGCAAATGCAAATGTTCCCACCACACTGGAGGTTTTTGTGACTGTCTGTTACCTGTGAAGTTAGTTCAAATGAAGTATTTTTCATCACGTTTTCAGGAAAGGTCCACTCTTGGGTGTCACTCTTTCCAAAGCCACTGTTCTTCCCTGCCCTCTGTGTGTGATGTGCGAGCGAGTTCCGGAATATTGCCGCCACCTACTGTCCCTTCAACCACATTACTGCCGACTATATTTCAAATGATGGAGAATGTGTTACATCAAATAGGTAAAGGAGATGAAGGACAATATGGGTTTCATTTCTGAAGAAAAAGGGAGGTTAAACATGCTTGTCTGCAGTTAAGTTTGTGAGTGTGTTTTCTTGTGTAGCCATCCTCGTTTGACATTGTGTTGAGATTTTTACTGGGCCCCATCACTCCAAGCCTCAATTTGAGGATGAAAAGGTCAAAATTATTTGGTAATTACAGTTTTTTTTAGTTTGGTTAAGCATTATAGTTAAGTATAGCCATTTGTTTTGGATGGTTAGGTTTAGGGTCAGAGGCTGGGGAAACAAGCGGTCCCCACAAAGATGGTGTGACAAACCTGTGTGTGCGTGTGCGTGGTTGCGCGGCTGTTGGCACTTGACTTTATAAAGAATGAGCAACAGAAACTCAATTTAGTCATTAGTTAAACCATGTTTTTGTCTTCACATATTTCATTATGATTGAACCAGCCAGAGCAATGTGAAGTCAACAGGAAACTAACAAACAAACAACATTCTCCTGTGGGCGTTGAAGTGAAGCACTTTCATGAGAAAGTGTTCTCATTTTCAGTGGCCACTGGATGGCACTCTGCTGTGTTGGGCGACTTGTTGAGTCCTGAAAATGAGGACTGTTTCCTGACTCCTCACCAGCCCATCTCTAGTGAGCAGTGCGTGACTCTTACATGTAAAGAAAGAAAACCTTCCTCAAAAAGTTGCCCTGTTATTGTGGAACAGGCACCTGCTAAAGCATGCATGGTGTCTCAGTAGCTCAGATTTAGCTTCTGTGCTGTCAAACTACTTGGATTCACATTGGAAGAAAAGACACAATGAGCTTTACTTTAGGACTACTTGCTAGTGAAATTGAACTGACTGATGACTGGACTGGTGGGGACATGATGAAAGCTCCGGCCACAGGGGGCCAGCTGCGGCCTGCTGCAGGAAGCATGTGGCTGCAGACCCCTGACCAGGAGGCAATAATTGGAAGCAGAGGATCTTTGCTTGTCATCAGCCCATGATTGCTGCTAAGCTTTATCAATTATCCCTGCTGTGTGCAGATGTGCACCACGGCAAATCGGCCCGACTCTGATCTCGTACATTTCCATTTTCCGCTGCTTTCATTCGGTCTAATCAAACCGTAAAATCAGTTAAGAGCACGCGGTGTGTGGGATTGTTGCCAACCAGTGAGTTGCTGTGAAGGATTTGAACGGCTCTGGCCGAGAAGTCAAACATGAGTGCCACATTTCAGCTGGGCTATTTCTGTGAATCTGTGAGGTGTCATTGCTCATTGTTCACCGTGTGTGAGCCTTTGAATACACACTAGACTTGATGATCCTGGTTAACAATAGCAAGTACATTTTTAACCGCTAGACTAGCAGAGCATTTGTGAGCTGGGTGGCTCGACCTGTAACTGTGCGCCCACCTGTAAGTTGGGGGCAGCTAGTTTAAAGTACGCCATAAAGTATGCTTCTTTAAATGCCTCATTAGCTCTCTTTGGCACTTGACCACCTAAAGGGGCCAGATCCTGAGCTTTTTATGGACTTTTGAAATGTAAATATTGGGTTAAAAAATGACCTTTTATTGAAAAACTCCAGTGAGAAGTGGTGCAAACCGTTGAGACATATATAAATATAATGGCACTGGCTGGTACTCCGATTTTATTTATTATTTATTCAGTCATTTACTTTGGAAAGCCATGCTTAGAGTACCTACCAAGTACCTGAGCCACTGAAGGAAAGTTCCACATTTGAAACAAACAAGTGAGAAAACTTGGAAATGCATGATGATGCATTTGACAGAAAACCAAAAATGCATGAAGGTCAACAGTCATCACCCATTTCTCATGTATATTTGCTCTGCTTTTACTTTAGAGGTTATTTAATTGTAGACGGTCTTAGCTGCTCTGTGAATCACTTGGTAATACATTTTAACATGGAGGAGAAGTGCTCTGCATTTTAGTGTGAAGTGATGGAGGAGCTCTGCGCCCTGGACTCGTCCTCTGTTGGTCATAAAACAGAGCCTGAAAATGTTATCTGTAGTGATGCGGGCCGACGTGCACCCAGCGTGACAAAGCCAGGGCTGGATTTATTAGACAAGTTGAAATAACCATCTAACAATGCTGTGACAGTATATCCAACGTCGACTGAGTTTTCTCTCTTTGCAGAGTTAAAATAAAAAAAACTGTGTCAAACTTTTTCAACACTCACGAAGCCCTTGCAGTTTAGTCTGAACCCATGATGTACGCGGAGTATCAGAGAGGAAGTGCTGCATGTGCTCAGCGTGTTCTTGTTCCTCTGAGTGAAAGTAGCTGCTTTCTGCTGACTGGCTGCTCCAGACAGGCTGCAGGGCATGAAGTTTAAGTACATGGCTGCAACGTTGGGCCAAGAATGAGAGAATCCGGCGGAGACACGGGCACATCCTGCCTGACAACCTGCATCTATGACTTTTCCCCACGCTCTCCCTGGGAAATCACCCCATTGTGTCTGGGAAGATTTATGATACTTTGAAGCAGGCGGCTTCTTTGAGCTAAAATGCGTGACATTAATTGTCGATTAATTTGAGCGTGCGATTAGTAAATGCAGATGAACAAATGACTGAGCGGATTCTGGCATATGTGGGGATAAAGTTGGGAAGAGTGGGTGGCAAACTTTGCAACTTCAGAACCCTCCCGGCTTTCTCTGTGCTAATTCTTATTCATTATTCTATTTATTAATTTCCCTGAGATAGAACTTTTGATCACCTCCGTGGGGAAAAGTTTGGCGCTGTAACACGCTGTGCCTGGAAACCAAGATGAAAAGCCAATAATGCCAAAAGGTGCCAAGCATCAAGTTGATTTACCGAGCGCTCGGATGA
This sequence comes from Synchiropus splendidus, assembly GCF_027744825.2. Lineage (NCBI taxonomy): Eukaryota > Metazoa > Chordata > Actinopteri > Syngnathiformes > Callionymidae > Synchiropus > Synchiropus splendidus. The sequence continues at coordinate 20,192,599 of NC_071336.1, forward strand.
GGGGAACATCATGTCACTGAATTAGATTAACAAATGAGGACAGCAGGGAGCTGTTACCGGCGCGTCAACACATTGTTTAAGTTTCATCTCCAAGCTGCATTTCCCCCTGAAATCAGCGCCTCATGCATGCAGTTCTGAAGAAAACTAGAAACTACATTTGTATGGAACCTGCTTTAGTGAAGACTCACATCTAAACTGTTCACAAACTATTTTGTGTTTGTGTTTTGGGCTGTTCAGTTTGAACTGTGATCAATGGGTTTCCATGCACTTTTATTGAAATGGCATGTTTTCAAATAATTGCTTGGCAAAGATAAAGGGCAAATGTAGAGCAGCCATTTGCAAACCACAAACAAACACACAAAGAGGAACCATACAGAGCAAAGGTCCATACGCATTATTGAAAGACAAGGATAGGGCTAAAGAAACATTCTCTGTAAACAGCAGAAAAATATGGCGGACAAGAGCCTGCAGCAGAACCTTGTGGCTTTCTGTTCCCAGAAAGAAAAAAAAGTTTGTATCTGTCTATGTATCTGACAGCTACGACTATGCATAGTCTAGTTGTTGTAGAAAAGAAGTTTTCAGAAACAACATGCAGTGAGGGAAAAGTTAAAGTTCTGATTTGACAAAAAAAAAGAATGTATGTAGTCATGATGCTGAGGACAGGCAAAAATGTATTCCTTTATTTCTATTTCCAGATTTATTCCCTTATTTTGTCACTCCTAGTATATAAAGGAAGTTTAAATTATAAACTAATATATATAATACATCTCTTTAAAAAAAGAATTCAGTTAAAGCTAATAAAATGATTATGAAGCGATGGCACAGCAAAGTGCCCACCTGCCCTCACCTCCTACTTCAATCCTCTTCATGTTCAAGGTCATTGTCTTCCAGTTTTCCTACTTGTTTCTTCCATCTCTAAGATCCACCCTGTCTTCTGTCTCTCCTCTCCACATGAGCATTCCCTCTCATCCAATCTATTCACTGCACTCCACTCTCACAGGAAGTGCAGACATATAATAAACATCTTCCTACTCTCCTTACTGTACTTCTTGTCTTTTTGCATCAAAACTGTGAAGCCCGTCGTCTTGTTCTATCCAGCCTACACTCTCTTCTTCGCCTCCTCAGATCTTTATCCATAAGAGACAATGTATCATACATGATGCACGTACAAAAATTCTGTTGAAATTTGGACAATTAATTCTTAACATGCATCATTTATTTTCAATGAAGTGGCAATTCTCAGCTTACGAATCGTTGCAGATTTCATTTAAAATGCTTGTAAGAGGTGAATTAGAGAACCCGTTTCAGGACTGTTAATACTGTGTGTTTTCATTGGGTGAAGTAAAGACCTGAAGATGTGGCTGTTTACTTCAGTCGGGAACTCTATGTCTGTCCTGAGTTACTCTGGGGTGGTAAACATGTTTGTCTTGGCTAATAAACGTGTGCACGCGCCGGAAAACACCAGCTTTTATAGTAGTTTTCCAGGCTGCGACGTGAACCCACACGAAGACACAGGCACACACGGGTTTGTCACACCGTCTTTGTGGGGTCCTGTCTTTGCCCTAATGCTTTCCTCTGCCTCTGACCCTAAACCTAACCATCTAAAATAAATGGCTATCCTTAACCAGGACTGCGAACCCAACTTACACCCAGTTTTAACGTCTCAGATATTTTGAAGTCTGTGTGGTCCAGCAAAAGGGCCCCACTAACGCCTAAGGGCAGCACAAGGAGATGTTTTCCCCAAAACTGGACCTAAATATGCTTAAGCACACACACACTCAGCTGAGACAACGTGTACGCACGTATCACACCGGGAGTTCAAGATGGTTCAGATCACAGTAAAGCACAACAGATGTCATATTTCCACGAGATATTAGATAAGAAAGATGCATGAAGGTCTCCAGAGACCTTCACTGAGTGTTGTGGTTGTTTTCTCTCTTTAAACTATTTTTTTCTACACTCTCAGCAAGTCACCGCAGTTTAGCTTCATCTCCTTTGACAAGTCTTTTTATATCTTCCAAACAATTTCCTGCTGATGGTAACTGAAGTCTCATTTTTTTGTCTCCACTTCTCAGACGGGGCTGTTGGTGGCCTGCTACCAAGGTTTCGTGGATGTCGTCATCGCGCTATCGCAGTGTCCGTATCTGGACGTCAACTGGCAGGACAGCGAGGGAAACTCAGCCCTCATCACAGCTGCACAAGCAGGTGGGACTTGCACTCACCGCAATGATGATGTGTGAAAAAACAGATCACAAAATACACTCAACAGATATTGAAAGAAACCTGACTGGAGAAGACGTGAATTTCACAGGTTTTAAGTTAAGAGTAATTTACATAAATGACATGCTACAGTTCAGTTTGGCAACATGAGATTCATTTTCAAGAAAGCAACTGATAACTCTGGAGTGTTTCTGAATAAACGTCAGTCACACTCATGGGAATTTGTTTTCATTCGATCATATTTGTATGAACAAGGATTACAAGGATGGAGAAACTCGCCTTTTCAGTATCTAACAGCAGCTTTTCAATGATCAAAGTGTTTTGCAAGAGCAACCACTTCCTGCGTTATTATAAATCAAGTAAAGAGAGCAGTGTAGAATACAGTTCCATGTGCTACAGACTTGATTTTAAGAAGAGGTGAACATCTGTGGACCCCACGTCTTGAGGCCAAAAATCCACAAACAGATTGAGAAGATGGAAAATTTATAGGAGTGAGAGAGAAAAAAAAACATCCTCAGGCAGTTGTATCATGGCTTGTTGATTTGGAGAGACGTGTGCAGGGACGGAGGAGTGTCACGTGTGTGGCGGGGTCTCTGGATTAACAGAAACAAACTTCTGATCAGACTTTTGTCATTCTCTTTTTGGGGTCTTCGAAGGGCACATTACAATCACCAACTATCTGCTCAACTACTACCCCGGACTGGACATCGAGCGGAGGAACTGCCACGGTTTCACCGCTCTGATGAAGGCAGCCATGCAGGGGCGGCTGGAGTGTGTGCGCTCACTCATGATGGCAGGTGCGCAGAAAAACCTGGAGTCAACCGTGATGCCTATCATCTACCTAAAATTAGATTCTCATGGACAACACCTTCCTGGCTTTCTATGATCTACCCATGCTTACATGCTTTCTCAGGGCACTCTGGTTTCCTCCCGCAGTGCAAAAAGCGGTTAAATATTTTCTGCTTATGAGCATGTGACTACTGCATGTAGCTTGTGGCACCTCCAGATATCAGTCACAGGCGTTTGTATCTGACTGCTGAAGGAAAGTATGACTGAGAATGGAAATGTGTTCATTCATGGAAATCAGTCTCAAGAACAGGAAGTGAAAGACTTCATAACAAGTCCAATTTAGTGAGTCTGATATTTGTTCTTTATGCTGTAATAAAGCATAATAGCATATAGATTTTCTTATTTTATTTTTATTTTTAATAATTTCTTGCGGTTAGGGAAGAATAGGAACCAGAATATTTCGTGCACAGTTCAGTTCATTGCCGTATAAAACTCCTGCTTGTCTGTTGCTAACAGGAGCAGCGCTCAATGCTAAAGACTACGGCCGCCACTTGACTCCCCGGGAATGGGCCTTATTTACAGGCCGTTACGAAACGGCTTGGTTGATGACGCGGCTGATGGAAAGACCCTGTCCTCTGCAGTTCTGTGATTCTTACAGGTAAAATGAATATGACTCAAGACTCAACTCAAGTGTTTCAAGTGTTTTGGACGGGAAACTAGAGCTATAAAGGTCACGATCACTCCTGCATCTAAAGTTGTTTCACCCCAATAACATGAATATTTAAGCTTCCAGTGTGTAAAGATTCATTAAGATATTAGACTTGCATCTTGTAACGCACCACACTGAGATCTACTAGTGTTTTTGCCAACAACATGGATTCCCCCTCGACTTGTCGGCTTGTATTAATGACAAACTTGTCTCAGCCTAGAGTGGCCCCCCTTGGCGGGGCTGGTGGCCAGAGCCCAGGAGCCCCGCGGGTGTTTGAAGCGCCTCTCTGACACTTTGCGGAACGTCTTCAACATTGCAAATGTCACCAACCCGGAGGACGAAGGCGTGATCGACCACATGGTTTCTGTCACCACTGCCATGAGGAGTCCCTTCATCGCCGTGGCGTGCCACACTGTGAGTGCTCACTACACTGCGACAGCATTGTCACTGTGCGAAGATGAAAACATCCACTTCTTGTTTATGTTTGGGGAAGCGATCTTGGATTGCATAGTCAGGGTGGTGAGGATTCCTCCACTTTCCGACTGGGAAATCTTAGTTCCAAGTCGGAGCACAACCCGAACACAATGTAACTAGCTACACCAAAGACACACAAATGAGAGACAACATTAAACATTGTGAAACAAATTGAGTTTTTCCCACCAGGTGTGTCCCGACAGCCCCCCGTGTGTTGGAAAGCGCCACTACGCAGTTCCTGAGATCATCCGTCAGCATCGTGCCAAGGAGCTCCGGGCCGTCAACCCTGAGCGGTTTGACGCTCACCTCAAACTCTTCCAGAACTCCCGCGTCACGCTAGTGGCAAAGCACCCCGACCGCCGCGCCAGCCTTCAACCCCAAAGTCTGGTGACTCGGAATCGGAGCTCCAGCGTGGGCAAAGTGGTCTTAAGCGAGAACATGGAGGTGAGACGGACCAGCCTCCTCCCCATGCACATGATGCTCAGGAGAAGCAGCGTCCGGCCAGGCTTCAGCATTCCCAAGGTCAGGGTCTCCAAAGCCCCCACACCAACGTACGAACCAGAGAAGGTTCGGAGGAAGAGCAGTGCCAAAGATGGCGGCGGGCACTTTCTGCAGATTCCAAAGTGGCGCTACAAGGAGCTTAAAGAGGAGAGGAGGAAAGCCGAGGAGGCTGAGAGAAGGAGGCTGGAGGCCCTGACTAAGAAACACCTCACTGCAGGCAAGAGGAAATAACATCACAGTGTCCAAGGGAAGCGACCAAAAATAACAAAGCTTTATTATTCAACCCGTCAGGAAACACGCTCAGGGTGAAGTTACCAGCAACTTTCCGAGGAAATTTTTTAATGTCTCAATTGTGCTCATGGAGCAAAAGATCTCCTTTATATTTGAAGGTCTGTAACAACTCCACTGTGATGCCAGGGTCAGCTCAGCTCTCTTCGCTAAACGTGTCCAAAGAAAATTTTTCTTTTTTTCTCAATCCACAGTTGAAACTAGTGAAATGATACTTGAAATGTTTTATAGCAAGTTTATGTTTTCTAACTTATTGCTGGTCCAAAGAGCCAGTCTCCAAGTAAACATGTATAATAAGGAAGTGTCTCATTGAAGCATTTTTGTTTTTTAATCATGGAGACATTTCCAGTAATGTCACCTGCGTACACTGAACTGTGAGCTGGGACGACTATTGAGCCTGTTTTGAAGCTGTTTATTGTGATAATGCTGTGAATGTGTAGTCATTTTATATTCTAGTGCTTTGAATATTTTTATTAATTGTGATGCTTCAGCCAGATTTTAGTGTGTTTCCGGGAGAACGTGAAGCACTCTGGTTTGTAACGTGCAATTGAATTCCTGTCCGAAATTCAAAGCGTTTATATGGTAGCAGCTACTGCTAACTAATGCTATTGTTCACTCTGGTTCTTTTCAAGAGGACGGTGACTGTTATTATTCCTAAATAAAGTTTATAAAGAAAGTAAAACTGTGATTCTTTTATTTATAATATTTGTTGCGTAACTTGAAACAGTCACCAACTTTTGACCCACTACACTATCATGAGCTACCCACCAGGAAATCGCATTTCTTGCTGCTTTTACACCGTGTTCAGAAATGACATTGAACCACTTCTTTTAAATCTGAACTTAGACTTGACTTCCTGAAGCTCAAAATGAAACATCTCCATCAGCAGTCCGTCCGACCCTCTGATTTAACGTGCCAGGAATAAGAACCCCCGTCAGTTTAAACACTCTGGGTCGAGGCGGACGCAGTAAATTAACATTGTTTGGGATTTTTTTTTTCCCTCAGAACAATTTCACGGTCATAACTTCTCTCTGCAATTGCAGCTTAAGTGCCTTCCAAGAGTGTGTGTCTAATATACATGGTGATTAGCTGCAGTTGGGTCACGAGGGAGCAGGGCTGCTGAATTGTTCCTTCAAATAAACTTCACTGACTTCAGAGTGGCAATCTGCTTAGATACAGCTGAGAGGAAGTCATTTGAAGAAGAAGGGAAGCGCAGTTATTCACCACATTTGGGGGGAAAAAGAAGTGAAATTACAGGATTAACATATTTAATATAGAGAGGACTTTTTCTGCAAATGAATAATTTGTCCACCAACTGGCACTTGACATCTTTTCCTTTTAAAGAGCAGTTTACCTGCGTGTGTTGACACTCATTTGGACTTCTTCTGGAAGTCCTGTCTGCGGTGTGAATGAGAGACGGTCCTATTAGTCTGGGTTGCTTCATCCGATATTCAGGTCATCTTCGTAGCTGGAACAGCTGTAGGATGGGATTGTAACCTGAGATTATAAAAGGCTACAGCCTTGCCAGACACACCCCTGCACACCTCGTCCGACCCAAATCCCCCATGGAAACACAGCAGTGATACCAGAGCACAGGCTCATGCCAAAACAGTTATTGTGTCATCATGGCCGACCAGATCGGTGACACGACCATGACTCTCACTGGCCTCATATCGCAGCTCTTACCCTCTGCTGGCCGCTTGTGGCACAGACCTAAAATATTAAGAGCACAGTGTGAAGAAATTTAGAAAAAAAAAAATAAAAATAAAAATAAAAATTACATGTCCAGTGGGGCCACATTATATTTTGTCAATCGCAAGGGCCCAGTCCAGTTGTCAGAAAAATAAATGCATAGAAATGAAGAAACTAATAAACAAACAAAAAGGTTATGAAGTAGTTTGCATACTATTTTTTTTATCATATTATATTATATCTCACCTTCACCTTCACCTTCTTCTGCCGCTTATCCGGGGTCGGGTCGCGGAGGCAGCATTCGGAGCAGGGAAGCCCAAACTTCCCGGTCCGCACAAACCTCCTCCAGCTCCTCCCGGGGGATCCCGAGGCGTTCCCAGGCCAGACCGGAGACATAATCTCTCCAGCGAGTCCTGGGTCTTCCCCGGGGTCTCCTCCCGGTAGGACATGCCCGGAACACCTCCCCAGGGAGGCGTCCAGGGGGCATCCGGATCAGATGCCCGAGCCACCTCAGCTGGTTCCTCTCGATGTGGAGGAGCAGCGGCTCCACCCCGAGCTCCTCCCGGATGACCGAACTCCTCACCCTATCTCTAAGGGTGCGCCCAGCCACCCTGCGGAGGAAACTCATCTCAGCCGCTTGTATCCGCGATCTCATCCTTTCGGTCACTACCCAAAGCTCGTGACCATAGGTGAGGGTGGGAACGTAGATCGATCGGTAAATCGAGAGCTTCGTCTTGTGACTCAGCTCTCTCTTCGCCACGACGGCGACGATATTATATCATATTATATAATATATTATTATATTATATTAAATTAAATTATATTATATGGGTAAAACATTGATGGATTTATTTATTTATTATTAAATAAATTGATACATACTGGTAAAAAAAAATGGCGACGCAAAAAAAAAAAAAATTCCAAAATAATATCAAAATTTAATTAAAATAGAAAATAGATAAGAAGTGAGCAACATGCACAATATCAAAAAGTGACATTTTATAAATGACACTGACCGCAGGTTTCTTATCATGGAACACAGAACTTGAATCAACTTTTTCAGGAACAGTATGGGCTGTGCACATTCCCCCGCTGTGACACTTGTGGCTGAGATCGCGCTCAGCACTGGTATGTCGCTGTAACTTGGTCATTTTGACCTCATATGAACAGAAAACAAACATGCGCGGCTCAGCCGGCGGAACAGTTGACTGAACTGCTGCAGAGGTGGAAGATTTTCAGGTTGGTCCGCAGACGATTTGACCGGTCACAACCAGCCGAGTCCAGCTTGTGTGGCCCCCTCGGTCCACATGGCGACAGCTGGTGGTGTTTGCTCAGTAATGATGTCATCCGCTGACTCCTAATGAAATTGACTTTGGTCACCTTGATTGTTTTATGAGGCCGGAAAGAAAGTTGTACTAACCATTTAATATGACAAACTTCTGAGTCTGGCTCAGACGTGTTTAGACAGCGAGCCACACACTGGAGTCTTGGATACGTCTGTCACTGCATCATTGGGTCGGGAGAAACTAGAAGGACTGGACATAACGTCGCTGAAGATTTAACCCATTATAAACCAGTTCTGCAGCCTTTTGTCACAGTACAGACTGAATTATGAATTATTAACAGTTGTCATAAAACATTTTGTTCATTAGAGTTGTAGAATATTGCAGTCATCATTCACACCATTCTTTAAATATTCAGCAGAATCTTGTGACACTGAAAAAGCTGGATGTTAAAGAGCAAGATCTTTGTACATCATAATGACGACTAATACGCTTAACATTCGGAAGGAATTGAATTTTCAAGTGTTTGTGTGGGCCAAAAAAAATGTCCCTGAGCCTCCACTGTACCAAATACACAGTGATCTGTCAATAAGATCGATGACATTCAGAAGTGCATTTCTTATTTCCAAGTGATGTTTCTATCTGGATCCAGAGACGAACCCATGCATGCATCACCAGTCGTGACAGTTGACACCCCGACTGCTGTGGAGCCCCAAAAGAATTATGACATATCACTGCAAGTGATTTGTGGCACATCCACTTATTCAGAGTGTAGTGATGAGCCTAAAGGTGAAAAATGACTTGGAGCTAACACGCACCGGGTCACAGCATGGTGTAAAATAAACTCCTTCCTGAAGAGGAACTTGAAGCCTTATTTCTGACAGTGGTTTGAATGAAAGCGACGGGGGAATATGAAGGTTGTTTGGGTGCTATTTTGGGGTCCTTCACAGACTTGAGTCCACAGTTTTGGGAGCTAATTGGAGTTGACAGAACACCTGGTAGGTGCTGCTCGTGTAAAGACGGATTATGCTACCAACATGGTGCTGATGCAAGGGAAGGAGGAGGTGGTGATGGTGGGGGAGGGAGGGGGCACACTGGAGACAACGCTCTGAGACATGCTCCAGTTTCATTTCCAAACACCACCTGAGCCTTGATCCCGCTCCACAAGATGTTAATTCACCCAGGGACAAGCTAATGTTCCGTCTTTAACTTAAAGCTGCAGTCAACCCTCCTCTGTGACACATCAACACCACTGCGATGTATATTCAAAAAGACTATCAGGTTTCTTTTTTTATTCAAAGACAATACATTTCAACACGTTTTATTTATTATTCACAGCCACTGGAATATAAGTGGCTAATTTTTTTTCCTCTATTATGACCAGAGGCACTGCTTCTCCAAAGCATGTGAGGGTGGGGCAGGACATGGTGACATGGTGTTTGTCACTAGTGTTCTAGACAGACTGGCTCTGATGGACGGTGATGTTCGCTGATGACACAGTGAGCTGCAGTGAGAGTGAAGACCAATAGTTGGAGGTACCAGACAGAGAGAAGAGGAATGAAGCCAGGTGGAATAAAGAAGGTGGTGTAGCTGTAGGAAGCAGAGGTACAACTGAAGTGTTTATGTATTTGGTTTCAGTCACCCAGAGTAATGGACAAAAGTCAAGAGACGTTGAGAGGAGAGTGCAGTAGGGTTCCCACCTGTTGCTTGAAACACGGAATCCTTCTGTATTTGACATGGAAATGAGGGATGCCTGTGTTCCACCTTCCGTGTTTGGAGGTGTTCTGAACGCACAGCAGAGCTGCTGGCTCCATGTCGTGAGTGAACAGCCATCATTTCTTACTTTATTACTCTACTGACTAATTTCCATGGCAGGTAGAAAAAGAACTGGAGAGTGAGTGTCTTTATGCCGCAGGAGCTATCAAAGACAAAGGCGAGCGGCTCTTGTGTTATCTTGTTTTCAACTCGTGGTTTGTTTATCCTTTATTCACGAATATGACATCTGATGTAGGTGTTAAACTGCCTTCAAAACTAAGTACTTGCTGAAGTTTTTGACAAGCACGAGAGCAGTTGGCACGAGCAGTACTGTATATCCTGTCATCTTCAATGAAGTCAGGGAGCTCTTCACAGACAGTTGAGAGACAACCGGGCTTCCCACAGGAAGTCACGTGCGGGACAGGCAGTTGAGGGGATGAGAAAAATAAAATGGTTTGAGTAGAGAAACATGGGTCCACAACAGACATGATGCTCAAGTACTTCTTTATTGATAAGACAACCAGCCCTACACCTACGTCCACTCAACCGTTTAAGATTTGTACAATTTGAACAGTTTCACTTCATAAAAGAACAGCGAACAAAGACAAAATAAAACTCTTAATTATATTAACAGCCATTACTTCTTTTATTGGTGCGATACAATACTTTATTTCCAGAAAACCTGAACATTAGTGTTGCAACCGTTGACACTTGAGAGTAAGTGGATTAAGGAGAAGGGTGCTCAGACGATATGTAAACAAAGCGTTTGAAAACTAAGACTTTGGCTGAAGCCTAGAACAACAGTGCGAGTGACTTTACGGACGTGTGGACGCTTTAATTTGAATTACAGTCCATGTTTCTGCTCAAACTCACTAAGCGTGTTGATTCTGAGGTACACAAGCCAAACAGAAGCAGATATATCAAGCAGGATGTCTAGAGGCACTGCTGGACTTCACTCCCGAGCCTTTCATATGAAACTTTGATAACGCTGCCAAGAACAGATGAAGCACAATGCAGTTGCTGCGAGCTAGAAAAATATACGCTCTGGAATAATGCAGACGGCTGAGACGTGTTTGTGTGTTCGCCCCATGACTATACGTCACATATAGTGAGTTAACAGCTGAAACCGAAGCATGCAGTTTTGGTAAAGCAAAAGCTGTGAAAACTAGAAATAAAGTGAGATAAAACTGGAGCGAGACTGAAAATGTCCCCAAAAAATTAAGTATCTTTCCAATTTAAGGCATTACCACTCAGATGTAGGTCATTCCTAAACAAGAATGATCACAAATTTGGTTAAATTGAAGATTTGAAGGTGCCGAATAACAAAGGAAAATGACTTCTTTGGAAGTCATTTTCAGGTTGCAAGTTGTCGATGGAACTATATTTATGGAAACGATGCATTAGAAAAACTAGAAGCCCTTTCAGAAGTGTCAGAGTGAAATATGGCAAGTTAAATTATAGATTTTTTTCTTTTGATTTCACTTTTATTTAGCAATGAGTGTAGAGACTTGGATCAAATGTGCTGTTTTAATGAGTGAAATGAGACAATTGCCTGTTCAATTCAAAATCAAAAAATGGCTCTGAATCATCTAAAGCTTCTTTATACAGGCTGATTCTGACAACAAAAAATCTTCTGGAACCTAACGGAATGTTTCTTCTGCCACTGGAGGTGACAGTGTTTGGGCCAGGTGTGATGTTTACTTCTTATTTTTGTGTAGAAACTGCATCCTTGTCATGTCACGATTGGCTCTCTTGGTCTGCGAAGGTCATGGGTCGAAGGCCGGAGGTGGTTTATGGCTGGTGGTGGTGGTGGTGGCGCGTCGTCATGACAGTTCACCCTACAGGCGCAGATATGAAACTGATTTACTTGTTTGCTTCTTTTATAATGGCAGGCGGTTTAGACGACACGCTGGACTGCCTTAAGACTCAACGGTCCTCACGAGGGAAGGACCAAAAGTGCTGAGCTAATAATAGGTTTTAGACTTCCGCTGCGACCACTTTGGAATTAGGCGTTCGATAGATTAGTTAAAGCAACGTTGGACAAAAATGATTTCGGACTCTGCGGTTGGGATCTGTGCCTGCTGAGGAAACATCAACACGTGCGTCGGGTCAGGGAGGCCAGCGGGTGGCGGTCACGCAGCCGTGCCAGCGTCCTCCGGCTGGTTCACTTGCGGGGCTGGTGGATGTGCTGGTTGATGTGCTGGCTGGGGGGCAGCTTCGGGATGCCAGGCTGGGGCTTCTGGTGGGCCACCTGGGCAGCTGCCGGGGTGAAGTCCCTATCACCCTAAAACAAAAAAAATGATATGAGGAAGATTGTATTTCTGATAAAGGCACATTATTGTTAGCTGGTATTTAGAAGAGAGGAAAGCAGTATTTTAGCACATTTAAGAGCTGTTTCTGACAGAATAATAAAACGAAAACAAAGTAAAAACGAAAAAAAAAGTATTAAAATAGGAAATCAAACAGGAGGTTTTTTTCTTCCACATCACTATGCAGCATCCACCTCTGTGACATCTACGTGAATTTAACATTGCAAAATGACTTCCCGTTTAAATCCCATGTCTTCCAACCTCTAGTTGAACTTCCCCCAGTCCAATCTGACCCTAATCCGGCTTTTTTTGTTTTTGTATTTTCCCTGTGTCTTAGGCAACATGCTGGCTGCACGTGTGTGTGGGAGCCGCACAATATCCACAGTGAATCTGTCACATAGAGACGTGCGAAAAGCAATGAATATGAATAAAGCCTTCAATTGAGTTTGACGATTTTCACAGCACATCTCATTCCTCCTTGTGTCACTAGCGAAGCAGCAGCGCGGGAAGATTCAGTCTCTGTTTGATATGTCACGGTCATTTGTTGTACGCTGAGGCCAGAAGACGTCAGAGAGTGTGGCAAAGTCAACGACAGGTCATGACAACGCTTCTATCTACAGCAAATGAGATGACCACATGTATTGAAGTTGGCCAGCCACACTCTTATAAGGGATGCACCGAAATGAAAATGTGTGGCCTCAGTTGAATAAAATGTGAAATGGTTGGAAAGTAAAATTATTTCCAATTGTGTTGAACCGCTCCTGCTCAGTCACCAGCTCACCGGGCAGTGAGCAGAGGACTTGCTGAAGTGCAGGATTGTGTGGCCAGATCTCAGCAGCAGCACCACTCAGAATGCTGGAGTTGCCCGAATATTGTCAGCAGTGCTTGTTTCACCACTGAGGCTCATTTTTTGTATTAGGAAAATGCATTCTATTACATTACGTTGTCAATTTGAAGAGAAAAAGCATGATCCGAACAGCAGCATGAACAAGAATAAATACTGTCAAGTAGCCAGAATAATAAAAGAAGTTATGGTGGTGAGAGTATGTGGCACTTACCACGCTAGATTTGCAACCTTGTTGTTCGTACCCTTCAATCAAAATCTTGCATTCCCTTGATGTCAACTGTATTTTTCCCCGTTTTGAAGAAGTCCCTGGTCTTTTCCTTTGAAGGATCATGAACAGGTTGCCAAACAAACTCACATAAATACCACTACGGACAGTTAGGAGTCGCTAATTCACAGCTATATATTTTTGGTCAGCAGGAGGAAACCAGAGTTCCCCAAATAAGCGAAGAGAGAAAAAACACTCAGATCGGAGAGCACACAGGGTCTTTTTATTTACTTAGTTGGATCTGAGAGACGTGTTTATCTGAGGAAGGACATCCCCTGAGCAAACTCATTGAGTCACTTCCAATGCACTCAAGAGTCTAAATGTCGATACATCTGGAGGCCTGATATCTTGCGACCTCGACAGTTTCCACAAGAGCAATTCAAAACTCGTGAAACTGCACAATAGGTCAACACATCTAAAAGAGCTATTTGTAATTGACCAAATTGTCGGTGCCAATAGCAGATGCCACATCTGCAGACACTCAAGCTGAAGTATTTCACTGGCTTTCCTGCCACTCTGCGCAGAGCCTGCGTCTGATGGAGCCGATAATGGGAATTGGGAAATTCAAGAAAGCAACATGGATAAAAGGCGTGCCTTCCTCTGCCAGCATCGCCACAATCTACCGTGAACATCTGCCTGCTCTGACGTCCAAATCCAGATGCACAGGAGTGGCTTGTCCAGAGCTACATTTGTCACAATATCAAACAGGACTTGGAGAAATTATATACATAAATAAACATGACATCATACTGTACTGTGTTGGGGCACTTTGGTTTTCACAAACAGGCAGTAACAGCTTTGTCCCAAGTTTTTTTTTGGTTTCATGATGCGGCTGGTCTGACTGTGGACTAGAGCTGTCTCTCAGTCTCTCTGTCCCTGTCCCCAGGACCAGTGAAATCACGGTGGACGTTTTTAGCTTCTCAAACACAATATTGTGTGAGTAAATCAGTCAAATGCACGTCAGACTTCAGAAGCCCCTCAATCACACTTTTTACCGACATTTTACTTCAAATAAATGTCATTAATAAAAAAAACGAATATTGACGCTACAATGGTGAGTGTAATTTTTTTCCTGGCTGTCTGACTTCGTCTGGTCTTATGCCGACCTACTTACCTTCAATAATACACAGCTAACAATAATGAAGACTGTAAGTTTTATATATTTAACACTTGCAGAAGATATTGTCAGAAAATCACAACACAGGTGCAAACGAGTGGCGACTCCACCAAGGATGCTCTGTTCCAGTTGTTAAATATCTTTTTGGAAGATGAATACCACTAACAAATTGCTCACGTTGCTTTCAGAAGCAAAGTTCTTCTATTCCCTGTTCATGGCTAAGGTCACAGCAGCCTTGGAACAACGCCAACCATTTTTGTGTTTCGGCATGCGATTACAGACGTGTGTCATTGTGTTGCGCGTGTGTAGCTCTGCAAGTGCGTGGTCGGTACAGGACAAGTGGGTGCTTTCAAGCATAATTTGATGCTTCAGTGTGCAAAATCTCACCTTTGTCACCACTCCAGATACAACCACCGGAACCTTGGGCGGACTATAAATAAAAGAAAAATGAAAATTAGGAAATATGAATATTTATAACATTCTGTTTCAGAAAACAAACATTAGTATTGTGCGGTGTTGGGATGGCCACTATTTTCCCTTCATACTTGCGGCTACATTGAAAGTGTAAACATGAAAAACTACACTAGAGAACCAAAGTACAAAGACTCCAAGTTGTCAGTGCACATAACACCCACAGTTGCACTCACTCTGGCATGTACACACGCACGCACACACACACAGAGGATGGACCTGCCAGCAGTTTAAATAGCTCCCATTCATCCTGGGCACACATTGGGTGCAAAGCTTGTGAAGGGAGGAAGGGAAGTAGCAGAAAGAGAAAAGTAATAGAGGAGGAGGGCCACAAAAGAAGGGACTTAGAGGGAGGGAAAGCAAAAGGTAGACAGGAATGAGCAATAACAACAGGTCAGGCCAGATGAAAGCAGAGTGGGGGTGGGCAAAGGTGAAGTGAGAAGGGTAGAGGAGCGTATACAGAGCTAGAAACATCTGTATAATAATCAACTGATAGAGGAGAAAGGGGCGAAAAGATGGAGGCGCGAAGGAGGCAAGAGTTCACTCAGATATAAAGAGAGGAAAGGGGTGGAGGCAGAGGGAAGGATGAGGAGGAGGAATGTGGAACCTGAGGTAAGTATCGACCTTGACATGACAAATGAGCAAGTCTAATTTCACGCCACTGCCCTCACAGCCAAAGCAGAGTTGTGGGTAGCCACCTTCAAACTCTACTCAAAGACTTGACCAAATTACAAGGCATGCGAGTTGGGGAGCCGCCATATGGTGGGCATCTGCTTTTTAATTGGCACTTAACTGTCAATAACTCAATGTCTGTTAAAAGATAAAATAGGGAGGTTTCTACATATATATCTCTGAACAGAAAGGCAACGTCTCATTCCTGTCTCTCTAAAATCTGCCTCAGTTCACCATTAAAACAGTCAAAACCTTGGTACGTAACTGGAATTGATTTATATTTTCAGGGCGCCATCACAGTGGCATGTGAGAAGGATGGGTCTCCATTCCACACCAGTCTGTGAAATCTGTCCAACTGCACGATTAAAAAGGAGGTATTAAAAGACCAAGTACAGGATATTACTTTTCTGAGGCCCATGAATCATCTCATACTGGCGAGCGCTTTTAGTCACAATAGTAATCAGACAATCCTTTAGAACTTTTAATCAAGGATTAGAACGATTGGCCAGCTAGAGGCTTCATTCAAGGCACCACACAAGAGATGACACCATTAACACAGCTGCCGTCTAATCTGTCCGGGAGCAGGAATGAGGTTAAAGTGAGAGAGGAGCGGTAGTGCCCCTGACACAGCCAGCAGGGGGCAGTAAAGCCCTGCATCCACACACGTAAAGTGGATCTAATGAGGGGAAGAAGTGGAGGAGGCAACAGCGGGATTGATGAAGAGCAAAAAAAAAAGCAAGTTTTGGCTATAAAGTGAGTCATGAATATTTTAAACACTCCCTGACACTCGATATACAACAGATGACATCACTCCCTCAGTGCTCAGTGTTTCGGCATGAAGTCGGTCGCCACAGGAGAGGAGGTGGTTGCCACAGCAACCAGACTGCTTTATTCCCTCCTCTATTCTCACTCCTGATAAGTTATGTAGGGTGAGCTGTCAGCTATATTCCACAGATATACTCTTCCTAAATGCACTCAAGTTCTTAGTCCTCTAGGAGCTGCCAACCGCGTCGTAGCCCATTGTAGCCTTTTGGGGCACAGGAAGAGTTTGACTTTGATAATGGAGAGCACACCTGAGGTTAGAGATGAGCTAACTGAGCGACGGTGCTCAGTGTAAGAGGCCCTGCCCGCAGAAAGGCAACTGATACGGAATAGATTGTTTAAATGTGTATAACCATGTTGGCAACATCGTGGCCAATTCATTCACTCTGGCCTGCGAGAAATCAACATTACATTTTAATATATTGCAGATTATTCACAAGCGATGCAAAGAATAGAATTGTGTAACAAGTCAGAGTCAAGGTTAATGAGGACAATTGAGTATCGACATAGATAAATAAGATAAATCTAGCCACAGGCAATTAAAAGGTAGATCCCTTTGGACTGTGTTTGATCGAATTGACACCCTGATCTCGGGTGTCTGGTATCATGATGAGAGTGTGGGAGCATGAGACATGCCACTGGAAAAAGATATTTTTAACTTGAGCGCGCTTGATGCACAGCATGATGGCGGTTGACGCCTTTCATCCAGAAATCTTTTTTTTTTTTTTAACCATTTTGGTCTAATTTAGGTACATGGAAAACCTTTAATGGGCACTGACATAACCTGAAACTGACAGCAGAGTAAATTACAGAGAAATAAAGGAGAAATATCATCCATCCCTACTGTTGCAGAAAGAGGGCAAAATGTCACTCGCCAATTTAGTGTTCTTTAAGAGCGATAGGCCCTTCAAAATGAGCGGCAGACTATCTCAAACCTTCTTTGTAGCAGCCATCACACACTCCCTTGGAAGTGAGGCTGAACATGTGACGAAGGACACCAGGGTAGCAAGGATATAGGACTGCTGCAGAGGTGACGGAGAGTAGAGGTGAGAGTGGAGGTGAATGGTATGAACAGTGTGGAAAACATAGGGATTTGGATGGGAAAGTAAGAGCCCCTGTTCAATTGTTTTTGACTCATCATTTCTTGTACGTCATGCTGACAAAGCAGAGAGAGTGGGGTGGGGTGGGGGTGCAGGCTTGCAGCATGTCTGCAGGGATGAGCCCAGCAGCTTTTTTTGGCACATAAGACACGTAAATTAGCATTGTCAGTCTGGTAATCTCACTGACTTCGGCAGGTGAGGCACGCTTTCTCATTGAAAATGAGCGCACAACAGTAACACACACGACTCTACAAAAGCAGATGGCACACTGCATTAGACGAGTCCAGTAGTTGAGACGATGTTTATCGAAACTGGGTACATCACACTTTGACTTCTGTGGTTTTTAGCTGTCATCACGAGCAACAGCTTGTGGTGTTAATAAGGAGCCGGATGAATTCTCATCATATTCAGGGGAAAACAGGAGGAAGACGCCAGCTAAAAGCCTCCAATTTATCCCATCAACCGACATTTTATGCTTTACCATGGAGCCATAATGGAAAGAGTGACCAGACAAAAATGAGACCATTATACAGTACTACCACTGCTGTCCCATTTATGGTGTAGTACAGGGAATGCATGAACATCTACGCATAAAGCCTGTGAGCACACCACTAGGGAAAAATCCCAAGAGCGCCCCCTGCAGTCAAAAACACTCCTCTCTGTGTTTGATTTGGGGAAGTGAATTGTTTCATCAGAACACTTCTCTCCAGCCCATCTGTTCTCCTGAACTAGATCGGGTGAAGCAGGTGTTCAACTCATGAATACACTTCACTGACCATTACTGATGTGAAACCAGCTCGAGGCCACCTGCTAGATGTCTATCGGCTATACACCAAGCTATTTAGGATGTGTGGGAGTGAAACAGGAAAAGACATTATAAAAATAAACCCATCTTTCTCATTTAGTGAAACAAACAGTCACTGTTGCAAAAGTGTCGCTGAAACCAAGGGTGTTCCCAGTGTGTCGAGAATTTTTTTCCAACCAACAAATTCCCCAAATGCATGACTCAGTTTCCTTCATGCCAGCAGAGCGAACAAGGAAGTTGGAGGGGAGGGTTTCTCAGCATCCAAATGCATGTGTGATAACTCTGCACCAAAGTGTGCTCCTCATGCAAGGCAAGTAGGTGTGATACATAACGCCTTAGATCTCAAAGGAACACGTATATTTGCACACATCTGCTTAAAAGGCAGACTAGATACAGGACTTTTTTCATAATTACACAAAAGCGTTCAAAGGATATGCAAAGGAAGTGTGTTGACAGTTGGCAACACGGCTCGCTGCTGTGCGCGGCCTGTCAACTCCCATTTATCACCTCTCATTAGCAAACAGATACGTGACGGGAATACGCCACCTGTACCGCTACACGCGTCGCCGAGGGCTCAGGTAGATATCGAGTCGACAAGTGTGGGAGTGTTAGCTGCTGCGAATAATGAAGGAGCTGAAGAGTGAACATGGGTCCACAAATTTGGGAAGCTATTTCTGAACAAGTTCAGAACAGAGATGGTGGAGAAAGAGTAGAGCTCTAGGTTTCCGCTCCATGTAAATGATCGAGGTGCACGGCCATGACAGCCACCATGCCTTCAGAATAATGACCTCTTTTTTACAGGTGAAACCTCATGTGATCAAACGTCTTAAAACAAAGTGGAAACATCAAAAGAAGTGGATGACACATGAGGCATCATGGAAGTGGACATGATCATGGTGGGTAAGTTGTGTTTTTAATAGAAAAATCCCAAAAGGAACATCATTAATAACTAAATAAAAACTAGACAACAAATGTCCTTGTTTCTCTGTTGGATCGCTCTGCCACTTTTCAAAAAATGCAGGCGGAACCGTGAGACGCTCTCACTCAGGGCCGACAAAATACAGCTAGTCATGAGACAGTTATGTGACTCAGCTAGTGACTAGCGTGCATGCATCAATCTGGTCAAATTTGACTTTTTTTTTTAACCTGATGCGCCTCTAACTCCACCACACACAGTCATGGCTTTTGAAACCCTTATTGACACTTGCTGTTTTCAACTCAAAAAAGTTGTTCGTTATGAAACAATCTGAGTGAATGAATGTCAAAGATTTAGCAGTAAACTCCCCAAAACTACAATAAATGTACGCAAATGAAGGAAACTTGGGAACAATACGGCAACCTTAACGCCAGATAAAGTTGACAGAATGTTTTCTTTCCTAGCCAAATATCTGTGACAGGAATCATAAATGTTTTCTTCGAAGTTGAAACTAGATAAAACTAGATTAAATAGTATGGTTTAAAGCTGCAGAACCTGTAATAATCAGGCCATCAGGTACAGTATGACTGCACAACACATACAGAAGTGGTTTTGTTGCACTCAGCAGAAATTTGCAAACTATTCTCAAAAATACAAGTAAAATCGAAGCTGTGACTTCATTAAAAAAAAAAAAAAAAAGTGATATGATGTTTTCACTATATCACCCACCCCTAGTTCAAACACATGAATGAGGAGACCCACACAAGCACAGGGAAAACCTACTGGTGCTTCTCGCCGGACTCCAACCCATGAACTATGGAAAGAGTTTGATCTTTCTTTGTTACAGTTCAACTGTTTCATTACAGTCTCTACGTCATATCTATTAACCAGTCACCTGATCATGAATAGCATTTTGGAGTCTTCCAAATATTGGATTATAATCCATTTAATGAATATCCACCAAAAACATTTTGAGTTCTCCCAAAAATTAAACTCCTCAGTCTTCGACACAGTGGCACCCTGTTGTTTGATGGGCAGACAGAAGGCTGAGACTGAATCAGCACAGTCCATAAATACCACCATTATAATCCAATTACACCAATCATTTTATTTTCATTTGTAAATTAGTGTCCTTTTATGTGAATTGTGAACCACCAAAGATCTGTGTGAATCACTGTCAGTTGTAGCCCTCCAGCTATATATGTATGTGTCTGCATTTCGATCATTTGCGTGTGTTCCTCCCCACTCATCTGGATCTGTAGCCCACTGGCCTGTTTTCTCACTGTACCAGCGCTACCATGCCAGTGGATCTTAGTCACGTCACACCACCCGGCATGCTTCCATGTTTTTTGTCCCCTGCCCATTCTGGAAAAGGAGTGGGTTTCTTGCTTTAGCCATACACACACTTCTCTGCTGCACTGCTGGTGATCGCTCTAATCTGTCACATCCTGAACATGCCGCACTGCATGTGAGACGGCAACACGTCAGAATGTGAAAGTGTCTGTACATCCGACTCACAGTGTGTATCACTCTCACCTGCTGGTCTCATACTCCTCTTCATCATCTTTCTGTGGCGGTGCTGGCGCAGGAGTCGGCTGATGCTTCTGCACTATCCTCATGCATCCGGCCTTCACTGGAACACAAGCGCATTGAAATTGACTGCGAATACACAAACAATACTCGCCACACGCCAAACACAACCATCATTAACAAAACAATTAAAACGTGCTGCACGGTCATTTACTTCAATCTGAGTCAGCTAACACCATTACACCAGCTTTAAAGAATCTCTCCATTTATTGTTACAACTTAGTCTGAGGGCACAGTGGTACTTATTACTTTGCTCCTCTTACACAACCTTTCCTTGAAGCTGCTTTATTTGTGCATCAATCACACACACACACAAGACTTAAAACAAGCTCATCACTCATCAACGATTAAAATAAATGAATAAATGTCTTGCTTTACTGTATAATCAGAAGCTTTTAAATCTGACTTTTTAACCAATGATAACTAACATGAATAATATGTTTTTAAACGGGGTTGGGTCAATACATTTGGAAGAGAAGAGTATACACAAGACAAACATTAAATAAAAAAAAAAAAGAAAACGTAAATGCAGTAACAATTACATCAAATGTGTAAAATCACGACTGATTACAGTGTAATATGCAACATTTGAAAAACTTATCTTGTCATTTGATACTTCGAACCACAACTGAAGACAGAGTGTTTTATATATATTTAGTCAGAATTCACGCAATACTGTAGAGTTATGGACTAGAGAATGACGGTTGAAAACATTTCACCGAACTTCATAAATAACCTTCAACGGTGAGTCGGGGTTCAAGGGTCGATAGTAATCGATCATGTTATCTGCGGTGCAGCTGTTGAGGCCCGTTGCTCTGCCACACAGCACTTTTGTCCACGTACACCTTGTCCACATCTACACCGCTGCAACTGACGTCATCAGATTCGATCGCTACTAAACGGCACGCGCCATAATTGCTTATAATCGCCTCCGTATTGGAATGTTTACGTTTGTTGTGGTGAATCCGGAAGTGCAGGATTATGCTGCTGCAATGCAACTGTATTGCATTTGCAAGTCTGAAAACACAAGCAGTTCAGCAACAGAATGACTCATCGACTGTATTTGGTTGGAAACCAGGAGCCTCAGGAGGATTTGGACAAACAACCGAGTAAGCAGATGTTACCTGCGGGAGGATGTCCGCCTTTGGTCTCCACTTTCTCCTTCGGTGGTGATGACATGGCGGCCCTACTCCACAGTCCTCACAGACACAAAATACCACCGACCACGCGCGAATTTCGCTGCTATTCTGGCCAAAATTGACTCTTCAGTCCGGTTTACTCTTCAGTCCGAGACGTCAACGTGGCTTTTTCCCCGAGTATTGTTTGGGGGAGAGTGCGTCGTGACGTCTGACGCCTCCGCCGTCAGGCAGCAGCAGTGCGTCGCGGGCGTGATGACGTCATACATGGCGAGCCACAAAGGCGAGTAAACAGAATATTAAAATCACACACATTCATTTTTTAAATTATACTGATCATTATTGTCCGAGACAAAGACGGGGAAACGGATGTTAAAAATACCATTGACATTTAAATATAATGCTTTATTTATCCACATTTTATTCTTGTTTTTTTACATCGTAATTCCACCAAGAACTAATACAAGACACTCGAGTTTCTTGACCATCTTTGACGGACCAATGGTGTGAGACTTGAAAATCACCTTCCTGCCGGTTTCAAGGACGATGTCTCCCACTGACTGCAGCCACTGAGGCTTTGTGGCTGCTGTTCCCACACAGGACTCACTCAACCTCACTGAATAACAGTGGTGAGGACTGCAAAGTTGCAAATCGTTAGGAAACGAACAAGCAAGTCTCAAGTCACGAATAAAGCGGAATGTTTTGCACTGCTGTTGGACAAATGAAAGCATTGGAGAGAAGGCCACAGAACAAGCTGCATCTTTTCATAACTTCACATGAAAGAATGAGAAACACGTATAAAAATGGACTGATTCATTAAGCCAGGCAAAGAAGAAAGAAAGTGAAGTGTTGGAGGAAAGACAAGACAGTCGAGTGCCGTCATTTTAATGATGAAATGTGGATAAAGAAAGTGTTCTCAGTAGCTCTTCACCTTCACAGCCTCTCAGCTCTTTAACTTTCAATGTCTTTTTTTTTTTTCATCACCAAGAAAAACAGTCGCCATTACACAAGGGAAAAATAACAATGTGAGAAATAAGCGGCAGCAGAGAAACTCAGTGCTAAATGTGGCGACCACAGTGACCAATAACTGGAGTTCTTGCACAATGGGTCCACATTAACTCGCAAACATAACAGTGTCCTTGGAAACTGCAGGCCAGCCCTGAGGTGCTTCGTGCAACTGAGTGGAATGAAGAAAAAAGCGAAACACCACTGAAGAAAACTTGTGTGTTGTGCAATAGCTGTAATGAGAAACAAGTGGTCTTCACCGCTATTAATAATGCCAACATCTCTGACACAAACACATAAATATAATTATCCTGAAGAAAAAGACGAGTGAAAACCCTGGTGGACAACTCTACCTCCATGGGTGTCAAACTCAAGGCCCGGGGCCCAGCTCCGACCCACCAGATGATTATACCAGGCTGGCGAAAGCCTCAAAAAACATATTTGAATTTGCAGTGCAACAAGCTATTTTCTTGTGAGAGGAGATCTGAAATGGCCAGAAAATGAAAACAAAATGGATGAAGATGGAAGGGAATTTGATGGGAAAGCTGAGTATGTTCAACTGGTGGTGAAGGAGAATAATTTATGCATTTTGACACCAAAATGCTTTGCTCCCTCATTGGACTCCAAGTGACTAATAGCACATTCTGTTTTCCATTTCCTGTTAAGCGAGTGACCATAAATAAACATTTTTTTCATCCCACGACTTCGGTTTTGTCTAAAAATGTTGGATGAAAAACAATATGATTCGGTAAAGGCAAGCTTCCACTCATTTAGACACATCATTTGTAAATTTCTTGATATTGATCTCCCAACATTCACACTCACGACTGAGGTCATGGTTCTGTAGACAAAAACAGATCAACACGATCCTGACTAAAACAGCTGAGAACTCCCCCCTACACAGCTAAAGCGCTGGGGAGAGCCCAGACTAGACGGTGTGGAGGCTCATCGAAACACCATCGGGCTGCTTGAACAGACAGATGTCAGTTCATGTGTGGCCACTAGATGGAAGACTGCAGTCGAGGTGATCACAGAACAGGCTCCAGATGTGAATGTGGGAGTTGAGAGTCTGTAGAATTCATCATCGCTGTCACTCCAACAAAAGCCTCCTGTGCTGTCCCAGAAACCAGCCAGTGAGAGAAGATGTGAAATCTTCGGCACAACTTCCAAGTGCACGGCTCACATTCAGCTCTTCCCATTTCTCTGTATCGCGCTTTCTGTTTTCCGCGTCACTCATGCTGTCCTCTGTTCTCTCCTCTCAAGCCAGCTCAAACCCTTGCTCATTAATCAAGGTGCAAAAACGTGGCTCCTGTTCAAACCGCCGCGGCGCGATTCTCTTCAGAAGTCAGTGATCTCAGCACCTGCCCGCGGCTGATATGAGTGTGTGCCTCCATGTGAGTGTGTGCTTTGAGTTGAGGCCTTGGAGAGGAGGTGATGGCTTTACAGAGAGACAGAATGAGGACGTCACAGGTGGATGAATCTGCTGAAGCTGACAGGTGAAGGCGCACACATGCAGCCGCTCACATACATGCACACATGACACACACAAACACACGCTCCTCTGTGGGAGGCAGCTGTGTCCTCTGCACCGTCACACATGAATAACCTACAGTGCCGCCGTGCAGTATTGGCTTTTCAATACCTGACAGGGAACCCTGGAGCATGAGAGTCAGTATGCATAAAAAATATTTCTACTCACCATATCAATTTCAGGGAGTCAAATAGAAGATATCTGTTATCAATATAACAAGGCTCGCTTGATCACCACGAGGGCTTCCTGTGGCCACTCGAAGGTTGTGGTCAAGTTCAGTCCGACATCCAAAAAAATGAATCTAGAATGGTACTTGGATGAGTTTCAGTGCTACTGACCTCATGCTGGGGCACTTTTGAAACCCTTATTTCTCACGGAGATTACACAGCTATACTTAGCTCACATCCTCTGACGTTTTACCAAAACTTTACAAAAGCATTTAAATATTTCATGCTGCCCTTGAACATTTACATGATAGGTTTAAGTTCTGACACGTTTCCGGACCTCAATCGATCCACTACTTTTCGTCTTTATTTTAAAATCATGACTAATTTCCATGCAAGACCAGGCGTCCCTATTGGCCCAGGTCTGTCGTCCACGACCTGCTCTGACCTAGCTGCAGTATAGAGGAGAAAACACTACTTCATTTGATGGACTGGATTGAGATTCAGGACCTTGAACTGACATTTCTCCTGTCTTAAGTTAAAACACCATCTACATTGCCCTTTTTTCATTGCTTTCCCCTTCCATCCAGCCATTCGTGCGACCTTGTCTGTTTTGTGAAATCACACCCTTCTGCCTCTCAGAGCAGGCCGTTAATTCCTCAAGGTGTAGTTGACGTAGGACATCTCAACCCTTTTAGCACAAATTCATTTCACGCCCAAAGTCTTGAAGAGCCTCCCTGGTGCTTTTTTCATTCCGCCTTCTGCGGCTTTCACATCAACATTGTCCTCCTCTTCTCCCTGTCAGGATGATTGACAACCAGCCCAACACAAATGTTACACAAAAAAAGGTTCCTGATTGACACAATAAATAGCTCAGCAGACTCCACCTCAGACGGTGTGAAGTAAGACGTTCCCAAGCCAGAGAACCCAGGGCATCCATCAAGGTAAATGTACCTCTCAAGGAGGTCAACCAGATGACAACAAAGCTCCAAACACCAACAAACAAATCTCTCCAAAAAGGTGTTCTGAGCATCCTCCTTCTTATCATTCAGGTTCTCCTTGTCCTTTCTACCTAGTCCCAGTCTGAGGTCACAGGGCTGGAAGAGAGGGACACCTTGGAGAAGTCAGCAGTCCTTTAAGGGCACCAGACATAAAACACACACATCACATATCAAATAACTTGTATTGTTTGCATATAGAAGGACACTCCACAAAGAAAATCTATGTTGGCAGGAACCATCTTGCCGCAGAGCTCCAGTCGTAATCACTACTCCTGAGAGGTAAATGACAAGTCACATTAAAATCGTTCATGTCTACTTAATTCAACACCGTAAATCTCTCTTTTTTTCTTGCAACATAAAACTGAAGCGCAGCACATATCGCAGGAGCACACCCAGCGTTAGAAGGCCACAGGCATCTGAAGGTGGATCAGGACGTCTTGTGAAAAAGCTGCACGCGGGAAAATTGAGGAGCTATTTTCATGCCACATTAAGCTGCAGCAGCCTCTTCCTCTGGGAGCGAGCAGACAGACAGTTTCTATTGTGGAGGCTAATAATCAATGCAATGAAGATATTACTCAACACTTCATTTCACAGGTTCAACCTAGACGGCTTCAACGGAGGGAGAAAGGAGGGACCGAGGCGGGAAAGACATGGGTTCCAATGGATCTCAACAACCGCAGCCGCACCATTTATTTAATTTGACTCAGAATGGATTTCTAGCCGAATGGCTTGTGACGGTAAAATGACAAAGAATGGGAAACTCCTGTCACGGCATCTGTGGTGTCTGTCCACCGTCATTACAAAGGTGGGTTTGAATATCTCATTATCAACGCCACTCTGAGCCGTGGAACATCAGAGTGAAATATTATCCCCCCCCGACAGGCCGACACAGGCTTGTCACTGTTAGCCAATAAAAATGCGTTAACCGTGCCGCATCTCAAAAGGGTCATTATCACTGAAAGAAGAGCAAAGAGGCTGATATTGTTCACGTTATCACACAGCATGTCCCCACTTGCCTGTCACTCAAGTCCCGCATGAATATGTTTGAGGAGCAGATGATCCCAGCGCTGACAGACAGCCAGCAGAGAGGGTTCTGCTTAGAAGCGGTTTGTCTGTCATATCCCAGTCAAAGCTCCATAAGCTTAGGAAAATGGATTCAGACTGGACCTTTGATAACGCCTCACTTCTTGTTAGCGGTTTGATTCAGTGTTTCAAACAGACACCCAGACTGTTGCCAGGGTTCTAAAGAGGGTGCCACGATACAGACATCATTCCTCCTTTGTCTTCCAACAGGTCATGCCTTCTGACAATGTTTATCCGGGTTAATGGCTGACTAGCGAACCACCTGACCAGAGGAGGAATGAGTTCCTCGTCCCATCTGTGAGTGAGACAAGGCTTCAGAACCAAGAGGCCTGTAACAGCTGTATCATTCAATGTTTCAAGAGCACACACTCAAAACACTCTGAGTCTGAATCTGTCAGAACGTTGCAGTGAACTACACCTCTTCCATTCTTCAATAAATCTCTGTCATTAAACTTAAACAAACAGAGCAGATGTTTAAAACCAAATTATTAAATAAAACACTGAAAACGCTACACCAGCCTCCACATCCTCTTTCACCACATCCACAGAGCTCATGGGTATCATCTACCTGGTGCCTCCATTTCAAACCCCCTTCACCCAGAACTCCTCTCCATGTGCCCAAACCACTTGAGCCTATCTTCCCTTACTTTGTCTGATACTTAACAGTACCAGGAGGTCTCCTCTAAAAGTTCCTCTGCTCTTGTGCAGTAAGAGAGAAGCAGAATGAGGGAAGGCTGGGGTACCCAGCGTATTTTTACATGCATGTAGGCGACCCACTGTCATGTCTGTTTAGATGTGCCACCACATGAAGTTGATTTGTTGGTCTTTTCTTTAGTAGCAGTGAGTTAGCTCAACCCTGTTCTGTGTATGTGAACTCCTTTATTGGGTATTTGTGGGGTCCCTTTACACTAGACTGTACATTCACTCCGAGTGCAATGACACTACTTTTGCATTTCTTCATAACTGCTTGAGTAATTTTTCCTGAAAACTTTCCATTTCAGGGACAAGCTGTCACTCTATATATACATTCACTTTTGATCAAGTCCCCTCTCATCACGCCCACTGAAAACCTGAGCATCTTCAACTGCCACATCTAACTCGGTTTCTTGTCTTTGTGTCAGAGCTACTGCCTCTAAACCAAACACCATGAAAGGTCTCACAGATGCCTCATCCTGAGCCTTGGTGACGGCTCATGAAACAATAGCCACATTTCCGTAGGGCACTAGATGGCAGTCTCTGCTCTATGATAGTTTGCTTCAAGCAACTATTTCAATTGAACCTCGCCCAATTTTTAAACAGAGCGCCACCTGCTGAGCTCTGAGGACACTGCTTCATTAAATCTCACGACCCCACTGACCCAAACTACCTCACTTCCAAAGTGATTAGAGGAAGGGGATTTATTTGCCAAACTTTGCTTTATTTTCACCAAGATGTTTACACTGAGCCAAGCAGAGACAAGGAACGTTCTCCGACTGCGTGCTTTTAACTCTGCCAGATCTTCAAAGCATGAAAACACTCCAAGTGAGGACAAGCAGAAAAAAGTGCATATATATACTTCCCTCAAACACATCAAAGGAGTCGTCAGAATCCACTCTCACATCCAACACAATTAGCTTGTTGGAGACAAACTCTTAATAAAGTTTGGAACAAACAAAGTTCATTATACTTTCCTCCTATATTGCACCGTTCTCCCAACATAGTACTATGTATAACAACTTGACTTGACTTAATGGAATTATATTATTAATATTATTTTTGTATCATAAAGTAGTAGTAATGTAGCACTATTATCTGAACTACAACAGAAGACTTTTAACTTTGCTTTTCTCCTCCACGAACAAAACTCAATATGAGAGATTGCTCTTCACAGTGAAACCAGGACCATTATGGTAAATATAAATTTCAAACCAATAATATTGAAATAACCAGCTATTACTGCTGTGTGTCTGCAAGCTAGTCATACTTGGGGATGGATTGATACCACTTTTTGCCATCCGATACCACTGTCTTGAAGATCAGTCGATACTGATTCGATCAGAATTCTTTCTCCTTGTCACTTAAAAAATTGTTAATAATGTTAATTGATATCAACTGCTTAATACTGATGCCGAAAAAAGGTTATGCACAACTGGTTTGGCTTCATCATGAAACATGAAATCAAACGGAGGTCATGCCTTAATGTCGGACAGGTTCTTGTTTCAGCTGCATTGAATGCAATGCCAAACAGTTGGATTGTATTGGAGCTTTAATAGCTGTAGATGCTTGATCCTAGCGGCCCAGCCATGCTTAGTATTGAGTTATATTTCTTGTCAGCTGAAAAAGGAATCAAGGAAAAAGTTTGACATTCATTATACAATAACAAACAATGTACCACTAAAAATACGTTGTCGATGCAGTCTCACATGAACGATTAGGTGTTGTAAAACAGTGTGCTCATTTTCAGAGGCCACTAGATGGCACTCTTGGCTCTGTAATCTTTGGTTGTGCGCTCTGAAAATCCCTGTTTCATGAAACCGCATCAACCCTAGAAAGTTTTGAAGGAGAAGGAAATGCCAATCCCTGAAGATAGAATGTACAAAACATATACTAATGTATAATAACTAATATATATGTATTTATAGAATGTATATTAGCTTATATAGCATATATATATATATATATATATATATATATATATATATATATATATATATATATATATATATATATATATATATATATATATATATATATATATATATATATATATATATATATAAGCTAATTCTGGCCACACACGGATACGCATATATAGACACAAATAACAATACAACATTCATGCACTATCATTGTGCTCAGTGGTCACACTGCACGAATGGTTTACCTGAGGCAAAAAAAAGACAGTATTTGATTGCAAAGAGTCTTTATTTTTCCTTGTGTTCAAGTACGGTCCTCTCTCAGCAGGGTCATCTAAGAAGCATGGACACACAATTACACACAACTCACACCAGAGCCTGAGCATCTGCGGGTGGATTTCATCTTTAATCGGGTGGTCAGAGTGTGGGTGGAGGGGGAGCGGGGTGGATGGGTCGGTGGGTGGGGCCTGGCCCGACCAGCAGTTTCCACATTTAAATCGAGCTAACAATAGTCCTGTCGTCGTTCACCACGTTGTTCTCTGGTTGCGTTAAGTGACATTGACATCGGCACATAAAAATTATATATATTTATATTCATATATTTATAGATTTGTCATTCTATATCAACAGTTCAGTCGAGTGAGTTTTATCTTCGTTGTTCTCCTTAAAATTCTCGTCAGTAGGAATGCCATGATCGGACATCGATTTATACAGGAACGCAGACCCACACATACACACAACAGAGGCATACGCACACTACTACACACATGCATGCATAAATACATTCGCTCACATTTATGTACACTCACACACTCACCCAGACACACCCACGCACACAAGCGCACACGCACACACACACAGTACCTACACAGGATAGGCAGGTCAGTACTGTACATCTATGGGAGGGGACTTTACCTATGATCCCCAGGGGTATCACCTAACCAGAACACAATAGAAATCAAAGTTACAAACAGCTGAGGGAGTCGTGTGGTCTGTAAACTTTGACAGAGTGTCCCCTAATAGTCCTGCAGGACTGGTACAGTCAAAGTTTGGCACAAAGTCCCATCCGTTTCACTCCAGAAGTGGTCGAATGCTCGGTCTGCTGCATGGTTCTTATTCACAGGTGTGTCCGTGGTCAGTCATCCAGGTGGTCACATGGTCAATAGTTTTCTACTCAAGTTCTTCAAGACCCTTCACTTTTCCCCCCGAATCCTTTTACTTTTAGCTGATCAGTGGCATCAACTGTGTGTGAGAAGATATTAAATCACATGACTAAGTGCATAGAAGTAGCGCGGTATCAACTTCTTAGTCTCTGGAGCCATTATGTTTCACGGATTTTTCCTGTCACTAGTTCTGCATGTTGGAGCCTCCAGCAAAAGAAAAAAAGTTTTTGAATGATGTTGAATTTACTCAGGATGCTGAGCTCACATGTATGACTTCCAACTGGTGCTCCTCGGCAGATGCATTCTGAGCGAGCAAACAACTGAAATCTTGATATCATAAACCACAATCACCTTCCTACTTCAAAGGCCCGGATTTGAGTCCCTGGTGAGGGAACCTCTTCTCTTGCCCTGAGTCAACACAATTCTTGTATCAGAGAAGTTCTTCTATTGATGTGGCTTTCTGCTGTGTTTCTAAAAGTCATGTGAAATGACCTCCTTGGCGGAGGGATGTGCTGTCTCAGTGCTTCTCCAGTGACGGTGTGATCTCTAAAGGCTCATTGTGAATTTGAGGGCTTAAAATGCACATTCCACAGTACTAAGTAATGGATTATACTGAGGCATGGCACAATTTGAATTGACCACAGAATATTCATGTTTAGTCGTTGCTCACATTTTCTTTTCCAAATATTAGCCGACTGCAGCAGCTACATTTCTAATGGTTCAAATGACAATCTCAAAATAAAAGTGTTTCCCCATGATGAATTGCTCTGCCAGTCCAGGCAAGCTTAACAAGAAGCTACAAGTATGAAGTCGGCAAGGTTGAGGTCTTGCATCGATTACCTTCAGTGAAATGTGTGATTAATTATCCTCATAAAGCTCCAGTTGTTTAACCTCGAGTCCTCTTGTGGACTCTTAAATCTCATCATAGGCTGATGAGGCTTCATGAAACAGTGTTCTCAGAGCTCAGCAGGTGGCGCTCTCATTAAAAAAAGGGTTTCTTCAAAGCCAAATATTTGAGAGCCACCAGTGCCACCTAGTGGTCTCTGAAAATGAGGCCAGTGTTTCACGAAACCTCATGATCCCATCGCTAAGGAAGTCTGATCTTCACCAGTCAGCTTGAACCATAGACATGTGGAGGAAAATAGGTGCGGCATCTTGAAGAACTCAAATTTAAATGCTGTCTTGGAACATGAGTGCGGTTTGGGCAGATGTGCGTTCTTTAGGCAGTGATGATGATGAGGGTGAGGATGATGATGTAGCGTCAGCGGGAAACTGCTTTTCACAATATTCACAAGAAAAAAAAACATTAAAACCCCTTATCAAATGAGGAAAATTAATGTTCACTGGTGTCGTTGGCTGTTTCTTGTGTCTCTCACATTTTTTTTTTTAAAGTCAGTCAGTTGGTTGAAAACAATCACAAGTGGCGTGTGTAATATACACAACCTCTGTAATCTCCTTTAAACTGTGTACAGAAAAATAACAATGACTTCTCTTTAAGGTTGTAGAAAAGTAAAAAAATAAAACCGATGCAAAAAAATGACGACAGAAAAAGTCTGTGATGACATTCCTCTGAAACGACTACAGGCCGTCGCAACTTAAAAAAAAAAAAAGCCAGGGCATAGAAGCAGTGCTACGTTTTTGGGTGAAACGATAAAAAAGATCCACTTGATGTGCTTTCATCTTCCAATGTGCTTTTATTCTTGCTGTCCCTCTCCAGGACCGTCAGGCCATCTTTGTCTCACTTTCTCCAACAAAAAGGTCAGGTCACTTCCCCCACCTGCAGATTTAAGAGCTCTCGCTCATCCACTTCCTCGCAATTCCTTGATCTCTCCGCTCTCTCATGAAACACTCTCTCCCCCTTTTAATTTCTCGTCTCAAATCCCATGTGCTTCCTGTCTTTCAGCGGAGCAATAAAGCTGAGAATCAAGAAATGATGCGGTGTGAAAGATAAAGAAAATGTCGGCATGCACATGCACCATCTGTCTGAACAAGAAAAAAAAAAAGAAAGGAAAAAAACCCCACCTCTCTTTTGCCGTGGCCCAGTTCACATGTGCACAGGGACTCATACAAACTTGTGATATCTACTCGGGACACGAGAACAGACAAAAGCTGTCGAGCATTGACAAATAACTATTCACATATATAAATATATTGAATATATCTTGATCCAGGTTGAGTATGTCATCACAGTTTTCCATTTTTAACACTCTCTACTACAAGTCAAATCAGTGTTTGTGCTCATGTTACTTTGTCTGAGAAGAACTTTTGTCATCACAAACTAAACTTGCTTGTCGTCCCTCCGTCCGGTATCAAAGCAAAACCACATGACATTTCAGAAATAGATTGTGATCTAATCTACTCTCATCAAAGGGGACATGAAAGTAGAAATGAAAGACCATGAGGTGATGCTGATCACTCTAAAGCTCCAATAGACTGAAGGACCACACAAGTTTAGATAAGCCCCACTGTGCACGTGGACCCGGTTCCAGACAACACAAATGATCCTGCCATATGATGTGACGACACCTTTAAATATCGAGTCACCTGGTCGGTCTGCTGTTGATAGGTTACTAAACAATTCTGCACGCACACAAAGACCCCGTCCCCAGTCAGTGTAGTCCGATTAAACCCAGGAGTCGGGTGAGGCTGGGTAGTGGCTGGTCTCGTAGTTCAGTTCACTGTATGGCCTCGATGCTGAGTAAAAGTCCACGTAGTTGCCTGTGGATTTGAGACCCAGGTGCATGCGCAGGTCCTCCCGAGGGTCCCGCGGTGGTCCGGTTGTGCTCGGAGGCTGCTGGGGTTGGGCCTGAGGCTGGGCCTGAACCTGCGGCTGTGGCTGAGATGGAGGCGGCGGCGGTCCCTGGTCCTCGTAGTAGACATCGTCGAAGCTCCGGCTCTGGCTGTGAGGTGGCGGCTGCGGGGGCAGAGGCTGGGGGAAGGAGGGGGGCGGGGGATAGGGGTCGTAGTCTTTTAGAACCGCTGCTGATGGGATATCCTGCTGAGGCTGGGGGGGCACGATGCAGGGCTGGACTGGAGCCTAGCGGTGAGGTGGGAGTGTGGTGACAAAGGGGAGGGATGGATGTCACAGGGCAGGGGGTGAGCGACAGGTGGGGGGTGACAGGGGAGAAGTGTGAGAGAGTGTGGCACACGTGGGGTGAACAGGATCAAGCTGCTCAGTGTACAGGAACCATGCATGTGTTCTCAATTGTGTACTTAATAGGGCTTCATTTATCCTCATGAGGACAGCAAATAGTACGCCAAATAAAGTAGAAAACAAATCACAAGGCTTCAGTGTGCACCCGCAGAATATTTCAGAAAGAGAATCATGCAGGATACACTCAGACACATGCAGGTTAGGAGGATGCAACACAACAGCAATGAGCTCCAGGTATCAGCATGCACACGTGTGCTCAGAAAGTTGAAGGATCACTTCAAAACCAATATATGTTACAGTGTCCGCATCTGAGATAATTCATCGTCATTGAAGTAAAATCACCACTTTCTGCCTTCCACAACAGCTCAATATATAAGAAAGGTCCAAAACCAAGCCGATCTTGTGTGATTTTCACGACTGATGCTGCAGAACCTTCCCATTTCGTGTCCATACGTTTGCTGATTCAGCACTGCTAATGCGCCACTGAGGACAAATATGACCGTGTACAATGGTGGAAAAACAAATGAGAGCTGAGCATGTGCTCATGACTCACCTGATTTGGCTTCAGCTCATCACTGGCAGTCATGTAAGAGTTTCGGAATAACGTGGACGTCCCACAGGACACTTGAACTGCACAAACAAACACACAAGTTCAATTAAGAGTGTGGAAACAACCTCCTCTATTGATTCTCACACGCTCTTCTTTGCTTTCATGTCCTTCAGTGCTGTTTATACCAGGCTTTTTTTGGTTTATCAGAACTATTTTTACATGATTTAACTCGTATGCCTTTGAAACTACAAGAGAATGAATGCGGGAAGCTAAATACCCCACAACTAAGGTGTGACCGAGTCTTCTACCCCCATTTCTAGCATGAGCTATAGATACTACAGAACACAGCAACTGGTTGAGAAAAAAATACAAATAAAGTCAAACCTAATCTAGTTTTACTGGAGCTCTGGTGATTACTTTTTGAGGCTGTGCCTCAAAGCAACACCCCTAAGAATGAAGCAAGAAATCGATGAGAAAAAGGCGAGAAAAAGAGATGAAAAAGACGGATCAGGGATCGGGAAAATAAAATCAAGGGATGAGAAAGACGCATAATCATTTCATTCTTTACTCTCTGTTGTCACACGAACCTGCCATGCCGTCTTTCCGGGATGTGTGCTCTCCTTTGTTGCTATGGAAACCAGCGTTGGTTGCCGTGGAATCATAGTCGATCTTGCGTTCCTTTAGACTCATCATCTCGCGGGGAGAAGCTGGGGCGCTCGCTACAAACAGACATAGGACAATCATCATTCATGTGCACAAGGTTTTCACAGAGCCATTACTCTTGATTGACTTGTTGGTATACAGACTCATCTCCAGCATTTTAAAGACGTTCATTTTTATCCTATATTTTGTTTGAAGGAGGCGAGTGTAGATGAATTTGATGAACACACCCATCAATACGAAGCTACCAGACATATAGGATGGACACTATTGATTGTAATGGGAGGCTTGATACTACCTTTCATCCTCTAACTAACAAAACTAACATTATTATTGAATTTAACCAGCAATTTACAGATGCTTAAATGCAGCAAATGAGTGATTGTTTTTTGTGTTTGAGAAAGGTCCGTCAATGTCTGTGGCCACCACTGTAAATGCGGGAGAAATAAGAGCCTTATAGTGGCCATTGAAGTGAAACATATTTAACCGATTTGTAACACAATATATATATTATAGTGGTGGGACTTTAATGAGTTAATTACAATTAACTAATTATAACAAAAAAATATTTTATTTCATTTCACAGTTTGCTTGCTCTCCAGTCAACACGGAACCTTTGTAAGTGCAGGAGTTCCTGGTCCACGGATCACACTGACGCACAAGACACGACGCAGCTAGGATGATAACAACAACAACAAACATGGAGGAATCCCTGAACAAAAGCAAACAAAAGCATCTGTTTGCTTTTGTTCGGGGATGTTTTTCGCTACACAATGGCCAGGGTTTCCACTACTCTGAATGTACTTAAAATTCTTATAAAATTGAAAATTAAAAGAGCTTTAGTTTAAATAAGGTGATATAAAAACTTGAATATAGCGACTATCGTGATTTATTGTGCTATTGTCAAACTGATGCCAAATAAACAATATTTTGTAATATTTATAATTGACTAGATTATTTTTGTTTAATCGAATCCCACCCCTAATATATTACGATCAGTACACTCTTGATATTGCAGTCACATTACACAGTTGAAGTTGCTGCATGTCAAAACATTTCCAGATATTTATTCTTTCCTAAACTGATTAATGAAGTTCAAAAATCTGTCTATTATGAGCCTTATATTTTGTGCAGTAGCAGCAGTGTAGCAGTGTGTGCGGACATGGGATGCTTGTGCTACCAGCCTGCGTAAGTCAATTTCTCCACCTGAGCAGCGTGTGGCCTCTGAAACCTGTGCACTTTTTCTCATGGTTTTCTCCTGTGCACGTGGAACTCCCAGTGCGGGAAAAGTACCGAGAGACTCTCAGTGCTGTAACCTGTCCTGTTGAAAATATCACACTCCACCTGGGCCCTCTTTGGATTCACCAATATTGCTTGCATTTATGTTTTAGTTTGCCATGAAATCAAGATGAACTTTCTGTCATTTAATGGCGCCATTAAGGGGTTAAACATAAACACAGCACTTTTTAGAATGAATTCCTGATGACAATACATCTGCTGAGCATTCGCAGACAAAGATGCAAAAGGTCTCACATCTGGTTTTCGTCAGTTTGCACATCAAATCTTGCTGCCCTCCTCCGTACTTCCTCCACTCACCATGTCTTAATGTAATCCCCTCACAGCAAACCTAAAGTGCTTACTCAGTGGCTCTTATCTTGACACACTGAATTCTCGGAATCCTTTCAACCCGAGCAGCAGACGCAACTGTACGTTAGCTGCAAACTTTTTGGTAGCCGCATCAAGTAGTAATGCGCTTACTACAATCACAAAAGGTGACTATCTGGCTGTTAGATACTGGCCTGTGGTGAGGATGAAAACATATAAATTATATTTTTGGCTATAAAGCTATGAATTGGAAAAACAATAGGCAATTCTCTTCATCTATCCTGGTAATGAAACATTTAATAGTAGGATTTTTACATTCGGGATGTGGATTTTCACACCTCTCAGAGGAATGAAAGACCCTTAAAAAGCTAAGAGTATAGTCAGTAACTGGTCAAAACGTCGACTGACGTTACCCTCTTGCAAACTGTTTTTTCAGTTGGAAGTCCAAGTGGCGGTCCTGGGAGCAGACAGACAGATTACATCTTCACTCTCGATGAGGACTGAACTGTCTAAGTGAGCTCAGGAATGGAGAGCTGGAAATCCCAAATGAAACTGCGACACCGCAAAGAGATAAACTGTTAGGCAGCCGCAGCTGCTGAACCCTATTACTGACGTTAAGCTTTGCTTGGTAAGGAGTCACCATGATTTGTGCATGCGAACACCCAAGTGCACTTTAGGGTGCAGTGACAGAGGATAATCTGTACCACACACACATTTGACATTTGGAATCTAATTTCTATCACCTGACACCTTGCTGACGGAAATGATTAAAACGGATGCTGGGATGTGTCAGGCGGCCCTTGAGATACAGCGATCACTCCTGGTTACGGTTACCGTGGGAATTGGGCTTGTAGCAGCTCGATATGAAAACCTGGGAGAATCCCAGTGGGACACAGAGGGGGCTCTGACGGACACTCGGCTTTTTTTCTTTTTTCTCGAGGCATCTCTTTTTCTGCTTTGAATACCAGATTGAATAACTGACTATAAAGCCACATCATTGTTTGACAAATGCAGACATATTTGTTTCATGTGGGTTCATGTGTAACCATTTTTTTTTCTATTTAAAAAGCAAAGTAAATAAAGTCCAATTTTGACAAATATGAATAAAGAACATCAGCAGTTAATGATAGGGAAAAAGGACACATTAGTATTTCGTAAAACACAAACAAAAAACACATTTTTAAGGTGTATATTAAAAAGGTCAAAGTAAACACGGCGAACACAACCTCCCCATGATGCATCTCTACACTCTCTTTTCAATGTCACAGACCAACATTTAATCCTTCCCCTTCGCTGCATTGAACACCTTTCATCCTCTAATTCTTCTCTTGCCTTTTCCCGTCATCTTTGTATCTCTCTCTGTTTGTTTCATCCCTCTCTTTATTTGCCCTCACACACACAATCTCACACACACACACATACACACAGACCGAAGTCCTTGAAGACCGCACTAAGCCGGCAGCAAGGAAAAGTACTTTTCTGCCTCATCAGCCTGCTAAGCTCAGTGTGGAGAAAGAACAGCTAAAGGCTCTTCAGCGACTGATGCTAACAGCTAATGCTAATGTAACCTTTGCCAAGCTTGAAGGCCACAGGGGTGGCAGCCACAGGACAGAGATAATGACACGCCGAGTGCAACACTCAGCGGGAGGTTTTTAACTGATGCCCAAGTCAATTTAAGCCCTGTCTGAGTATAAAAAGTAGCGTTAGCATCGTGCACACATTACGCAAAGCAGAGCATTCAAGGACTGAATGCACAGAAGACTCAAGTTGATTAGAATTGGGCCTCAGTGTGGCCCTTAGGGGGCCCATTACGGGGGATGAACATCTCCGGCTCATTTAAGTGGAACCTCTTGGGAAGCAGAAGAGGAGGAGGTGCCACCTGTCTCAATGGAATCGCGAGTTTTATGTAGCCAAGTCTCACGTATGACGTGAGGATTCAGTCGTGTATTTGTATTGTCGATAGGGCCAAACCATTTTGAAATTCACGGATGTGCGTCCAGCTACACTCACTGAAATGAAAACAAATGCAGCGGGGAATTTAACTGCACAGCAGAAATGTCTTTTGTTGGCAGCACGTGAGCATCATTCCATCAAATCCATGTAATTGTCTCACCAGAGCGATTATTTGGCGACGTCCTGACTGGCGAGACGGAGGGCGTTCGTGAGGACGAGTAGGGTCTCTGTCTGTCTCGCTCTATTGTTGACGCCGACCCAACAAAGTGATACTGAGCGTAGCCGTCCTGGAACAGAGAGGAAACAATCAATATCAATGTTTACCACGGCACAAAACAGTGTGTTTCCCTTTCAGACTGAGAAGTCCAAACACTGTGGGAATGCCTAGTGCGGCAGCAACATCTGCGAGCAGAGAAGATAAGCTTTCTAGTTCCCAGTCGTCTTCCAATCGGCATTTTTGAAGGGGAATTAATTTTCCTCCAAACAAATCTGGTGACCACAGAGAAGCCTTTGCCTCCGCACAGCCAAAAATTAACTGGTTCAGTGAAGGCAGAACTTTACAGGAAGACGATGTAATTTAAAAAAAACGGAACAAACACTTTGAATAACCACGTTAATGTGTGTTGCAGACAAATCAAAGTTACTACATAAGAAATCACAGAGTGGAGCAGCTGTGCTGGAGGCGTGAATCTCAAAGACAAGCGTGGTAAAGGTGAGATCGGCAAATAAGAGACACTTTCCCTGATAAAGCGGAATAATACTGTCTTTCATGGGAAGAAAACATTTGACCCTATTCAAAGTCATTGTGAATTTTCAGTCAAAAAAAAACCATCAAGCTGAATGAATCTCCCATTGTCCTCAGCAACATGAATCCAACTAGCGTCTCCACCGCAGACTTGTCTCTCACACATTGTGTCTCACAAGTGGAAAAAAGATCAGTCAGTTCCCAATAAAGTCTTCCACCATCGTTCACATAAAAAAGTTGTGAATTTGTACATTCTTCACATGTTTTATGTAACTGTTTTCCTCTCACTGACCAAAAACTATGAATTATGAATAGACGTGTATGTGTGTGTGTTTAAGCTTATCTATCATAGTGAGGTCCAATTTTGGGCAATAAACCCTTGTGCTGGACCCCACAAGGTTAAGCCTCCATTTGAGGACGAAGACTTCAAAACAACAAGATCATTACAATTACGTTCAAGTTTGGTTCAGAGTTCTGGAAAAGTTAATGTCACTCAGAGTTCATTTCAGTTTTCCTTCATTTCTTCAATGCCTAAGCAACAATCATTTGGAAGAGCAAAAGCATGAGCTGGCCTTTGATGCAACAACTGTGTTTTCCATTTCTTTCAGTGTTTCTTCTAAACTGGCCACTTGAGGGACTGAGTATGTGTTTGCAAGTATTTTACGTTTCATTCGCACAGAGGTTTAAGCTGACATGTTTGAAAGAACAGTGAAAATAGCACTGCAGAAATAAATGGAATGAAGTAATAGCACTCAACTATCGGAGTTAAACCATCACTGACTGAATCTGAGTGACTTGTGGGTACATCTCTTTTTTAGAATACTGGTTTGTATTGCCAAGATATACTGCAGGTATAGAACTGTTAGATATAGAGCATTCATTTGACACCCCACATTTGACCACTGAAGGTGATGTCATTGACATCATGGAGCACATTTACAATGATACAATCATTAACTAGCGAGCATGAGTTAAAATGGGGGCACAGATCTATGCTAGCGACACGTTCATTTAAATTGGGGACTGTTATTTTTAGCATTTGAAATATTAATTATCATTATTAGTCAACTGGAAATGCAGTCCATCGGACTGCAGGTGGCAGTAGTGCTGTAGAACTTGCTTGCATCTGTTCCTGGTCCCACTAGCAAGAGTGCCAGAAAATATTCTTGAAACTTGTGAGAAGCCAGGCAAACTAACAGGAAAAAACAACCTCCACAGCTGAGCTGTGGTACAACTGTTTTTTAGCAACATAACTTTAGACTTTATAAACAGATTTCAATGCAGTTGTCAGGAAAAGTTGGTAATGGGACAAAAAGAGACGTTTTTTCCCCCAGACAGATTTAAACTGACTGAGACAAAGCAAGTGACGATTTTACCTTCGCCACTTATTTTTATTACCTCAAACACCATTTCCCTTGAAATATGTTCCCTTTTTCCATTGCAATTTTTCTACACTCACATGGTAAATTATAAAAACTAATCTTCCCTTTTCATGCCACCAGCAGCATATCGAGCTCAATAATGCAGCAATCTCCATGGAATTGATTTACTCAAACCTTAGACCTTACTGATTTAAAATTGAGTTTGAAAATCTATTAACTCAAAATTACATCCATATTTTAAGGATAAAGAGAGAGTGATGGGAACTTTAAACACATAAGTCATTCCACGCATTCACTGGTCATTAATTACGAGGAAAAGAAGATATTTAATGCAACAGTTTTGTATTTCTTTTTTTCATTTTGAATGAAGACAAGGCGTCACGACTACTTTTTTACAGAGTGTGCTCATTAGTCATTGTGAAAACAATCTATGTTTAATTTAGAGACGAAGGTTGCTGGTTGTCCTGTTCAGTGCTGAGCAGCGGCGCCACCAACACTTGTGCAGACTACAAATGAAGCATCCACATCACATCAGTCTGCTTTCACTTGGACGTCACACAGTCGCGTGAAAAGCTGGTCAAGGTAGTTAACAATTACTGACGGCTGCGGACAACAGGAAACAGAAGCACCACCAAAGAAGTCGCCAGTACATCCACGCTAGTTGATTTGATTTTTTTTTTCCAGACACTTGGTGAAGGTCAAAATATTGATTGGATAACCCAAACACTCACTTGTGCACATAAAACATGGCCCATTAGGCAGCACACACACCTTTGTGTCAGTTTTAAAGTGAGCCAGGAACACACACGGATCCGAGTCTATGAAAAAGAATACATTGCGCTACAGTACAATTGATCAGAGGATATGTAAAGCAAGAGAAACGCGCCCATTATGCCCCTCCTCCTAAGAATCTAAACTCTGGAAAGTTTCAAAGAACACAGCACTCGGGAGACAGTTGCTGTGATGCATCCACAAGTCAGCGCTGTTACAAATATTTTGGCTTTGGTTTATTTATGACTGCAGCAACCACTGATCTTTCACAATTTTAGATGTGATTTTCATAAACTTGCTTTTTCATTTATGCATCCTTAGCTTTTTATTTTTTATCTACAGGAATACTAACCCATCTTCAGACGTTTTTCCATCTGTGCCGGGTGAGATTAGCTCTCTGAATGCGCTCTGATGTCGACACATTCAGTGCAGGTAAAGACTCAACATGATGTGTGTAACACCAAACATCCATAAGAGCGTTTCACGCCGCTCTCATTAACGGAAGCTTCGGAAACACACATCATTTCAGCAGGGAACTCAATTGATAGTCAACCTTGTACTTCTCCTCCACACACGCACAAACACACTCTTCTCACCCTATTCTCCTTTTGGCTCACTTCTTTTTGTTTTCTGTATGTTAACTCTCTTGTTGCAAGCCTGTTGCCGCCGACGTGATTTTGCCATTCATACTTCTGAATCTCCTTGAAAGTCTGTGATACCCAGACATGTCCAGAACTACGGCAGATGAGGGGCTTTGCTCTCTCGTACATCACAATGGTAGCCTCCTGGACATTCGCTCTCCGCACACATTCAAGCGTCACGCAAGCTTTGCAAGACTTATTATTGATTTTTAGACCCAAACAGGCAGCTGAACTGATCCGAAATTACAAAATGACCACCACCAAAATAACATATTATTAACTTGTAGACATTGCAAATTGCTTACATGGGTTTTCTCACTTATTTTTCACATCAAGACACACCTTTCCAAAGACATAACATTACAATCTAATCAAATTGGTTCTGTATGAAAACCTCTTCCTATTGGTTGAAAATAAAGGCTACTTATAAACTTAAAACTTAAAAGTGTCAAACTGAAGTTGAAATTGAAATTGGCAAACAAAACATTGCTTTGTCCATACCTAGATCTTCAAGTTACGGGTGACGTTCTGTTTGGAAATAGTCCAAACAGAACGTCATCTCCAACTAAAATACTGGGGGTAAAATTTAGCTTTAGCGCATGTGTGTGCTTCACAACGATCCTCTTTTCACACTGATTTTGCTCAGACTCATTGTTGGAATTTATATCGATAAAACAGCCTGTCAAATGGCAGTGAATTTAAAGCTTAAAATCAAGGTGTTAAATTTGGCACATGTAGTGTAGCACTCTTACCGACGGGGCAATGCTGTATTACACCAGGATGTAGACATCAACATGGCACCAGGTAGCACGTGGGCCAGATATACAAACACTTCACCGCGTCAACCGTCTAAGAATATGAAATTGTATGTTTCTCCCCTTGTTAAATTGTTCTGAATCATTATAAACAATGAATACCACGATCAGTGTCTCAGATGAACATCATTTATCGTTCAGAATAATATATTATTAAAGTTGTGTATTGAACTAGCAGTAGCGTTTAAGGTCACACACAAAGTCAGGGGTTCTTAACCCTTTTGATCTCGGGGCCCACCTTTTCCAGAACAAATGGGACGGGGCCCATTCAAGTACTAGAATTGATTCATTACTCTTAATTTCATTTGAGTTCAATAACCTTACTTAATCTGCTTACATGTAAACAAACCAAAACCTTGTAAAACGACATGAAACCATCACATCATCACAACATCACAAATCATCACAAAGATTTATTTGTCATTGAAAAGTCCAACCAGCAGCAGAACCAGGTGCAAGTCATATTCATCAAATTAACTAAAGACAAAAAGAAAAAAACTGTACGTCGTGAATAAAATTCAGAATAAAATTAAT
Organism: Synchiropus splendidus; assembly: GCF_027744825.2. NCBI lineage: Eukaryota > Metazoa > Chordata > Actinopteri > Syngnathiformes > Callionymidae > Synchiropus > Synchiropus splendidus. The sequence continues at coordinate 20,235,732 of NC_071336.1, forward strand.
ATAATAAAACAATGTCAAAATAAACTCTAAAGAAGATATAAGTAAAATGTAAATGAAAGTATCACCAAAATACAGCATGTTCTAATTAATTTTCAAAACTGTTTCAAGAGGAGGAGGAGGATCATTTTCTGTAGCATTTTTTCTTTTCAAGAACTTACTATCAACTATCAAACTATCAAAAATTTGCAGCTGTCAAGTCAATTCAGTGACGCACACTACTGCCACCATATGTGGCTCATGTATTAAAGCTGAGCATCTCGAGGTGTAAAACAAAAATCTTTTTGTGGCCCTGTAGGAGGCGCTCTGACTCAAACTGCTCAGCTAGAAAAAAGAAAAAAAAATCCTCTAAAATGCTATCATACCACAACAATTAGCAATGCAAAGAAAATCACTCTTTGACGATGAAATAATGAATCGCAACTTGCTACAAAGTCCCCCATGTTTGATCATCTGAAGTTCTGCCAAACAGATAATACCATCCAGAAGCAATGATTACAGACGTACGACTCTTGGATCCCGCTTTTTTTTTCTGTGGGACTGGCGCTAAGAGGATGACGAATGCAGAGAGGGGACACACTGGCGCTGTAGGGGAAGCCTTGTCCTGACGTGACTTTGCCACCAGTCAGTCCACACAGGAAAACACAAGGCTCAGATCTATTTAAATACAGTACGTGCACTAAAGCAATCACTATCTGCAGAGCGTTACAATTCACTGACTTGACAAGTTTTAAAAATTTCATTCAGCACAATTCTGTTTATGTTGCACTTCCCTTAAAACCATGGCAGAATCTGTAGACAGTCAACATATGGAAGTTATCAGAATGTTGATCTGAGCCAAATAACAATGACAGGATAATCTAGGGTCATGGTCGATAGACCTTGGTCAGTCTTACGCCAATAGAATTGCCATTTGATTTTTGTACAGTTCTCAGTGCTTTAGTCCACATCAAAAAGACAGAAGAGAAGAGGCAATAAGGCATCAAATATTTGTTCCACAAATAAGGATTAATAAGGACAAATAATTTTGGTAATAAGAAACCCTTTAAGAAAAACACAAAAAAAAAATCTTTAAAAAAAATCCAAAACAGCAGATATATTCACATTATATATTCAGCGCAAATTTCAGAGCGTTCCAATTACATCGATACACAAAAGAAAGATTCAACTGAGGGCAACACTTGAGAGTATGTTGCCGTCATTCCAGCTTAACAAATACAATGAATGAAAGACATATTAACCTTCTGAAAAGTGAGTTTAAGTTATGAAGGCGAAGAGATGAAAAACCTTGACGCAAAACCTTTCAAGGGCGGTGTGAGCATATGGGATTTGAAAAGAAACATAGAAATTGAAATGGGTTTGAGTGGGTTTACGTAAACCAGGAGGTAGCATAAAGACGTTTGCAAGTTTCACACTTTTCTGTGACGTAATTCTTCGTGAGATGCTAAGCTACGTGAACTGGCTTGAGTTCACTCTCAGTGTGATGAAGGCTCCTACTTTCGTATTGGTCCTGCTGGGAGCTGTGTGAGTGTTCCCACAACGTGCAAGCAACAACAAAGTTTTATGAATGTAAACGCATCATATCAAGAGTATGTTCATAGGCATCGCCATGGCAACACAGAGACAGCACACCTCAGTCCACAGCTGGTGCAAGGGCTCCATAAAAATAGGGTAGAATGGGAGCACCAGTCGGAATAGGAGGGCAGGTGCAAGCATGGCGCTGCTACACACTTCTTATACAGGCTCATTTGACCTTGTTTACACTGCTTTGTACACCAGAATTCAAGTTACAGCGGAATACCATCTGTCTTCAGTAGCCCTGACAGCTTGACCACAGAGAGCTTGACCTATATGAACACCACCTACCAGCTAAAACATTTTCTTTTCAGAACAATAGAAAACCCCAACAACCGGCACAACAGAGCCAACAGAAATGCTACATTCGACTGCAGGCATTTTCCATGAGGCTGAATCAACAGACACACAAAACAAAACAGCCGTAAACACATTTGGTCTCGAATATTCCAGTTCCATCAGCAGAATAGATTGAACATTGTTGTCTGTTCTTACCTTCTTGTAGAGCGAGCGCAGGTCTCTGTACTGCCACATGCTGCTGAGCACCTGAGATGCAGCTTTCACCACTTTAGCCGAGTGTCTGCAGGGGAACAGAGAGGCGGTTATGTCTCGACAGACTGTCTTCCACAGCTGAGAGTGTTGACCACACACTCTTGAGATGACTTTCCAACTAGAGGGGCCATTTGTCTCTCCAGCCGCGAATGCTTTTCCACTCACAGTACCAGGGTTCTGCAATGAAGAGCCGCTCTGCCATGCAAATGCCCTCGTCCCCTGCCACTTGGAAGAAAAATGACTCTCGCACAAGTCGCTTTATTGGCCCTGATCTTTTCACAGCTAAAATGAGAAGCGGCGCAGATGCACATTCATCATTCCTTCCTCAAAATAAAGACTTGGTGTAAATATAACATACAGTCTTGCACACGCTTCACACTGTTTTGTGTGATTAAGAAATTAAGCATTTCATGCTCATATAATATAATATATATTCGGTCGAGTTGTCACTGAACTTTAGTCTGATGTCTCACACCAGACTCAACGCATTATTTCCATTTTAGCACTGTCCCTGCCCTTTCCCCTGCCACCATTCTTCAATCTCCATTCAATTGCAGTGGTACACTTTTGTTGTTCTGGCAGCTATCACAAGTGTTACAAGATCATTTTTGCTCTATATTTTTGCTTTGTAAGATGACAATGAGGTCTAATGATAATTAAAGATTACCCACTGCAAGCACATGGCGATTAATTGTGTTGGAAACGAAGAAGTATTGTCTGTCGGATTTTATAACATTTAAACGCTAACCCTCTGAATAATGTATGATTCATGAGCCAGCTGCCTCTTTCCTACTCATACGATAAGAGCCATTTCCAAATCACAGAAGAGCATAATTGTTTGATTGTAGCGCCAGATGCACCTGCTGATACGGAGCATTTATCCACTGAGCTGAGAAAATGAAGACATTCCTCACCTTCCATAACAACACCCTCAAACAGCCAAGAATCTCTCTGGAAGACAATTCAGCTGTTAACCTCCCCCTGATGGCAACAACGGCAACCCCTGACCCTCTGGTTGCCATGGCTGCAGAGAGGAAGAGCCTGAGCAGAACTCAACGCCAATCCCTTTCGGACATTATACGGTCCGGTTCTTAAGTCTGAAGTCAAGTTCTGATTGAAGCATTGGACCAAGTGCAGGAGTTCAAGAATCTTGGGGTCTTGGTTTGGAAGTGTGAGATTGATGTATGGCTCAGGGTGGCGTCTTCACCAGCGACAACACTGTCCCAGGGAAGGTGGTGCTGATCCAAAAGCTGATGCTCTTGAATCGTCGGTTGTAAGGGGTTACATACAGTGACCTTTTGGGTGTCAGCACTACCCCACAATAATTGGAGAAGGTTTGTGGGGCAGAGAATTCTATGCCTCTAGCGAACTACTCACTCCTCTCTTCAAAAGGGCGAACCATAAAGTTAGTGGGGACCAGGGACCAGTCTGTTCCATGGTCATGGAAACAGCACCCACTCTATGTTCCGGCAAAAGGAATGGAAGTTAGTGAGTCAGTGAAGTTATTTAGCGATGGACCAGGAGGGTGTGAGTTTATCATATATGAGCCTGCATTTCTACCTATTTATTCCCATTCATTCTGGTAATGCATGTCTAGATGGAATACTGAGTTCTTTTTCAGGATAAAAATCAATTACGAAACCTCCTTGCTCCCAAAATTAATCAAATATCGGCCTCTCATTGTACCATCAGCTACATGGTAAAGACAACACAGTGATATTTGATTCATCGATGGTAGCTTCGCAGTTACGATGTGTTACTGTGATGTAAAACAGAAATATCTGATTCCTGGTCTGCTGTAAACTCAGTGATCACAAGTAGAGAACAATTTGATACCCGGTCATTGTGGTCTGCACTGACAGATTTTCAGTGGCTCAAAGGGGCTGGTTTTCAACCTGAGGGCATTGTTTTACAGCATTAAACAGAGAGAAAGCTTTTCCAAGAAGAGACCAAGTCAAGTGGATTGGTTCCACAGGGGGACACTTGTGAGTAAATCAGAGAAGCCCAGCAGCAGGTGCAATAATGAGTCGGAGCTGGCAAAGTGGACTGGAAGGTGAAGCTCTCCATTTATTATCGATTTTAAATTCTCAGCACAACGATGGCCTTCAGGGACAATTAAAATGCTGCCAGTCTTCCCTTGATCAAGTTGTCTTGGAGACAGAGGGAGGTGCTTAATCATCAGTTTGAGACTGGGAGTAGATTCACTGCTCCTCTCTGCAGATAGTATTTATGATCTTTCTCCAGGATGAGCCTCTCCCAAGGATTTTATTTCCCAGTGTAGGGGGTGTTTCCGACGGTAGATGAGGGGGTGGAGTGAAATGTGCATCATTCAAGGTCCCCCTTAACGGTCCACGTTAAAAGGCAGCGACTTCCTCAACAGGCGGCGAGGGAGCGGTGACATTGTGAGTGACACTTCATATCACGTTGACAAAAACAGCTGATAACGTTGGGATTTTCCCAGAGTAGGGGGTCAAAATCCCAGCATAGTTTTAGTTGTTTTCCAACACATCCAGCCCCAGATACATTGACAGAAATGGTCGAGGCACAACTGCACACATCGCTGTGTTGTGATCGTACGACTTCTCAACGTTATAATGACGCCATGCCAGATTTTCTGCTCTTCCATGGCGGTGTTAAATCCATAAAAAAAGGTTTCAAAAACAGGGGCCTTACTGCCAAAACATAGAATACAATTTCACCCACAATTGATTCTCGGCACAGAAATTACGGCCCACTCACTTGTCTCCTTTGCTGCGAGCAATCCCGATGAGTTTTTCGATGCCACCGGCGTCACGAAGAGCTTTGGCGTTTTCCATGTTCTTGGTGATAACTTCGTGCAGAGCGCAGCAAATGGCAGTGACTGTATCATCCGACATTGTCTTGCTGGGTGGTCCTGTGCTGCCAGCAGTTCCACTGCTGGTGGCGTTGTTGTTGCTGCTGCTGCTGCCTGGTAACCGGTGGATCAAATCTCTCATTGCATATTTTCCTAGAGAGGACAAAACAGCACACACGGATTAGAACTGCTTAATCAGGATGAAAAAAATGGATTAATATTTGCTACTTTAACTGTCAATGTAAACTTTAATTAACTCCATATTTTGCTCAATAAAGGTAATTGTCGGTTCTTCCCTCATGAACATTGGAACAAGGTTCAAACCCTCAACTGACTTTGTTGAGGCGTGACTGGTCTGTGGTGAGTGTAAGTGACGCCAAACATATTGGTGGAAACAGGGACTGTGTTCTTCCAAGGAGGCTTCTGAGTTGTAGAAGAAGTGTTTTGGGTAAAGAACAGGAAGATTCATGATCGTGCAGGGGGCCACAGACAACAGTGGTGCGAGCAAAATTACATCTACATGTAGCAGAGAAGCACTTAATACAGTTGCAAGCATCAGTCCATGCATCCAGATGATCTAGCTTGTCAAGTTACCTTAGAAGTTACACACCTCATGTCTAGAAATAGGATTTCCTGACTGGATGTGGTATACAACTCAAAACTGGCAAGTGCTGTACAATCTAAAAATGAGATCATAGGGAAGAGCCCTCACTAAAAATATGTGAATTACCACTTATGAGAAAATAAGTTTACAGTTATTTACTTATAGGTAAATTCTCGCCAGGAAGACTTGCACCACAGTGAGTGACACAATCTCAAGACGTAAAATGCAATCTGGATATTAGATTACAATACAAATGTTTTTAATTTTGATTTTTTTCATAAAAAAGAAGTCACATTGCAAGTTTTCAAATCCCAACAAAATCAAACAAACAGATATTAGGACTCAAAAGTTGTCAAAATAAAGTTAACATTAAAACAATACGATAAAAGTGCTAAGATACTTTTTTCAGCGATAGATATTTTAAAAACACATTTTTGCTCAAAACAAACAAGTAGATATCAGCAGACAACTTCAGTAATAAAATCCAAGGCGATACTATGCATGATGACTTCATTAAACCCCCACAATGTAAGCTATTTGTTCAAGCAATTTTTTTTCAATGTCAGTTGTTACATACTGGTTTCTTTACCAATATAAGCATTTCAGTCTTGTTTGTCACCCACATGCTCGGTTAGATTAGACAGAGGTTCACTCTGGCAAGCATTAGTCTGATAGCGTTAATATATTCCATCTTGCAATTTGTGAACCGGCAAAATTTGTAACTTGCTTTGGGCTTCTTTCAACCGCATATAATTTTGTTGTTGGAAATCTCTATTCTCCTGTCAGCTTCCTTCACAGAGAGTCATCGCACAAAACAGACACAGTGGCTGGATGCCTCGGTTGCTATATATAGGGGCGGGTCTGTTGCATTTGCTGTTGTATTTAAAAAATTAAATAATAATTTAAAAAATCTGTGTTTTAGATCGGCCGATCACGATGCCATCTCTAACCGTAGGTTCCATCACACCCATTTATCAGGGCAGCCATGTGCTGCTTGACAGTCTACAACTTCTTCATCTATCAAGATTTTTTGTTTTGTTTTGTCAAATTACCGCCTACTAAATATAAACTAGTTCTAGTTTGTTTACAACACCTTAGGGTCACAACAGCGACTGGGGGTTAACTTCCACTGGTGGGATTTGATTGTCTAAGAAATGTTTCAGTGCCACAAAGGAAATTAATTCCTGACAAGTCAGAGGAAGACAGCAGCAGCTAGCAAACTCCAACACTGGGAGACACGGGGGAGCAAATTATCTGTCAAGCAGGAATTGTCTGTCACACATGAGGAGTTCACCATGAAAAAAAAAACACACTCACACGCACACACAATTACTCTGAACTGAAGTGTGAGGATGCCAGCAATGAAGAAAATGTCAGTGCTCCACCACAATTTAATAATAGATTTTATTGATTCTGTCTTCCAAAGACATATATACTATGAGTACTCATGGTACATTTACTTCCAGCACAATTTAACGTCACAACATGATTGCCAAAAAAACCCCAAAAAACTATATATATATATATATATATATATATATATATATATAGACTCTTAAGATAATAAGAGTCTCAATGGATCTGTCTAGCCACATAGATAAGATGTCGAAGGCAGAAATAAGGAGACAAAACTAGTGCTTTAACAACACAGTGCAGACAAGGCAGCATTAATAAATCTCCAACCACACAACTGTATCCTTTTAACCATACAGACTGCCCTCACACTTCAGCCTCCTTTCCCTTTTTCAACATAAACAAAGCCAAACAACATGGCGTCCTCCACTTGGGTTACTGTCTCTTCTCCAAACTGCGCTGGAGAGCCACCCATGTCCAACAGACACCATGATCTACAGCAGGATACAGTGTATGAGTATCACTATTTCAAAGTACTGTAAAGTTCATTTGAGATGACTCCAAGTCAAGAGAGCATGGATATAAGTTCCCAACTCAATTGAAAGGGACGTGGAAACCGGAGGCAAAGTCATGGTGAGGAATCACATTCAGTTATAGTTGCAGTGTTTTGATGGTGGTTTTGCACCGTGAATCAAAAACTCTTGATTTCTAAGTAGGACCTGTATCCTACACAGTAGGAATGGTTGTCTGTCTTGGCACAATAACACTGAATGGCTTCAAGCAACACTGGAGCCATGAGTCCTTCCACCAAACAAAATCAGTGGGGTATCTGTAGTTTAGGATTAAATACAATGAAGCTTGTATTTTATCTTTAGGAATTTACTTAGGCAGTGTTTTCTGACCAACTCACTGGCCTGTTGCGGCCACACCCATGCTTTTATCGGACGCCTAGTGGCGTTGCGTGGAACTGCATCATGCTGGCCGCGAGTTTGAGACCCCTGATGTAAGGCAACTTTTGAAAAGTTGAAAACATCCACAGTTTGGTCAAAACAGCATCAGGAGATGCTGAGGAACACGCGGAGAAGCAGAGGGGAAGGGCCAGACACTGAGAAGATCAGCAAAAAAAAAATGATGAATCAAGAGACTGAAGACGGATTGAGAAAAGAACAGATGAAAAGCAGCAAATTGTGCTGACAGAGGTTTCTGTCAGGGAGATGCATGAATCATGAGCAGCAGTCGAGGGGCAAGAGGAGTCCTGACGATCACAAGTCCTGTCAATTACACTTAAATCATCTCTCCTTCCTGGGAAGCAACCCACCACTCGTGTTTCAGGTGAGGAACTCTCCTTTTCATGTCAAGGTGATTGTTGAATAATGAACCAGGTGATAAAAGTTTTACAAAGGCTCCTGTGAACTCGGAGGACACACAAAAGACAAAACTGACACGAGTGAATGTCACACTGCCATTGATCTGCAGCCCTATGTGTCCTTTGTAGTGTAATGCAGTCACATGTGTCTTTTTAAGCTCAATAACTAGAGTATTATTAACTGTGGCAATGACAAACTAAAACGCTGTGAAAAATTATATATTTAATTATATATATATATTTAATTATATATATATATACATATATATATAAAACTAGGAGTATATAGTATAGTAGTACTAGTAGTATATAGTATATAGTAAAGTAGTACTAGTAGTATATAGTATATAGTAATATATAGTATAGTAGTACGAGTTTATAAGTGTTAACATAAATTAATTAAAAACTTTTTTTTAAACAAAATTTCACTTCACTACTAAAACAATGCATTACCAAATGGAGAGTATTATTATGACAGGTCAACAAAGCATAAGTTAATGCTTGTGTCAAAATCAGAAAAAAGTCAAATCTGTCTCACAATGTCTGTGGTCCCTCACCGTCAGTCGAGTAGGTGTCCGCCTTTTAAGGTAGAGATTAAAGGAAACTTAAGGAGGACTGTGAACAACTTGACCCCAAACCTCCATCGGAGACAAACTCCGAAAAAAGAAAATATACTGTATTCATCAGATGAAAAAAGCAAAAGGTTCGATGAAAGACAGGAAGAATGTGTTGGCTCAGTAACAGCTGACCTTTTTAAGAAGTCGTGAACACAGACTGTTTGGAAGGGTTTCAAACACACAAATGAGGTTAACTCCAATCCAAGCCACTTCACTACTTCACATCCATATTCTGAGTTTCAATAAATCTTCAGCTGTTCTCTAGCAAAGGAGATCTTGATCAAATGCCATGCAACTCCAAGCACATAGAAGGAAAAATATGAAAATGAGTTCTGCAAACAACAATTTCTGAATCCTCCTACCATGAGGTCACGCTCTGGTCATGTAGGCTCCTTAAGAACTGCTTCATTGCTGCTACTCTCAGCACTTCACTTTAAACAGTCGCAGTTGTCTCAGGACCGACGCAGCCATCGATGATTCAGTCTGCTCATGAATTTCGGAATTACTGACTTGATAATTAGACCGACGACTTAGTTAACAGACTAATTTACACTGAGGCTTGCAGCTGAGTGAATGATTGGCAATTTATTGACTGACTCCTTCATCAACATCACTTTTGTGATTAGATAATCACAGAAATAAGGAGAATATTGAATACAAATGAGAACATTTATCCCGTGTAGAGATTGTTCTAGCAGAATTCAGTTTCAAAGAAACAACACGGACATGACAAGTGAAAGAAGAAGAGCATCAACAGATTCCTTATTTCCAAAAACTTTGACTAAAAACACCCCTTGTTACTGGACTTGATAGCAAAAACATGAAGACAGCTCATTATCCAAACTCATCTTCAGCATCTGTCTGGAGGCTGTGAGACAGGTAAGCTGCTCAGGCAGAAGAATGACAGGTCTGACTGTCAGAGACTGATATATTTTGGTTTTAACGTGTTCCATTGTCTACTCCCCGTATACACTTCCTTCCTTATTGTCACCATCAAGTCCGTGTTTTATCTGGGTATTATATGATCCGTTTATCTTTTGTTACAGACTTGGAAATAATCATATTTCGCTTCATTTAATACAAAGCACACCACCATTATTTTTCATATTGTCTGCGCTTGACAATCTCAAAGAAGCCAGCATATTAATGTCAATCTTTCTCATGGAAATGTATAAAGGGACCCATTACTACAATCGTCTTTTTGTATTGTAGAGTATCGTATAGAGGTTAACTGCTGTCAATTCAGTCTCAGGAGTAGGTTGCAATTTTTATTTTCAAATAAACTGACTTATTCAGAGTCTCAAGAAACAACAGGAATCTAGGGAACTTCACCTGCACAAGTCTAGGATCCAGGTCATTATTTCCCAGCTACACAGGTTTAAAGGATATTTGTGTCAGTTAGACTGGTGGGTTGATTGTTTGAAACCTGCTGTCTTTCCCTCTTGTCATTCATTACATGCAACTGTTGATAATATGGGGAAGTCATGAACAACAGAACGGTGAGACTGTGTGTTGAACGAGTGACTGAAGGCTTCAAGGAAACAGTAGAATCACATCAGGGATCAGCTCTAAGCTTGGCTCGGCTAGGGAGGAGTCTTTTTGGGCTATGATGTTTGCTGATGATATAGTGATCTAGAGTGAGTAGAGATGAGAAGGAGGAGAAGGTAGAGATAGGCAATGGCGTGAAGAGGAATCATGCAAAGCGAAACAAGGCAAAATACACATGCTTAGATAAGTGGCAGGCGGGTCGGGAAGTTGAAGGGATTGGTTTGAAGATGAAGTAAGGGAGGCCAGATGGTTTGGATACAAGGTAGTGAACATGTTAGAAATGGAAATACCAGGCAAAAGAAGATGAAGGCAACCAATGAGAGTCATGGATGTGTTGAAGGAGGACATAGAAAGGAAAGGTGTGAGTGGGAGGATGCTGCTTTGGTGTGGCAACCTTTGCCACTTAAAAATAAATCCTTAGGTACATGTGCCAACATATTTATCTAGAATCATATCAAGCTCTAGTTTATCAAGTTACCATTGTGGTCAAGTGTTCAGAACCATTTTGGCATTTGCAAAAACTGATAACTGAGATTTGTAATGGTGAACACAACATCTCTATCATCTCCGTCAACCACTGTTAATTTAACCTGAATAAATGTAATGTGTTATAGAGTATAGAGTATTGTATAGCGGTTAAGAGGTTGCAATTTTTATTTTCAAATAAACTGACTTATTCAGAGTCTCAAGAAACAACAGGAATCTAGGGAACTTCACCTGCACAAGTCTTATCCAGGTCATTATTTCCCAGCTACACAGGTTAAAACCTTTTGGCTAAACAGCTACTGAAACGTTTCAAATCATATTGTACTAAATTAACCAATATCGTCCTTCAATTGATTCGCCAACCTCAAACCATGATACGAATTGAATCGTGAGTAAAATGAATTGTAACAGCCCTAATAGATTTTAACCTTGTGCGTTAAAACAATATTTTTCTGAAGAATTTGTGTCTCAATTTCAGTGAGAAAAGAAGATCCAGCGTGACCTCATGGGCAGGCAAGTGATTCCTCACAAAAAAGACTGAATTTAACATTAAAATGAGAGGAGCTTTCATGAAGACCTCAAGTAAAGAGACTCCATTCACTGCCCAACTTCTGCAGTCACTGAGCAACGCAGTCAAGAAACAAGAGTAATAAACAAGCCCAATTCAAGATTTCCAGTACACAGACATCTTCACCTGGGAGGCAGAGATCGTAATACACTCTTGTACCAGCGCGTCCCACGGTGCAGGCCGAGCTCCATCACAACCATAATGGCTGATTTGATTTAAAGAGATCCAATTACCCTCAACCACGGACTGATTTGATTGTTTACTGATGGGAAAGAGAGAGTGTTATCGAAGTAAAATTGGAGATAATTGTCTTGGGGAGATGTTGAGGAAAGATTAGACTGCGTGATTGGAGTTGGTGTCCGACAGCCAGAGAATAAAGAACAGTTAACACGCAGTTACCTGGACCGGCGTCCCTGTGGTGCGCTGCTGAATGCTTGCTATTATCAAAAGCTTCTTAGTGCATTGTTCTTTAAAAGCCCTTCTGTGGGCTCGCAGAAGCCAAAAAGTGTAACGTACAATGCCAGCTTAGCATCTTAATAAATGGAAAACATCAGGTGGATTAGCTCTCAGTTGTGGTGTTGCTTTCAAAAGAGAACCGGCAGCATCTTAAGAGGCAAATAAAACTCCAAATGTTTCTGTCGGATGCTGCGTACTTGAGAAGGAGCGAAGGAGTTTCTCATACGCTTCTTCATATAAGTTGAGCAGCAGTTGAGTTGCAATGATTCTTGTGAATCTTGACATCCAACTGTCGACATCATCACAACATACTGTACTGTACATCGCACTGAAGCAAACGCCTTGAGAAAAACCTTATTAGCTGGCAGATCTGAATGTCGTCAGGTATGTCAGGGTACTGAATAATTTGACCAAGATGTGCAGCAGCATATACAGTAGTAAGGAGCTATCCTAGGAAAGGATGGCTGGAGAGAAAGAAAAAGCTGGTTGTGAATGGAAGTGAATTGAACAGTGGCTTGCTGGCTGACAAGAAAATTCCACCACCATGTATTTGTCGCACATCACATGAGCTACTCCTCTCGCTGCCTCAGAGGTCCACTGTTGCCTGGTTTACTTGACACGGCACAAAAAAGCGGGCGTGGTGGTTTCCCTACCAAGACAAACCCACGCATCAGTTATCATTTAGAGAAGGAAGTCACAGTGCATTTACCCTCAACTCTCAGCTTTCCAAATTGAGCCCTCACCTTCGTCTGTCTACAACCCAGCTTTCACTCCATTCTTGTCACTCCATCCACACTAAGGGAAAAGTTCAGTCTTGCATCATGAAGAGGACAATGCATTAAGTATCTCGATTCTGTACCGGTTTACTGATGAAGAAATGGTTGAGGAAGCGCAGACTCACAGAGAAGTTCATGCATTGCTTGCAAAGAATCGGCTGAATTTTCACACGAAAGCATGTTTGCATCTTTAACCAGAAAATCTGACCTCAAATCCTCACAACAGGACTCACCATCAAGCATTTTAACAACATCCCCGCGGTGCACTACACGGTTGCCGCAGCAACACTCCCCGGCACCGATGTCATCAACACAGTCACACAGAGACGCTCCAAGTATGAGGTCATGTCAAAAAAAGAGGAGGACGACCAGGAAAGTAATTGCAGGGCGCCGACTAATGCTCAGGGTGGAGAGGGAGGGATTCATGGGGAGGCTGAAGTCAATAGGAGAGAGAACAGAGAAAAAAAAAGTTGCGTTTGATGGATGAAAAATTGGTGACAGACGGTGACAGTTATATTGCACATTTGATTCACTGTCACTTTGATTGATTATATTTCTTGCATGTCAAGTGAAGTTTGCCCTCAGCCGTGACATGTGTTTGTTATGGTTTCAAATGCGATTTCTATTGGGTGCCATTGTTTCTGCAGCTGGAGCATCGAACTAAATGGAGAATCATATGTGAAAGAAACACCATAGAAACGCTGTTCCCTACTCAGCATTATATAGAATGCAAAGAAATTGGATTAAAATGCCCTCTTGTTGGCTTGCAAAGAAAAAAAAAGAATTATGGGGAACCATTTAATTTCTGACGGTTCAATTTAAGTTGACTGATTTCTTTGTAACGTCAAGTGAAAAACGGTCGTGACAGACGCCTTTCGGTGGCGCTCTTCGCTTGTGGCACAGACAGTGTCAGTCAGGCACCACTCTCCGACTCATTTATTGACAAAAGAAACATATAAACATGAAAAGATTACTTTAACAACAACTTTGTAAAAGCACAAAGATACTCTCAAATACTGCGGGGGAATATTCGAAAAGCAGCCTTCAGTATTTAAAAGGTGATCGATCAGGCGAGGATTTTGCTGCAATCTTTATAAACCGCATTAAATGACTTCATTTAGTGTCTTACGGAATTTGCATTAATACATATTGGTTCAATTAAAAGAGATTTAGCTTTGGTTTGTGAGCGGCGTGTGTGTTTATCACACTCGGTAAACGGCTGCTGCCTTTGAAATAACATCATGCCTCTCCGGCGTTCATGTGCTGCTCTCAATTCATGTGTGTCAAATTACCATCTGTAAGCAAAGGAGGCAAGGAGAACGGCGCAGACAGGCGCTGCAGCCGCGAACGGGATTCATTTATGGCTACACAGGCTTACAGTGCATTATGCAAATCAATAACTGGGAGAGAGGTAAAATCAGAGAGACAAAGAGATGTCAGATGAGGAGAATGATTGTGGGTGACAGTGATACAGGCCATGAAATCACACTTGAGGAGGGTGAAAGAAAAACATGCAGTTGTGGTTACGTCTTAAGCTGACACGCTTTAATCCTTCATCTTCCAGTCTAGTCTTTTATCTCCCTTGTTTGTCTCCTGTTGATTCACAGTTTGGCAAAGCCCTCTTCATCATGTGAAGCGTCATCAGCTGCTGTGGTACGTGGAACCAATCTGAGCACCTAAATCCATCAAGGGTGTACAGTGGTAGCGCACACGACTACAACAGAGAAATATTGAAGCTTTATCAGGAGAAGCTCAAAGGAACAACAAAGAGGAGCTACCAAAGTCGTACAGTTAGAGGCAAGAGGAGGGAGAACTACACAAAGCTGCTGGAGGTCAACGCATGTTTGTGTGCGAATTAGCTTACAGAGTGAGCTAAAGCACACCTCGCAAGTTAAGCTTCCCATCTGGCGTGAAGCGGAGGCCCGGAACTTTTTCTACCGACCTGCCAAACCACATCTGGGCCGTGCTGTCCCCAAACAGAAAGTCAGAAAGCGTGTTAACACCAGAGTGGACGGTGAAATCTAAAGCTGCACTCCATTGCCCCTTTAAAGGAGAAATGTTTTGGACTGAGAGGTGAAGTCACTGTGCTGGATCAGACCTGTGAACAAGCGCCAAATGAAGCTTCTCCCCTCGGAGTGCCTGGCCTCTACCTTTCTGCTGTCAGCTCATATCAACTCAGGCCTGGAGTGTCCGTCTGATATATTTGATTTCTCCTCGGGGCTCCTGTGTTCCTCCACCGTTGGTTCAGGTTCTTTATTTTTGTTTTTAATAGAAATAGGAACAGATGACTAATTTAACATCAATCCGTTCAATATTTCTGTCACAGAAACACACTGGGATTTTCCAACTTTCCTCAAAAATAAAACAATATTCCAATATTCAACCTATTTGTTGATCCCTTAGACACACATCAAAAAATATCTATTCATACAGCCATCGCTCACAAAGGTAGACATATAAATTCTTCATCTATCTTTTCATTATTCCATCCAAAACATACATTAATTTCCTATCTTTCACTTGCTGCCCAAATGGAGGCCAATAATCCATCCATGGTTAGTTCCATCCATCCATCCATGCAAGCACCCACCAATCCACTCAGAGACATATCCATCATTCCACCATCTCACTTCCCACTCTTCATTGATTCCGTTTATTCATATACTGTACATAACCTTACAATGAATTCATCTCTTCTTTGTCTTTGTGCAATTCCATCAGGAGTTGCCACAACAAGCCAGCCTCCTCCATCTTAACCTACCTTGATCATCCTACCTAGTCACACCTACTGCATGCTTTCATACCCTGCTTTACCACAACCACTTACCTCACTGCTTGTCTCACTGTATTACCGCCAGCAATAAAGAGGTCCATCTTCAATCCTACATCCTTACGGCCACCAGCCATCAATCCATTCACATGTCTGTCTCTAATCCACCATACAGCGATCCAACCATCCTTCCTTACAGAGAGTTGGCTGGACTTACAGCCTTTTATGCAAACCTCCACGCCTGCTGCCAGTTGGAAAAACTAACCTTGAAATAACAGATTTAAGTACCAACAGCAGTTTTAAATATGAAGCAGATTACAGAATAATCTAGATGGTGCTGCAACTCCAGTGGTAATTACATGGTCGATACACTTTCATTGACAGGTTCACCTCGGCACCTAACGAAAATAAAGGCCTGTATTTACTGTATTTATTGTGTTAGTAAGAAAATTTTCTGTAGAAAAACAAAAAAACAAAGAGAGCAAAAGGATTCGGCTCCGCACACTAGGGATGGGCGATATGGATATGGACGAAAAGTTAGCGTGATAAATGTTGTAATTACAGCGATAACAATAATTATCATAATAAATACATTTATCATTCATTATTTCTTACTATTATTATTATTATTTCATTCAATTCCATGTGTTGGACACTACAGTCTCTCTTGAAACTGTTTTATGATGAAACATATTAGTGGAGTTTGTCTCCAACATCATTATTTGTTTATGTATAAATATAATAGTTAACCAAGTGTAGGGATGAGAAATTCAATGTTTCACATCTCTGGTAGAACCCAGACGTGAAAGGGGGTTGAAGTGAGCCGTCTGTCTGCTGTATCTCATGTCTCTCAACAGCTCACTTAAGTCTGGACACATTTCCTAGATGCTATTGAAGAAATATTAGAAATAAATAAATGATCATTTAGTCATATCCCATTGTCAAAATCATTATACATATAAAAATATGTCTTAAACTTTGATGGTGAACCAAAGTCCACCACACTCTCCACAGCTGTCGGCCATGGAGCTGGAGAGCACGGCGATGTCCAACGCAGCGAGTGAGCCGCATGTTTATCGAATTTATCGTGAGATGCAGAATTGTCATCGTGGAGATTGTGTTTGGCGGTATATCGTGTATGATAAGTTATAGCCCATCCCTACCGGACACGATTCATTCTGACAGGTCTACACTGAAAATGTCCTCCATCCCCACTTACCCCATCACAGTGTCTGCAATTTAAATAACACAAAGAGGCCTAATCATACTGAAAACAAATTAAAGGAATAAGTCAAGCATGCAGTCAATTGAGAATGGAAAACAACTTCACAATTATTTTTTTCCCAGCAAAAATTCGAGGTAATTACTTAAATTAATCAGCCAATGTGTTCTGTCCCGTTTCCAAACATGCTTTCATTGGAGCTTATGGAAATCTGCTGGCTGCTCTCAAACATATTTGTCCTGGCCAATGCCAAAAAACAGAGGTATCTATTGTTATAAACATTCCACAAATTCAGATTCAGCCACTGAATGAGCTTCATTATGATAAACTGTGCTGTATTGAACCTGAATGTTTCAGGTGTGGACACAAGCACAATGCTCCAATAACTGGTCTCAGCACAAACATTCATCCAGGATTTAAGAAAAAAAAGACAAACTCTTCAACCTCCTAAAATCCGATGAAAACCATGAGTCAAACGAATTCCGATAACAGCACAAACAGGCAAAACCGAGAGACAAAAAAGCAGCCAGAGCTTCAGAGTGAGGGTTGCATGGTTCCCATAGCAACCACAGAGCACACTGAGAAGCTGCGATAATTAGCGATAACCAAGATACAAAGTGGTGACATCATCCCCGGCTTCACACACAAAGCCACACAGTTTCACATGCGTTCATCTGAACTATCCCAATGTAGCGGATCGTCGCAAAGCCTCACTCAAAGACAGATACTTTGTTTTGAACCTCCGCACAGCATCTGTTGGTTTTTTTTCCCTGCTTCCAAAAACAAATACGCTGCCCTCATTAGTTAGTATTAGAAACCACATTTATACATCTGACTAAATAATGCAATAGACACAGCCGGAAGCACTGGACTAGTATGTGTTTGATTTAAAGCATTCTTTTTTTAATCTCCTCCCAAGAGTGTGCTGCATCTAAGTAGATTTTGTTTTTTGTGGTCATATCTCTTTTGCTGTTTGACTCCAAATACATGTCTGGACATCAAAGTTTTACTCTTAGAACACCCAAGGACACCTTTATCCATTGATAATCCACGAGTAGAAATTACCTATGCATTTTCAAGCATATATTTTATTACTCCAGTATTTTAAAGCCTTAATATCGTAGTATTTTTTTTTTAAGTTTTTCAAAACCCACTTCCCAATTTGGCAAACCTGTCTTACACTTTCCATTTAGCACATTAGGTTCAGGGGTGCAGGATGCTGCAGAACCTTCACCTGTCGTTGTATTCACAAGGCACAAAAGCACAACACTAGAGAGGGAGACTCTGCACAGCGACCGGTGACGAATGCTGAGCCAGTCAGCACCCAACTTTGTCTAGCAACTTCTGTCTGCAAGTATAAATATATTTTCATCTGAAACCTAGAAAACAATTTAAACACAGTAAGCTGCGACCACGAACTGCAGGAACCACGAATCTCGATGCACTTACCGATGAGCTCTTTGTTCCTGATGTCCAGGGCCATATTTCGCAGGGCAGTAGCTACAGCACATACCACCTTGTCGTTGTCTATCCTCAGCAGCTCCACCAGGATGGGAAGTCCTTTCTCCTTGCGTACGGCCGCCCGAATATACACTGACCACTGTGGGAGAGACAGGAAGTGTTTGACCTTCACCTCCACCTCAGAGAATTTAAAGAGAAATGTTACAGGTTCATCGACGCGTGATAACTTTTATGTTATATGTCGGCTCTCAAACTCGACCTGGATAAGAGGTGCGGGTTCTCAGCTCAAAATTGGAGGAGATGTGGGAGTTGTCCAGGGTGAAAGTAAAAGGGAATGAAGCATTTCACTGCAGTTATATGAACTGGAGAGTGCAGGTTGGAGCTCAGAGACCACTCTGTCGTCCCTCTACAACCATCAACGTTCACTTAAGTGGACTCCTCCAACACATAATGCTCAAGCAGCGCCTCCTTATAAGTCACAGAGCCCAACTGCGCTACAGCAACAGATACAAGCGAGGCACACATAACCACAAATGAATCCAAGCCTAGTTTTTAATACACTCAATATCAATGATTGTGCTAATTGCGAAAACAAAACACATGACTTCAGAGAAAATGGGGAGAGCTATAGTTAGTTTCAGTGATGAAGAAAGTATCATTTATCTTTGCCAGATCGTGCATCAGCAGGGCAATTCTCAGACAGACGCTGGCTCAAACAATGCAGTTAAGCTCCATAATAGAAAATGAGATTTCCAGATAACCACCTGATACCCATCCCTCCTCCCCCCTCATTTGTCATCCTCTCACCTCTTTCTTTTTCTGTCCTCTCATCTCCTCTCATTTCACATGTTGGATGAAAGATTCATCTTTCAAGGTCCTCAAGTTATATGCCCATGAGTCACACATAGACCCCCAAAACTATGCAAAATGTCATCTATACCATGGATGAGAGGAGTCAGCATGAATCTGACTATATTTTCTTTATCAAACATAACAACCCTCTTCGACTCATGCAGCAATCACACATATATAAACCAAAGAAGCACTTCAGTAAGCGAAGACTTGCCAATATTGTGTTGATAGCAATGTGCTCAGTGTGACAGCAGGAGGCAGCAGCATTTTAGGCCTCACTTTGGAAGGACAGTCAAAGAAGGATCCAAGCCATTTAAACAGCAAAGGCAGGAAGAATACTTATCAGTCAACGGTGATGCCACAGTTACTTTGAAAAAGTCATCTGACTACTGATTACTGATAACCCCCTCTAAAAGTAACTGTTAGTTTACTTATTACTTGAATTTAAAAGTAACTAAGTTGCATTACAAGTTACTTGTCAAGCTACATTGAGCAGCCGACCACAGCTCTCATTGACTAAGCAATATTTCCATGTTAAATTTGAGATTGTGTTTTTGAAACAAGGTAACCTAAGAACAAACCTGAACCCCTGGGGTTACCTTTCCATGTATGTATATTTCAGCACAATGTCAGATATATGATTGTAGAGTCAATATTGCATCTTCACACAGTCTAACCTATTGGACCGAAAATCACTCACAAAAAGCAACAAATCAGAGCTAGAAAAACGAATCAAAGTGACATTTTGCCATTCATATAATAAAAATACAGGAAATGCCCCATTATTATTAATATTTTACTACTTTTCTACAAGACAGGCAAAAGTTTAGTAAGTCTCAGTGTTTCAGGTCTCCTGTTGGTCACCTGGAGGCAGTAGGAGGAGCACTTTATTTTGGACTTTGGGGAGAAAGCAGAACAGCTCATCAGTACCAGTTCTTCCTCCACTGAAATGTAATGTAGAAAAGTCCAAAAATCTATCATAAGCGTTGTTTAACTTGACCTATCAAGAAGATTAAAAAAACTGGTACATAGTTTTTTGAGTCCACTCTTTCGACATTTGCGAGACTCCTTTATTTGCTTTCCTTTCCTTTTTTTCTGCGCGTTGGTGGACCTTGCTGGGTTAATACTGGCATCAGTAGCAGACACTAATTCAAAGTAGTGTCTGTATTGTCTGCTAGAAATGTTATTTACTGCTGTGTCGCCGCCAGCTTGAAACTGCCCGCATGCTGAAAACGTGAATGGCATGTCCCTTATATGATGTCATGCCCAAAGACGCAGTTGAAGAAAGCAAATGTTGATGTTTCGCTTCACGACTATGGCAACAATAGTAATGCACAGCGACGTAGGTACGTAACTTTAATTTACTAAGTCACTCATTACTGGCATCACTGACTGTGAAGGATCAACTGGTTGTCTGGAGTGAGGGACTGCCAGACTGAACATGACGTCCCCCTGGCTTTCCCCAAATGAAAATGGGCTTAACTCCAGTAATGCACTATTGTTAATAACAAATTGATATTCTGTTGACAACAACCTCCAGTAATCCACGCTCCTCAGCTGTTGTTCCTCTCCCACTCAGTGTCGAACATGAATGCTGGGAGACAACCAATGACACCTGCATGAACTTTACTCTCTTTCTTTTTCATTGAAATGAGTTTATTTTTGTGAAACAGGTACATAAGTTGATATTTTCCTGTGGGCTCTCAGTGTTCGTAAATAGGCCACTCGTAATTGTAACGTTCACATTATGCAGGGAGTGAAAGTGTTGAAGGCAACTGTCCTAGTTGCATTGTTCACATCAATTTTGTCTTTTGTGAATAAAAATGACTGACTCTTCTTCATAGATTTTTAAGTGGTTTGCGGATGTGATAATGACAAGTTCCGTTTTCCCTCAACAATAGATGCTGGATTCCTCACGTCTTCCTGACTCGCTCTACTTTTGCTGGCAAATAATCAGTTTAAAACAACAAGGATATAACAGGCGTGGACTTTCAGTTTTGATCCACACTACATGAAACACATTTGAGAGCGCTTGTGAGTACACAGTCAAGGTAACGCAGTAGTCGATTTTAGGAGGGATCTAATGGGATGGCAACCCTTCTGAACAAAACATCCGCCTTTTTCATCCCTCCTCTTCTTATGGTAAATATTGGAAATGTAATGAAGCACTCTTTCAGCCTTGGCATCAACAATGCATAGACATACACACGGCTCGCTGAAAACATCCACCAATAACAGTGAAAGTTGGAAAAAGGGCTGGTGATCGTGCACCACTAGGGTTCTACCTCCCCGAACACAACTGACCACCCCGCCCTGAAGTCATTTTTTTACAGCGTTAATGGAAATAAAAACTAAATTAAAGTACACAAGTGAATGTAAAGGGTGTATTTCCACTCCACTCTCCATTATGAAAGTGAGTATTTCAGTCGCTCTAATGTGCCAATTTACCTTCCAACTGCCTGCAGCCAGGTTCTGCAGGGCTCCAGCTGCTCCCTCCAGGGTGTCTGGGTTTGAGCACTCTGATAGCAGGGTCAGGTAGGGCTTGACAATGGTGGGGTGCCAGAGCATCTGAACGCCTTTGGGGGGCTCCGCTGTGTCCGGGAAAGGACCCACGCCGTCCCACTGAACAAGAGAGGAAACAAAGAGCAATGAAGCAGAATACACTTGATGATGAGACATTACTCCGAAATCTCTTTTGCCCTTTGGACTCCATTGTTCAACTTGATCGATGTAAAATTGTATCAAGTGGACTGACACACAGCAAGATGTAGTTTGAGATTTTCCCAAAGACTCCTGACTGAACTTCAGCACTTTCAAAGCTGAGTTTGGGCTGAAGCCAGTGAAACTTTATTCATACAAGCTGTTTTCTTGTGAAGAAGCAACAACTCTGCTGATATTTCAAGGGAAGAAAAAAAAGTTGCTGTCCAAGTGAATTCTTCAAGGTCATTCTTTTCCCTTCTATGTGCAGTAATTGCAGCGTCATGAGCTTCTTGTTGGATTTCACAGTGTGCCGATTATATAGACATTGTACTCTTTCAGTCATGAAGCAGTTTTCATAAATCAGCATGAAAAACAACAACAAAAACGTAGAAAATAGCGACACGCCCATGTAGAGAAAAGAGCCAAGACTTTTCTAATAAAGAAGCTCTCCTCTGTGTTTGCGTGTTAAAATCACCCCATGGAAAACTGCACGTCTCCCACTGTGCCGAACAGCTCGACCTATTAAAAAGTCAAAGCGACTTGAAGACATATTCTGGAAACCTCCCATCTTGCTGTGATGCAGGAGAAAATATTGCACGAGGAAAAGGGCAGAAAGTCTGGAAAAAAGGAGGCAGAGCGAGCATTTCACTGTCTTTTGCTTTCAGGAATAAAGCCTGTTGCATCGCTTTCCATTTATTCCTCCTAAAAATGATACTTTTAAATGGTGATGAAACAATCGTGTGAAAAATCTAGTTACTGCTTGTTAAAACTTTGCTGTCATTTCCACTTCTAGCAGGGAGGATCTAAAAATAGATCTCTTTCATGAGAAAATCAGGACAACTTGATTTCTTTGATGCAAAAATTAAAGACACATTTTTTTATTTAACAAAAGATTAAAAAAGAAAACAAGGCAATTATACTTTTATATTTCACAGAATTATACATGAAGTGCATGTCTGACATCTGATAAGTATTTTCTCATGGCCTGTTGAAACCTTCAATGGCAGACGTTTTCCTGCAGTTATTTATGTATTTTGTCAACCAGTCACATTACACATCCATTTCCTTTGGTGTGCGATACGTTTATCTTACTGGAATATGAATACCTTTGATCTTTATTTGAATTTCAAATCAAGTAATACACAGATAACCTCAGTTTTTTTTCAACTCTCAGTCCTTGATTAGCCTCTCCCCATCGACATTCTGTTACACTCTGCTTCCCATTCTTCTCTTGTCTCACCATTATTGTGTGCATGCGTGTGTAGAGGCACGTCTATAGATAGCATCTCTGATCACAAAATCAAAGCCTTCCTATAGTTTCAAGTGTGCTGAGGCAGTGAAATAGGAGAGATCCTTCCTGTTGCCTGGAGACAGCCTCCATAAATAAGAATGTATAATGTTCATTTGCAAGTTAATAAATCTCTCCAGATTCAACACTTTCAAAAATATTTTACTCAGATCCAGAAGCAGACACTTGAAGGTGAATTCATTTTAGGTAACATCCATCTCAACAAGTCTGGTACAGAGTTCAAGGCACTGCCAAACTCTACAGAGACTTGGAGCAGGTAGTTCGGTTGCAGCTGTACTTATGACATTGCCGGCAAAGTAAATTATGCATCAGTGATCCATATTGAGAAGCCCTGAGGAGATGCATTATACATGGTGAACAGTTATTTTTCATCTAAACTGCCATGATGTACCATCTAAATCTTGTTTCCCCCACCACATTTCTTTCTGTAGCAACTGATTTAACAGTTTCAAAACGTCAGCCTCATCCTCACACTTGGACCATGTAGTGCAATACAGACGTGTACCCAGGCATTGCTGACATTTAGGTCCCCACAGGGGCTGAACAACAGGGATATATATATATATTCCGCAGCAGCGGTCCCTCAGTATAATACATTGATGATGCCGAGTCACCATCACTGTGGCTTGAGAGATGAAGAAGAGAATCACTAGTGTTACAGATGAACACCTGTAGAAGTTATGTAGTTCACTATGGCCGCCACCGAGCAACGTCATTATATATAAAGTAGATGAGTCAATGAATTCACATCCCAAACGTCGGGTCATACTGGAGATTTTTTCTCATTCACAGTACGCTATTATCTCTAACCATTTTCAAGCTACAGCCTTTTGAAATATCAAAGTGAGAGTGTTTCATTGAAAAAAAAAAAAAACTTTGGCACCTAAAAGGGTTACATGCTTAATGATAGCCTGAGATGAACACTTCTAACCTCAAAAACATTCATTTAAACGCGATCAAAAACGTTGTGTAAAGCTGTGGATGCTTGTTTTTGGACTGAGGTAGGAAACCTAAGCAACCAATGGACAACACAAAGAGAACACAGACATTATCCTCCATATATAGTCACATGCCATATTTTGACATATAAAGGACACTAATCTAATGTGATCGAATCGAACCCATACCTGGTCAGCTCCCTTCTTTTTCTTCTTCTTCTTCCCCCAGCAGCCAGAACTCTCCCCATCGTGGCCGTTGGCGTCGCAGAGCAAGCCGTCCAGCTCCTCCAGCCCGACCTGCTGGCCATGTGACGTCTCGGCAGCCAAGCGGTATGACAAGTTCCTCAAGATACACACGCAGTTCTCCACAGTCTGAAATAAAGACACACAGGGGACAGGCTTAAACATTTAGATAAAAGCTAAGGTGAGATTTTTTTTTTTTTTAATCTGATGAGGTTTCATTAAATACTTGAAAAGAAAGAGCAACATGAAAGTAAAGGAATGTTAATAAAAACCGCCCACTCTCACGCTTTTTATACAATCATCCTCTCAGTCAGGGGAGCGTCTGCACACCGCCTGTATCTGGATTTTGTTTTCTTTGACTTTGAAATTAGATGAAAAGAAACTTGGCTAAATGAGAAATGATGACATGCCAAATATATCGGATCACACCCCATTAGACACCGAGCTCGGAGAAACAAGTTCCGTGCGTGCGCGCGTGTGAATCCTTGTGTGTTCAGTATCGGCGAGTAAAGGGAGTGATCGGAGCAACCGAGTGGAAATTAACAAAGACAAATCATCAATCTTCCTTCTGTCTGACCGCTGGTTTACACAAAAACAACTAAGGACTGTAATTGAACAACCTCCCGAGACGCAACAAACAAAACAATGTTTCAGTCCGGCGAGCCGCAGTCAAGTCAGGATTTCTATTCTATTACATGCGGCAGAACTTACATATTATTTCCAATTTATTCTGACATTTCAGACTTTCGATCGGCTTTTTCATCACCTCTTTTTTTCCACCGTTGCACGGTTCAGGGACTAACCGATGGTTTTAATACAACCGAGGGTCAAAGGTCTTCTGCAAAACAGGCGCTCTGCAATTGGGAGGCCTTCAGGTAAAATGCCACCTTCACATGCACAACATTCATTTATTTGATATTTACAATGGGGTGAAGAACCACCATGTATAATTCACAAAGCCTTATTGGCATCAACAACGTGAGGTGGCTTCTGGGACGCTGACGTGACCAGTCTAATGTGCTGCGCTCACATTTGTGCTCGTATTTCACAAAACGTAATGCTTTCAATCATGGGTTTTGAGAAAGTGTGTGACGAAAAAGCAAATAATCTGCATTGCATTGAAGAAAATGAGGCGCTGCAGACACAGCTGATGCGGAGGAGGTTAGAAGATCAAGGAAATGTTGGGAATGAAAGAGAAACATCCTAAAAAATAAATAAAAAAAACTCAGTAAAAACATTTTCACACAGTACTTTTTAAATACGTTTGTTATTTATAATGAGGGCTGGAACGGGTTCATGGCAATTCATTTGAACGCTGATAATTAATTTCATGACTAAATTGAGTTCAGCCTCCGAATGTAAGCCTTGGTGAAATTGTGTACCTTTCTATTTCTTACCAGCTGCTTTTTGAGCACAAGTCCGTATTTATCCTACAACAGAGTAATTTAAAATGAGAACAAAAAAAACTGACAACTCACACAGGGATAAGTTCCTCTTCCTCATATAGAGATTATTAATATTTCTGTTCCTTACATTCCCACATTAGCTTTTTTTTGGGGTGACTCAAGGGTCAAGTTTAGGTCAGATCCTTGTTTGTGAAAACAGAATGATTTTCTGGCCACAATTATAACTTTTGTCCTCAGCTTTTCTTTATCCTGATTTCCCCTTTCTGTTGCCTCCAAGATTCCCATGCTCAAGGATGCTCCACAAACAACATTTGATTTTTTTTTAGTCGCAGTTACTTCCTTAATGGCCACATGAAGAGTGTGTAGCTTTCTTCAAGTTCAAACCTCACTTTCCTTCACTGGAGCACTGGTGATGACGCCAGACATTAATATCACTGTTTCCCTTTCGGGCCTCACAAACAAACTGAAGCAGGATTTGAGAAATGCTGGCGCAGTGGTGGGAGCGCAGCTGGACAGTGTGGAGGTCGAAACAGAGAGGAGAAAATCAAGGAAGCTGAAGGCGATCACGAAAACGTCTCCACATCCTCTTTGTGCGTAGCTGTGGCTCAGGTGCTCTTCCAACACAGTTTTCGCTTTCAATATTGTTCTTTTCATAATTATCAATGTTGCTTGTTTTCATTGTACATATATTCTCCAGTGCCACACTTCTGGATAAATAACAGTGTATGAGGCACTATTTTAATTTTAATTATTTTATAGGTTAAAATAATTAAATTAAATTGTCCAGTTTCAGTCGACTAAAAGGGCTTATTTAAATCAATAAATAAATATTCTCTCTAGTCTAAGTTAACAAAAAAAAGGTATTTTAAACCAGATTTTGTCAATAAAAATCAGAATCGTACCTCTGTGTGAAAGGAACAGTTATTCTCAACATCAGGATGAAAGGAGAGAATATGCCACTGTTGCAACATGAGCAAATATTTTGGACGACGCGGTCATTAACGCTGATGCCTGCAACACTTCTCTCTGCTCACCTTTGTAAACGGCCTCGTAATCAAGGTACAGATCTCTGCGCGACTCACATGGAGGATTGCAGTGGGTGGATAAACAGTGATTAAAGGAAGGCAGAAAGAAAAATCTGGGCGGCTGTGAGACCTTGAGAAGTCAGCCACCCACAACATTGTTTGTGTGGCATCAACTGTTCCACACATTCACTACACTGCGTCACGAATTCACCAAGATACTCAGAGCAAAAGGAAAAGGACCTCACCACAGGAAAATGGTATGTATATTATTTCACCAATTCAATAGCATTAATACATCAAACAGTGAATAAAAGGAGAAAATTTGACATTTAATGGCGTATTGTGCAAAGAAAGTCGACAGAAATGGTAGTCAAGGACTTGGATTTCTACTTTGATTGGTGTTTAACATTATCCTGGGTTTTGATGTTAATACACATCTGAAAAAGTCTTACAAGAAGAACCTAAAAACAAAGGACAAAATGAAATAATAATTAATTCACCTCAGTTATTATGACAAGCACAGGTTTAGATGACGAAAAGTGGCTGTACTCAGGCAGTCCTTCACAATGACTTGTTTCGCTAGAGTTTTATGGTAAAACTACGGTGGCCCCAAAGGGCAAACGACAAACACAAAAGAAAAGTACAACTACAAACCAAAATGCATATTCACAAAAACAGAATCGCAATTACAAACACAGAATCAGAACCTTCAAAACAGAAACACAATTACGAATGATGCAAACCGTAGGTCGGTGGGAACCTGCTATAAAGCCCTTTGTTGCTTGAACAAACTGCACAACAACAGTTGCGATTTCATTTTTGTTATTGCGATTCCGTTTATGTAATTGCGATGTCTGTTTTTGTAAATGTGTTTCTGGTTTGGGGATTGAGATTTGTGATTGTGATTCCGTTTTGGTAAATGTGCTTTTTGGTTTGTGGTCGTACTTTTCTTTTGTGATGTCTTTTGC
Source organism: Synchiropus splendidus (assembly GCF_027744825.2). Lineage (NCBI taxonomy): Eukaryota > Metazoa > Chordata > Actinopteri > Syngnathiformes > Callionymidae > Synchiropus > Synchiropus splendidus. Next base: position 20,263,357 of record NC_071336.1, read on the forward strand.
CCTTCAGGACCACTGTATAAAACAGTGAGCATTTTGCACACTCTCACTACAGATGGCTTGTTCTCTTCCTCTCCTGAGCAGCTTTCAAATCTAATACCACCAAGCAATTCATCAAATTGTTTTATAATATTAGAGTAACACAGTCCTGAAAAAAAATGTGGGATTCATGAGCTGAATCTGCTGCAGACTCAGTTGAAAAGAAGTCAAACTGGATTTGTTAAACAACTATAGATATGAAGAAAACATGTGAGTGTAGAATCGATAAGTGACCTCACATCATTTTTTTTAAATGGCAAGAATTCTAGTTTCAACTTCACGTAGGTTAGCAGAAGACATATTGTCTAAAAAGCCTACGTGCTTTTTAGGGAGTTTAAACCTCTAGTCTGTGAATATTTAAGAAACACAATATTTCCATTTCAGTCTCAGAACACAGTTTGCCAACACAAGAACATTACATAAACATACAGTCATAACAACCGCCCACACACACCTTGCTGTCAATTTCACTGCTGCCCAGAGAGGTTTGGATGACGTAGAGAAGAGCATCTGTCAGGCCGTCACACTCCCTCATCCTTCGTCTCGCCTCCTCACCTGCTGAGCTCACATTCCTGTAAGACACACACACGCACACAAACACAGTAGACTCTTTAGGGTGGGGAAGAGTTGGGGGAAACACAGGAGAAAGACACACACCAGGAAACTTGGCAGCTCTCCTTAAGCTAAAAAATTGAAAGAAGGAGAATTTAAATTCTGGATACGGCTCAATCTGTGCCCAGAAGCCTTGCTTCAATTTGAAGCACTTGACTTGAATCCAAAGTGGGGAAAAAAACCACAGAAAAACTACGGTTCTGAACTCCACGCTGACATTCTTAATGAATATTTGACAATATTGTTTTATTCATTTCAGCGTTGGCCATTAAAGCTCTGAGCTATTGACTTATAATGAACCGGCGGTACCTGTGGGAGGTGTAGCTGTATGGCGGTTATAGACTCAATTATCATTTGAGTCATTTCACTGCACTTTAACTTGAAACCTCCAGAATAATTTACATGTGAGTTTTGCTGTCGATATATAAACACTTCTGGCACAGGCAGTTGACATTCTTGGCATGAAACAAAACCTTGCCACCAAAGCCGGCAGCATTTAAAGTAGAGAAGTTCAAGACACTCAGAAGACGGTAGAAACTTGACATTAGGTCTCAGTGAGATTTTAAGAAAAGTTGATTCACAGAAAGAAGGGTCGGATTTTTCACTCGACCAAAGCTTAAAAGCTAAAGTTAATTAACTTCATCAAGGTGAACTATTCAATCTCTCTGACGTGCATTTATGAATCTCATCAAAGGTATTAAAAAAAGCATGTTTAAACCAGGTCTTAGGTTTTTTTCTTGTGAAAAGTTATTGTTGCTGCGCTGCATTGTAGTCGAACATTCACAAAACTAGAGGAGCATGAACTTTTCAATAGTATTAAATACCTGCGGTCACTTGGGACTTGCTGTGGGTAAAAAAGCCCACCATTTATTAGGACTCTTGTTTGGACACACTACATAAATAGCCTTTGCAGTTCCCAGGTTTGGATTAAAGGCAGAACAAAGTACTGGTTTAGATCTAAATCTAGATCCAGACCGATGATATTGCAGGGTTTACACCAGGATTTTTTGACATTTACTGAATTGGTGACAATAAAAAAGATGCACAATGTGTTTTTCTTTCTTGTTAACCTGATCGTATTTGCAACGCTGACTCACTGCTGCTAAATAATGGGTGTCAAATAAATGTGGACCGTCCTGTCCTTCTGGATGTGACTTCTGTTTACACTTAATTTTAGTGTGTGTGAGACTCATTCAGAGACTGTGAAAACATTTTAGGTTATCTCTTCTTAACACCAGATATTATCAGATATTTCATGCTTTAATTTAGCATATCATACTCATTGTTGGGTTGTCAAAAGATACATGATATGCAACTTAAAACCCGCATTGCTTGCTCATTTTACAGCACCCTGGATACATTTCATTTCTAGATATGACAATGACAAAGTGAAATGATCTTACAGTACTGTATGGACTTGTTCAAGTACATATTTGTTCAGAATGAGTTTTTTTATTTTGTTTTTAGATGCCCCCTTTTTTGCAGTGCATAAGCATTGGTTTTAAAAAAGGCAATCTAGATTGTCTGAGCTTGTCCAAGACAGAACACTTCACCATGTTTAAGCAGCAGAGACAAGATGTAGATAGAGGAGAAAGGCTGAGTCAACTTTGGTTTTACGGTCTTCCTGTCATCACTGCACTTGGGTCCCGCCCCGCGTTTAGAACCTTAACACTTCCACTGCCACTGAACAACTGTCGACACGTAACTGGGGTCATCACTTTAATTTTGGCTATAAAACAGTTTTGATTTTGATAAACTATGATGGAAATATTCCTGGAAATGTTCTCAAGATAATGAAAGTCTGTCTCTGATTCATAAAAGTATCAGCAACGTTTTATGTGAATCTAGAAATTCAAGTTTAAGCTTGCAATGAAGCTGGTTATAAATAATAATTTTATCTTAAAAGAGGAAACAATTACGAATAAAACAGCGAACTGTAAAATATAGGATGAACATCTGAAGCGAAGTACACAGCATTACTTTGCTACTGATAAGACAGAAAAAGAAGCCTCCAGGAGATGAAAATAGTGAAATCCACAGGAGTCATATTTTTATTTTCCAAGACAATTACTAACAACTACGAAGTGGAAAGACAAGAATTAATTGAGGCATATACTGTAATGACTGCCCCATCCCACAACTATTTCAGTTTAAAAGGCTACCTTAAGCAAACTATTCCACTTTTGTTCAACAAAGGCTCTTGAACTAGTATATTTTCAGTAGAAACCATGACCTGTCATTTACCAGTTTATTGCTATATGGAGGTGACACAGTGATGAAGCACATGCCTACCAATCAGCCATAACATTATGACCACCTTACTAATATGTTCTTAGGTCCACTTTTTAAATATATGTTTTGCGCTCACCATCATGATTATTTGATATTGATATTTGATGGAAAAATCCTGCCTACATTTTAAATTAATTTCTTTTCCAACAAAATGAAATGTACTTGAAGCTACAACTAGGTTTGAGTGCATGAATGAGAGGTCCAACAACACAGACATCTTATACCCTTCAATGCCTTTTATGTTTGGCCCATTTAGTCCAATGTCCAGAGGCATTCACATTTAAATTAAGCGTAACCCCTCAATAATCTTTCTTTTGTCCGGTGTTTGCCTCCAAACACTGTGCATGTAAAATTGCAGCACAGTGTACAAAACCTGTGTGGTGCATATTCTGGCGGCCTTGAATGTCCTTTGTGGGGACGCTCAATAGTCAGAGATAAGCAATGGAAAAAGGATGAAAAGAGGTTTTGCAAGAGGAAAGCAAGTTGAAGTTTAATTCACTGGCAGGTTGGTGCTTCATTGTACGCTGACACACGGGGGGTGAGGAGCTTTCTGTCACTAACCACGGCAGCCTCCTGTTCCCGATCCTGCATGGCCAGAAATCAGTGCAGGTTGCTCACAAGTAGATTTAATTTTGCAGTATGTTAAATTTGACAACGTTTCTCATTCAGTGCGCCATTTCGTGATCTGAAATTTTAATTTTAGTTTACAGCAATTACATTATAAACTGCCGTCCAAACACATCCTCATATTCTCTCAAAGCTATGGAACTAAATAAGTAGTGATCCAAGTGGTGTGGCTAAACCCAAACCTCTTCAATGGGCTTCTCTTTCTGGGCCATGTTTTTCCTCATTTAATTTACAAACTCTCAGTTCAATAACCAAAAACTCAGACCCAAAGACAATTTACAAAACACGAAGCATCCCAAAATACACCACTTCCATATGTAACTTCATCACACATGGAAAACCAAGACGTTTGAACAGTCAGTAAGGTGCGAAATTGCGCTACAGTATCAAAAATATTTATGCTATATATATATATATATTGTACCCTGTAGTTCAGATTGAAATCACCAAACATTTCAACATGTGCAGTGGAAAATGACATACTGATTTGACGTCTAACTGGCTAATATTTGTGTGTAGGAATGTCTTGAAATGTGTTTTGAAACAGGACAAAAATCTCTAAACAGAGTTGAGAAGGAAACAGGAAGTCGTTGTCATGGTTATGGCAGATGTTCTGGCACTTTGGACACCACTAACCATTCTTCATATACTTATGTGACGGGTATAAAAGTGGATGAGTGAGTGTGGTGTCTTCCATCGCAACACGTGTCTTTTGTGAACACCCAGCGCTGCTTTGAACAAAACTCAGAGAGCAGAGACCAAGTCTGATTCAACTTTCTTGAGGTCACAAAAATAATTACTTATTTCTGGTATTTGGCCAGGATGGAAATACATTTTGTGATAAGAACAATATTTACTTGTAATATTTGAGTCTCATTTTCCACATTGTGGAGCCAATAATCAAATCCTTTAATTCAATATTATAACTGGGCGATAAGAGAGTGATGTCTAGATAAAAGCGAAATGCAGTTAATAAAAGTATTAAAGTCATAGCTTCTGTTTACCACTTAAGGTCTCTTCATTACAAACAAAGAGAACTGAATTCAATCTAAAATCAAACTAGGTTTAATGAATGATTCAAATTCAACAGAGAATTCAACAACTGCAATAAAACCTACCTCAGGCAACCAGTAGCGTTGCGCAGCACCTGGGAAGTATGGAGGTGTAGCTTGCGGTCGTCATGGTGATTGGGGGAGGAGTCCCAGTTGGAGTGTGGAATGATGACGCTATTGGTCAGGACAGCGAGGGCATCCTGGATGATAGGCATCTTCAGAGCGTCACATGACGAGAGATTCCACAGCACGCCTGCACACACATAAAGCTCATGGATTACTTTGCTCTTTCTTTCCATGTATTATTGTGCATGTTGCATGTGCATGACTCACTGGCTGCAAGGTGCCTTGTTTGAGACTGAATAAGAACAGTACAAATGACAAACATACAATTCAACAAATTTAGTTTAGGCTAACACTGCGAACAAGAAATAAATATTGGTCAAAATTACCATCAAACTGCTTGAGTGAAGAAATCATCAACTCGAGGATGAGGTCGCAGTTTATCGGTACATTCATATATGATATGAATGATAATAAAATAATAATAACTACATAATAATAATAATATAATGATAAAATAATAATAATTACACCAAAATAGAAAGGCATTTACCTACAAAGAAAGTGTAGCTTCACATAACATTTAATCTCAATGTGTAATGTTAAAAAAAAAATACTGTGAATGCTATACGTAGAGAGCAAATCTTTTCAGGAAGTCAGTCTGAAACTTTGAGCCACAATTTTTTTCCTCATTATTTCAAATGAGCATTCAGACATTTTATAATGATCTTGGGGGTGAAGCAGAGTGAAGAAAAAGATCTGCAGTGAATCGATCAATGAGGGAAAAAAAACAAACCAAAGAGAGCAAGAGTATTTTCTAAAATGTTGGTGTTCATGTGCGAGCGCAGTTGACAGACGTGAGAAATCGCAGGGCAGATCTCAAACTGTTACATTCAGTGATTTTTCTGAGACGACACAGATAGAAACACCAACAGGCCCAAACCAGCCAACTGCTAATTATGTACAGTAACAACACACACGCACACATTCGTGCGCACTCGCACGTCTTGTCAGATTGAACACCAGATGCCTTTTTATTTGAGGGTGAGAGAACTTGTGTCATCAGCTGTGGTGCACACATGATATCACACACACACACGCATCAGCTTTTAATGAGAGAGCGCGTGACCGTGAAAGTAACGGAAAAATCGCTACAAAAAAAGTGACAGACAATTAAAGCCCCTGAAATAGAAATCTAATTAGAGGGGCGTCGAAGCTAAAAGGAACTCGGTGTGGGACGATCAATTGAGACCAAACAAGAGTCATGCAGCACGCCTCAGGCATGACTCACTAAAGTCAGGCCTGTCATTGTGTCGCGTGTGTCCGACGGGGAAGTTGTACACATGATGTCAGGAAAAAATGCAAATAAATATATTAAAGATTTCATCCTGGGAGTAAATAGGTGCACAGTACTGTAGAAGTGAGCACTATTTGTGTTAATATTTACAATTCTTGTCAAACAGAAAATCCCTTTGGTTTGTGTGTCAGAAACAGGCAGGCAGGTAAACAAGCTTATGCTTTACTGACATGGTTAGCAGGGGAATCAAACCTTTGAAAAAGGATCGTGTCAGTGCCGAATGTGAGGCTGTTGCAAGGTTGTTTACCAAACCTTGGGAACATGCGTTTGCATGGCCCTACAGGGATTCCGAAAAACAAAAATATGAACCACGATTTTACATATTATTGGGGCTATGCACCAGCGCTCTGTAATTTGGAAATAATATTTGCTTGCAGCACCATTTAAAGACCACTCTTATTCTTTCACTCTCACGCAATAGTGTTCTGTTGTGAGTGCAACACTATCTGATGCAAAGCTGCGGCTGCCACATCTTGAATTGACTCTAATTTTAGCTTCATGCCACGCTTTACATCTTTCTCTTACCACTTACTTTGCCTTACACAACACACCATTCTAAGAGCACAAGACCTGAATAAAATCTCTTGCAAATAAGTTAGGAAAGACACATTTTTACATTGGTTTCCTTTAATAAGTCAAAGGTTAGCATGGACATGTGCCAAGTAGGTGATGTCAAATACCTTACAACTGACTACCAGCACCAGTGATAAATCAGTGAGAGCTTGTAGGTGATGATGATGATGATGATGATGATGATGAAGGCAGGACATTCTGGAAGTTGCTGGGTGTTGTGTCTCAGGCTGAAATGAAGCTTTATTGAGCCAAGTCAAGCCTTCTGCACTAGTCTGTCAGCAACATGCAGTTTCATGCTATACATAAAACACTTGACTTGACATGACTATGATGAGGTGAAGCACAAAGTTCTGATGCTGAAACTGATGACTGAAACTAAACTAGTCGATAACAATCTAAACCGCTGAAACTGTCAGTTGCGATCGGCAGTTTAATGTGTGACAGGTTTATTCCTGTGTCCTCTGAATATTACTTTTTTTTAAATCACAAAACAGCATAATAATACCATGAATTAACGCGAGGGATGCAACAGAAGTTGAGATGACAAAGGCAAAAGCATGGACAGTTCCATCATCTGGCTAACAGGTCTGCGGTGTGGGGGTATATCAATACAACACAGTACGACAGACGAATAACGATTTGAAAGACGTGTCGTGCTGAAATTACAAGAGGCAGCGAAAGTGCATTGAATGTAACAGCAGATAGCGATGACTAGTGTTGTCATCCCATTCTGGGAAAATGGACTTTCGCATGCTATACTGACGACAAAGGCAACCTTCAGACGGTGCCATGAGAAGGCCACCGTGACTGAAATGGCGTAAGGAGCAGCTTGCCTAACCTCAACCTTGGCATATGTCTCCAGTACAGGACACAAAAGCCAACTTTCACAATGTCAGTACATTATGTTTATGTATTAACATATTGTTATTATATATTATATAGGTGATCCTAGTGACCTGGCTCACACACAGTGTGTTCCACATTCGTGAGTGGGCAAGTTTGACAACACAGCAGTTTGCAAGAAATGCTGAGCTGAAGTATCTGCAAAAGGAGGTTCCACCATGAACCTCTCCCTCCACCCACTGAAGATTTTGCGATAGCAGGATGAGTGAGTTGCATGAGTAAGGAAAGTAAGTGACGTAGTCAGGTCTGATTGAGTTCTAATGTTCGATTAAGATAACATGGCCGATAATCGTGACTTCTCTACTTTGGCTACTAGAGAGAAAACTACATCGGTAAAGCTAAAGATAACTTTGAATGATTGTAGCATTGTTATTTCAATTTTTATCATGATAATATCATTATCGTGACATTGTTTTGCCCACAACAGTTATGATGAGTAAATAGAATATTGAAATAGCCCAAATTTTCTTTTATTTTCTTTTGCATGTTCTTTCGAGTAACATATTTTATTCACTTTATTTTTTTAGTTCTCTTTTGTCTTGAGTAGGAGTTTACCCCGTATAAATAAAGTAATTCTGATTCTGATTCTGAAATCCCAAGTGAGAGGTACAGTCTAACAAAATGATGTGATAGTGCTCCAAAAAATAAGATTTTCCCTTCAGGCACCACCATGCTTCCATACAAAACAATGATCTGCCGATGAGTGTTTCAGCTTTTATTTCCTTTGTTTCTTGTTTGAGCAGTGGCGTTCAAGCACATCACTGGAGTGTAGTGTGAAACCAGCTACTGTTGCTTAAATGTGTGTCTACGTATGAGTGCATGCGTGACGACCTTCTGGGGCAAGTATTGTAAAAAAGTTTTTTGCAAAGACAGTCCAGTATGCCAAAGGAACATATTTCAAAAGTAGTGGCAACTCCCACTCAGTGAAAAAGAATATGAACTCAGTGCAAGTCAAGGTGAGCTCAGGCTGCACGTGACCTGAGCTTAAATGAAAATAAAGAGCAGCCTTCGATGCATGACTGCACATATCCGTGCACGATAACCGTGCATGATAAGTTCTGAGAGAGTTTTTAAAGTCAACTGTTTATTTTCACTGCATGGTGTCTTTAGTAAAGCACACAGTATTGGTATGATATTAGCAAACTATTCTTTTATTCATGTGATTCCACTTCACAAACATAAATAAATGAATATAAAAGCTACTTTCTTCATGAGAGTTTCATTCGTTCAGTTTGATTGAAAAAAAGTTTTTAAGAGTGAAGAAGCGAGAGAGAACAAGGACGAGTGCATTTGTCAGACGCAGTGCTTGAGAGGACAATTGGTAGAGGAGGTTGTTAATAAGGAGATGACCTTCTTGGTGTTTGGCAGCAATCAACCGCTAAAATGTGTGTGTTCGTGTGTGTGTGTGTGTACGTGTGTATGTGCGCGAGTTTGGCAACGTTTGCCTTGGCTTTTGCTAATTAGCCTCTTATTTTGCGAGTCTTATCTCCATCTCTCCCGCCTCCCACTGACTCTTTTCAAAGCTCAAATCTTCACAAGCGCATGCATCCAGATAAACTCACTGGCACCTTCAGCAAAAGGTTCAAGAGAAGCAAATGACAAAACACTTCACTCCTTTCTTCTGCTGTCGTTCCTCAAGCACTGAGTTGTTTGCTGAATGAGATTGCAATCAGTTTTGGGAGTGTTGACTGGGACTCGGCTCCTCACAGTACAAAGTGCATTTCTGACGTCCGTATTAACAGAAGAGACGCTGGTCTCACCATCAGGCAGGTTTTGACATGACATTTCGTGTTATTAATATACATTTATGTGTGGAGGATGGAGAACTGGAAAAGCACTTGCTGACAAGTCACTGTTTTGGTCAGACTTCAGATAAGGGAATATTTATTTGTTCTGAATAAACTATGTAGTCACATGTGCATCTGCAGCATATTAGAATGTATTGATCAGTTAAGTCTGAGTAGATTTAGAAGAATCTGTCCCTTCACCCACTTTTAAGATGTCATGAAAAATTAGCATCCGTTTTAATTTTTCTTTTATGTATTATTATTATTATTATTATTATTATTATTATTATTATTATTATTATTTAATAATCCATCCATGTATTTATCACAGTTTTTACTGCAACAATATGAAATCAACATTTCTCCCCAGAATGTACTGTATTTTGCATTTTGTATTTTGGCGCGCAGCAATGGCCTGATGTCATATCCACTTCTTCAACCTGTGACTTGAACTTGAGGTACACGATGTGCCATACTGGACACAGGAAGACACACGAACAAAGCACTAACTGCTTTGTATGTTTAAACAGAATATGTGCTCTCTTATCAATACACAAACACCCTCACGATCACCACCAATTTTCACCAATTTATCAGTTTTCTGCAGGAAATGATGATTCAACTTTTGCTCCAAGAAAAAGCAAAGGCAGCCACGCATGAGGAGAAAACTGAATGTGGACAAAAGCATATGGTCCCTGCCCAAGTGTTATTACTACTAGCAGTCGTAGAGCCACTTGTAGCAGTTTTAGAATATATTCTACTCCCTTTATTTATTTCCCTATCCTCAGACATGTGATTGCATATTAGTAGTTTTCTGGGACAAGGACAATGTGTCATCTAGTGAGTGAAATTGCCAAATTCCTGACAGTCACACACCGCCACACACACCTATCTACCTGCTCTAGAAACATAGATCTGTAACGCTTCACTAGACACAGCATCCTTATGGGAATACCAGTCAAGTGACCATAAAAATGACATCATACTCCGCCTGCTCCACACATGTGCGTCCCAGCCTGGATTCCTAGCTCCTTTCCTCGCTCTCCTTATTGCAACTGACTCCCTTCAGACACTTGACGGGCAGTTTCCTGGTAGGCGGGTGGTCTGGGGATATGTGGAGATGATTGCATGAATTCATGAATAAATGACAGTATGACTTGTAAGGGGAGGCTGAAGCCTGTTAGGCCTCAAGGGGCCATGTTTTATTAAACAGCCTTCATCTCAGTGTCTCCGTGTTGAGCGGTTAGCAACAAGCTCCTAAACTGGCGATCAGAAAGGAATTCACTCAAGCGTTGAAATCTATTTTACTTGCGTGTTAACAGACTGCAAAATCACAAACAGTGGGATGGGATGATGGCAGGACAAACAGCAGACCGAAAGATGGCATTTTGAACACGATACTAAGAAGGAAGCGGAAACAGCAAAAAAGAATGCAACAGATTAGTTAAAAATACGTGGCTAAGATAAAATGTAAATGTCCGCAGCAGAGTTGAGTCACATGCAGCATCAGCAGGGACACACGTCGAGGTTCACAACCTCAAGGTGAGTGGAGAGAGAGAAGAACATCTGCCACCTGATGACACCTGAACAATCCCCATCGATCAGACATTGAATGATCAATCCTGCAGCCAACCTATTCACCTCACACGAACACACGGGAGGCCAGCACAGCATGTCTAAATTCAATGAGGGTATTTTGAGGTGGTACCATGCAGCCTCATCATTATTTGCGCTCTATTTACACTCGCCAGGTTTCTCGTTGGATCAGTCAAGGTAAACAAGTGAAAACTTCTCTTTCAGCAAGATGTCTTCCTTCCACCCTCCCGCCTCACGAGGCTCTTGGTTTTACTCCGGTGATCATCACAGAGATCTAGTGACCCACATGGATGAGTCTGCAGATTATGTTTTACTTGAGAGATAGTGTCATGCCACTGTGGAACAATTGAGGTCAGAGGTCAAACTACACGCCAGTGTATCTTTATCACTGTATTCTGAGCATCATGGGGTTTTGTCTGACTCCCTCTGTCTGAACGTGATTGGCCTTTATCTTGGGAAATGTCTAGACCTGGAATGAGTCTGCACGTGCTTCGGCTTATCTTCGGTCCTGCAGCTATAATGTGGATTTTCTGAGGGGAATAGATGTGAACAATGGAGGAGACACTCAGATAGGCGACGGTACACTGGTCAATACGAAGGTGAGATCACATGGAGAACCACAGATAAACAAGAGAAGGGAGGGAAGGCCAGATAAAGGAGCACGATAAACGTGTCAGGACGACAGCAGGGTTCTTGTAGATGCTCATGACTAGCCACCCATCACTTCAACAATAAACTGTCAAAAAATATTTCTCTAGGATACAAACTAGCTCTGTTTGAACTCAAGAGATAAAAATCATTCAGACGTGTTGGCATGTTTGTCAACCTACATGTCACATGGCGTCAAATTGTTAAGATAGTCAGTGACCAGTTGTTGGTCAGGGCTGGAGAATTACATTCCCACTGCTGCAACATCATAAAAGTGCAGTGCACGGAGCGGCTACAGCATAATTACAAAAATTAGAAGAGTATCATGTGTGTGTTTTTTTTGTTGATAACTATGTGTTATTATTACACTATAAAAAAAACACATGCACATGGTGAATGCAGTAAAGGCAAATGCAAATATATATAGTCAATATTGAATGACCACCAATTATATTATCAATAAATATGTGGGAATATGAATGCTTTAAATGTACACAAAGCCTAAAAGGTTTATAATGACAATAATAACAGCAAATGGGATTATTTAGGAATAATTTAAAATAAAAAAACAATAGATGGCTACGTTAGACATAAAAAGCACAAGCAAGTTATAGAGCTGTTGTTGAGATTTTATCAAGATAATAACGACGTTTGACAGTGATTTTATTCTGTTTCGAAGGCTTGACATTTTCAGTGTGCCTCTCAGTCTCACAAAAACAAACATGACTTCCAGACTTAAAAATCTTTCCAAGCCCCACCACACCAGCTAAAAACACCTGGGCATTGCACTCAAGAATTAGGGGAAACATTAAAAAAACAAAAGGCCAGGAATGGAATTTAGTTGTTGTAAATATGTAAAATAGAAATGTATGATATCAGTTTGCTACACCATGCTATTTCTGACAATCTTGAAAGGAAAAACGAGCGCGGGACTGCAACACTTATGGATTTAAACGGGCTGACTAGCTACCTCAAGTTTCTTTTGAGAAGTTGCGCGTTGGCGTGCTACTCGTCGATAGTTAAGAGCAGAGAGAGAGAGACGACAAAGCATCATTCAGATGGAATGTAACTCAGAGGAATCCGAAATAGAGCCAAAAAGGAGGCGCCTTGCTTTGCCTCGGAAGAATTCAAACCATTTATCAGTAAAATATTCTTTCCGTAAATGAAAAGCCTCAACAGAGAAACTCTGTATTGAAAACAAACCCTGGCTGTGTCAAGGTAACATGAAAAACAGCTTTTGACGTCACACAGGAATGAAACGTTAGTTTGAAAGCTGAAAAATATTTTTTCTTTTTGCTGCAATCAATTGAACGCCTTAAACTAGCATGTCATCTCTCACTTGGCGGCACATTAGTTAGCAAAAATGAGACAAGCATTTTATCAAATGACAAGTTGGCTGCTTGAGCCAATCCAGTGAGGCTGGATTTGCGGTTATGAATCTTGCGGTGAAAGGTTTTCGTTAAGACTCCTACATGAATCTCATGAATGAGGAGGATAAAATTTGAAATGACATGGACAGGATTTTTTTGCAATGCTAGCCAAATTGCATTAGCGTTTTTCGTATAACTTATGAATGTGGTATGTGCTCTGAATTTGCACAAACTCATGTAAATAGGAGAAACTAAAATGTCACTTGGTCTCCTCGACATAAGCAGGACAAAACACAACGTACCGGTCACAAGCTCCCTGATTTCCACATCTGCAGTTTTCCTGAGCAGACGGACCAGCGCAGGGATCCCACCACAGTTCTTCAGGGCCACTTTGTTCTCATCATTGGCTTTGCCGTAGACCAGGTTCCTGAGGGCACCGCAGGCACTGCGGTGGACCTCACACATCCTGTGATCCAGCAGGTCTACCAGCAGCTGAATCCCACCTTGTCTCCGGATCTGTGAAGACAGTAGCAGATAATGGAAACATGGTGCTTGAAAACATTTGAAAGATGGAAAAAACTTACAGTGGAATGTCGTATATTTTGTGCGACAGAGGTATTTTTTAAATTGTTATTAATAGGGCTGAATTACCCCCTGCACAACACTCAATGTTGCAGGAATAACAAACTGACAGCATCTTTCTTTAGGATGCTATAGATAGATTAGTTAAAGGGCCCATGCACATACAGATTTTCAAGATCTTAAGTCATTTTTTTCATCTGTCAAAAACTCATACATGAAGGTAATAAATCTGCCATCGTCGGCCGTGTACCCTGATAAAGTCGCATCACACACAGATTTTCTGTCCCAGCACCCATCATGAAGCTTGTCTTCCACGCCCGAAAACTCATGCTACCACAAGTGAAAAAATGAAGTGCAAACAGTTTTTTTTTTAAACACATTCCAACAGGAACGGATCTGCTGCTCCCCGCCAGTTCAGTTGTCAGCTTTCTTGCTGTCACAGCCATGCAGAAGTTGCATCACTTTCTGCCTCTCTGGACGACTAAACATCTTCATCAGAATATGAAAATTCCTCTTCACAATCTAAAATTCGCTTTCTTGCTCTGTAATGTGCCTACTACCTCACTACAACCTCCCTTTTCTCCTCAACCAGGGGAGTGGTTTTCAAAAACAAAATAACTTTAAATAGACACGCCTCCAAATGTTGGTCATATTGAAGTTTCAGATGTCTGCCATCTGATTGTGTAAAGCAGTTACTACATCAGGATCCATATTGGTTTGTTCAAATGCCATTATGTTGCTTGTCACAATTTTGCTCCCACAGCGCTTAAAGTGTCATTGCGTACATCTTAAAACATAAGGATACTCTTATAGGATAATCCGAGTTAAGATAATTGAGCAAAATTGGGACGAAAACCGCATTCTGTGTGAGCCCCCCGTTTTCCTGAAAACAAACGTTTTGTTAGGCCCAACTGTTATTTATCTTTGTATAGGATAAGCTCAAACTGACTGTAGCTCTCTTTTGGGGTGTCTTGATATAAGTTACTCAAAAATGTACCGACTTCAAAGGCAAGATATATAAAAATATGTATGAATATACAGGTATATCATATGTATATATGTGGGGAAAAGTATGCTACAGTAAGTGCAAGATGAATCATTACAGGCATTTATTTCATTGAGGCAATCACTTATTTGACTCACACTGCTCATGCACAAGTATAGTTTGTAGAACTAACATTCTTACGACAACTTTCAGTTGTATATTTGAAGTACAGTACACAAGCAGGCCATCATGTCTTAAAAATGGCTGATAATAATTCCACAGTGATGTATGGAAATATATATATATATATATATTCCATTTGGAATTTTGTGTGTCTTTAAAAGCATTTAAATGAAATTGTATGCCAAAACAGAATCTGGTATCAAAGTTGTGGTGAAAGTGAGGGTCCCATATTGGCAACCAAAGCCTCTCAGTCTCTCTGGTAGACGGCAAACACTGCATATAAGATCACCACTATGAGGGGAAAATGCTTGATCCGATGAAAACAGACTTCTTAAAGCTTTCTTGTCTGACGAACAATCAGAACAAACAAAAACCAGAGCTTCAATTACGATCTCAAACAATGCAGCCAACATAGCTCCTCGTGACAGATAGAAAAATTACGAGGATTACCACTGCTAACAGACGGAAGAGAAAACAGCTGAGGGGAAAAAAGAAAGCAGATAATGCACTGTGAACAAAAAGACTAATAATACATACTGCACTATTATGTTCAGCGTAGCATGAAGGTCTGCTTTGTCGACGAATGAGAAACACATAGGCAAAGTCACAATGTGTCAATGTGTTAGGTCAAAACATTATAGGTATATGTCTGCATTTCATTTGCCTACAGAGAATGTCTCCAAGCAAAACACATCAACCAGGTCTAGAAGGAGAACGAGAGGCTTGACTCAGCAAAGAAAAGACTTTTCTTATCCATCTAAAGTGGATTAAGGGGTTAAATGAAAGACAAACTAAGATTGCTTCATGTCCACAACATCTCTTGCCTGTCCCTTGCATGAGCTCCACCCCAAGCTCCTTGGTCTCCTGCTAATCACTCGACTGTGTCACAGCAGTGATTCCTATACCGTCCAACCATCTGACCAGGCTTGCTAACACCTTCTCCCTTTATTTCATGTAAAGAAGATTAGAAGCCCAGATTGATCTGTCTGTGTCTCCTGCTGCTCTGCGCTGGCAGTGGAAATGGGTAACCCATGGCGACAGCATTGCATTGGAAACACTTAGTTGAGGTGACAGCTGGGAGTGTGGGAATCAGCGATGTTGGAACCTGGCAGCAGGACACCAGAGTGACACATACCTGGGAAGGTGGCATGCGGGGTCGAACAAGAGTGTGAGTCCTGGCATACGGAGCCTTTTCACTAATCAGCAGGTGACAGCAAACAGTTCACCACGTGGATCAAGAGTCGTGGATCAAGAGTCTTATGAAACTTTTCTCTGAAGAAGCATACAAAGCAATGATGTTCCAGCCCATCTGGCTTCTAGCAAGAAACCCATTAGGTCTCTAAACACATGTATATGTGAACGTATATATACTTATACTACACCCCATTTACTCATTTATGCTATACAGCATACAGTATTTTCATTGTCTTTTTTGCAGAGGGTGGAACAACGGCTTAGGCAGGTCTGTCAGGACACTACAGTGCTAACTGTGTGCTAGTGGCTCCACCTCTTCCCACAAAAGAAACATATATTTTATGACTGACAAGAGAGTTTACTCTGTGCACCAATTTCAGGCATTTCTCTTGGTGTTTGTTCCACAGTGGAATGAACGGCATGAACCCTCTTGTCAGTCAGAGTCAGCACGCGTCGCACAGTTCAGGCTCAGCAAGCGTGAGACTTGCGACGAAATTTAAAAAAAGACTGCAATGCCCAATAAATGAGGTGAGCCCAACCGCATGGTCAAGGCAGTCAAGTCAATTTGTTCATAAGTGGTGACAACAAAAAAGGAAACAAAAACAAAGTGTCATTTTCAGAAACATGAACACATTTACCTAAATTGATATACAGAAAAACTGATTTGTTGAAGAAGTCCCTGTCCACTACAAGACTGAGGTGTACAAAGCCTGAGTGTGTCATGTCTCCTGTTGGCCATCTGGAGGCAGCAGCTGCACTTGACTTGGATATACCACTTTAATCTTATTGCTGTTTTTGAAATCATAACACATTACTCCAATCAGTTCTCAGGCGCGAGGCGGAGCCTCGGAGTGGTTAAACCAATAGCGAAGCCCGTTAGAACATCATCATCAGAACATCACTTGACACTGAAAAACGTGGTTACAAGTAACATCCGATTTACGACCTGCTCGACTTAAGTCCACCGTACTTATGACCACAGCCAGCAGATGCTTATTTTATTTTTTTAATTCAGTGTCTGGCACCGCAGCACATAGCAGCCGGCAACGCGTACGCCAGTTACGGCAGCATAGTATCCCAGCATCTCACACAGCGATCTACCACTACAGCAGCACCTATAATCCTCGCCTCTGCTATTTTGAATGGCATTCAACTTACGCCCAATCTGACTTACGATGCGTTGGTCGGAACCGAACCCGGTCGTAAGTCGGGTGTTACTTGTATATAGTCGTAATGTGCTACTGGAACCACTGGTTCTGAACTGCAGGGTGAGTTTGTAGAGACACGAGCACACGTAGTCAGGACCATGATAGCACGCACTATCCATTTGCATGTTCACTAGAAACAAGCTAAATACACAAATTCCACATGCAAACCCTTGAAGAATCAATAGTCTGTGGTAAATATAAATATTAACATAATTAGCATTTTTCAAACATCATGAATTGTGTGTGAACCACCCAAGGTGCAGCGAAGCCTGCTTCTTTCTTGTGTGGCACTCGGCTATGAGCTTTGTATTGAAGGTCTCATGAATGCAAGTGGCACCGCCCAATCTATTTCTTTAACCTCACAGTTTGGCCAAGCAAACTTCATTCCAGAACCTTCCAACCTTTTGCTAATTTAGTTCCTCTCCTTCCACTAATATTTCCCTCCGGGCCATTCTGAACTCAGCCAAATATGACATTGACCTATGGTGGACTAATCATGTTCAGAGGCAGCAGATATTTCTCTCTCCATTATCACGTGTAATGATAGAGCCAACAATCTACCGTGACAAATCCACTCCCGGGCTTACTCGCTTATTTGAAGAGTATGGTCGAGCGACACATATAAAGCTCTCGCACCAGGGAATAAGCAGCATGAGTCTTAATCTCACGCAGCAGCGAGAGAGGCGGTTACTGCCACAGACGGAATACACTCAAGCAAAATTTCAGCTGACACCTTATGGAGGAGAGATGCCTTCATTAAAAGCTTTAAAATAAAAACAGATTAAAATGTCAATAAGAAGAGACATTTAAAAGCCCTACAACAAAATTACAGCAGAATTCATCAACCTGCGACTGATGCGTTGAGAAATTACAGGGAGGGAATGAGCCAGATTTAAGTATTATGTGTCACGCAATTATTTTAACATGAAGAAAAATATTAAAAAAGTGGGTTCATTATTTTCATTTCTGTCTTCTGAAACTCCACATCAGACGTGGGTAGCCCGGGGGACCTTTGGTTGTATTCATGTGGTCCTCATGAGGTCAGAGTAAAACCACGAAATGGCATTGAAGCGATCTTCTCGTGTCATTATGAATAACAATTTTGACTCTAAATGAACATTATTTTTTAAAGCTTTTAGAGAGAGAGAGAGAGAGAGAGAGAGAGAGAAAGGGAAAGTGCAGGCTATCAACGTTGTAGATTCTCACTGAAGACATCAAAGCTATGAACACATTAATTATATAGTATAGTGTGTATTTAATCAAAACACGTTTTATATTTTAGATTCAAAACAGCCACCCTATATACACTGTATAGACAGTTGCAAGTTGCGACAGCATCACAAGTATGTTACTCTTCCTTACAGGCAGAGGCAGACTCAGCAACTCAGTCGCTGATTTTCTTGAATATAAATCTATACAGTAAATACATTCAGTAGGAGCATTGTGCTTTCGGTTACTGTCTGATTCTGACGTGGACTCTCAGTGACGTGTGTGAAACTGAAATAAATGTTGTTTCCACAGGTGGGCGTACACAACCAACTTTGAGTTACACTCTTTTGCCATGGTCAGGAAGCAGTCTTCTGAACCACGGCCTGTCGTAACTGCTTTATCATCTGTGGAAACCATGAAAGCAAGTGGTGACTGAGGACTCGTAAGAACACACAAAAGCTGCTTTTTTGGGTGACACACAATTTGCTCTGTCAAGGTCACTCCATGTTTTTGGTCCATTCACACAGTTAGTGAGGGTGAGCACTTGGACATGAGAGGCTGTGACAGAGCATGTGCTGACTACCAACTTGAACAGCATGTGGGGCTATAATGGCACGGAAATAGCGTGTCTCAACGCGGCCACTCTTTTTGTCTTCTTTGTTAAGTTATATTTGTACATGTACACTGGCATTTTCAGCTGAATCAGATGCCCCACGTGCTGCTGTGGTGTAAGCAAAACTGGTGAGGGCATCATTCATAATGATGCATGGTTATTAATTTGGTCAGCCCTTCTTCGCCCCACCCTCACTGGAGCGCAGGTGAAAGTGACATGGTGCGGTGATTAAAAGCATCATTGCTTAACACAGAGAAATGAAAACACAATGAAGACATCTTAGACTAGGAGGAGCAAAATCTTAACGGTTTTGCTGCATGTTATCAGCTGTCAGAATGTTGGAAGTTGTGGTGCTTCCCTGCCCTGTGTAGATCGAGCACCTAGTGTCCGAGTTACTGGTGTTCAGCTTTTACTTAGAGCCGTTTCTGAATGCAATTTTGAACCAGCCAGAGAGTTCAGAAAGGGAAACTGGAAAGTGCAACGAGGCCTGAACTAAAAAAAAGTTAGCGAGTTTGAGCTTATGAAGCGTGACGTCATCTGTGGGTGTGTCGTATGCTATCCATACAAAATGAGAAGGAAGTCGAGGAAGAAGTGGAAATAATGTTCAATCAAATTAAATATATGCTTGTTAACTCTAGCATGAAGAGAACAACATGAACATAGACAAGAGTAACATCTGCAAAAACGTCAATACACAACCAGATGTCTGTGACGAAACCTTCTTCTACTGTACGTCTCCTCATCATCATCATTCTCAATTTTGGATGAAGATAAAACGCCTTCAGAATATCGCAGCGACTTGTCATTTTACCATTTAGTGCCACCCCACTTTGGTTCTGCTTAACCCTGTATGAACGCGGGCTGGTTCAACAGACAGTGCCGAGTGCCTGAGAGTCCAGAACAGCAGCTGTTCCAGATGAAGAACCATGTTTGTGTAAAAGGGCTCGTAGTGAGGGTTTCATTTTTGGATTCGGTGAGCACTGCCTTCTGGCTCAGCTCAACTTCACCATTGGCCGAGGCCATTTGTCACCCACCAGTCTACCCTCTGGCCACATTAATCCCCATCATGCTGAACATGAACTAATATAGGACTTCTGAGTTTTGTGTGCATACATCATCTGCAAATAGCTGAGGTGGAATCAAAACAGATTACAAAAGAGAACACCATTCTTCCTGACTGACCCAACTAAATAAACATATTTCAATGACTCACATTAGTGGACAAGTTGCTGAGAGGAACTTCAACAACTGCAACACCCTCCAATTAGACAGGGCTGTTTGATCAGGCTGCAGAGCTGCACCAGCATCAGCCCATAAATAAGAGGGATGTGTACAAAGTAATTGATCCAGAAATCATGTTAAGATATTATTCATGTCACGCTTCAATAACCAAAATGGGTGCTGGACGTGTGCAGCCCGAGACAAATAGTCAAGCAGATTCTTTAACTGTCCTGCTGGATAAATGAATAGCGACAAGCCTGCCACACAGTATATGATGTCCGGAATTAACGCAGCACACTAGTGTTCGCTTGTGATGCTGCATGTTGGATGGAGGCGCCAAGATCTCAACGTCCATATGTCGCCTATGTTATATCTTCGTCTGGAGGATGAAAAAAGGATGCTGAAGATGGATGTGCAGTCTTTGTGGTCAAATATTGTCTGAGCTGCGGCCAATATTCCCAGCCAAGAGCAAAAAGCACAAGGTCCACACACGACAATAAAACTGACGCACACACAGTGAATCATACATCATTACAGCCGACTGAAAATATTGCAATTGTATACATAAACATTGATTTAAGTGGTCCCAACACATGCAAGTATTTTTTCATTCCATATTTCCAATAATGTATGTGTAAAAAGGAAAGAAAACCCTCCCTCATTCACCCTTTTTATTTGTTTCCTTTCTTTATTTGCTTCTCTGGAGCTCCTGTGGATCCACTAAAGCTATGAATAGCAGCTATGTCATGGATGCTCAGTGGCTCAGCCATCTGCGACTGTCAGTCGACTCCACTAGCTAACGTTCCTTCCTCATGGATCCATGGTAAAAATACGTTTCCTACTCTGAGGCCATCATCTGAATATCATAGTTGCGCAACTGCAACAAACAAACTGCCCTTGTGTCAACGAGGAAACCACGATAAATGCAGTCTAATGCATTTCCAGCTATCACTATTTGAACTTTGCGTCTGTGAGAGGAGTGGTGCCAAGTCAAGAAATTGCTCTGTCTTTAATACTTATCCCGCACTAAGTGTTTTTCAGAATGATTCCAGGCTCCGAATTTCAGTACACGATCATCATTCGTGACCCAGAAATGTTGTGTGTATAGTGTCTTTATCAAAGACCCGAGAATATAACTTCACACTTGAGGGGTTTGATGAGTTGAAATAAGATCGACCTTGATCCCACTTGTATGAATAAAAATCACAAGAACATCCCTGAAGATGACAGTGTGAGTGCTAAAGCAATATTTTTTTAAAAAAAAGGGACTGTGCTCAGTGGGAGCTCGTGACAGAATTTGTTTAAAACCTACTGTGTTGTGGATCTATTACACAGCTCATTGCACAGCACACAGGAATGAAGCAGAAGTCAAAAAGTTATTCTCAGCTGTGAAAAAGAACAACTTTAACGCTCAAATTGGTGTAACTCAGGAGAGTCACTATGATGTCTTGGCAAAAACGTAGTATTGCTGACAGTGCTGTTTGAAATACATTGTTGACCATTGTGCTGACCTGTTCTTCATTTACAGGATACACATGGCTTTCAAAGAAAAATGGACTAAATAAGGTACTCATGACAGAGGAATAATGCCAATTTAGCCTTTTTATAAAAATTAATTACATTAAATAACCTGCAATTCTGACCCTCTTACACTACTACTTAACCATTAAATATGTGATAGTAAATCCCATATATATATATATATACACACACTCCAGATGTCAAACTTTCAAGGTTATATAAATATTACAAAAACGCAGTCTCACGAATTAAGGGCAAAGGAAAGCTTTATTCTATTTCTTTTTTTTCATACATATGCACTCACTGGTTGACAACGGTGGTGAGCTACAAATAATACATTTAAAGAACAGGAAATGGGCTGCATTTGGTCCCCGGGCCTGAATTTGGTGGTGCTATAGTAACTACAGTATACTACACTGTTATTGACCTTCTTAAGTTATAAAAGCCACAGTCCTCACAGCAAGACCCAGCTGTGCAACAGAGGGGCCATGCTTCAGGTCATCACTCAAACCCGAAAACATCTGCTTGTGTACAGTCCAACAAGCTGTCACTCTTCCTTTGATGATTTTCTGGCGTCTCTACGTGGTTATGCATTTCTAAGAGATCAATATGCCTATATGCCTATCAATATGCCTATGTATATTGTAACACCAAGTGCAACATTCTCATTTGCTACGATTAATAATCCATTTACAAGCATCCAAAATCGATTAGATTTTGTCTGTGTGCCATTTTGGAACCAAGGCCAATGCACATGCGAAAAATACCCAAACAAAGATGGCAGAAGAGGCGCCTCAACCCTGTCTGCTAAACTCAGGGCGTTACACCACACAAAAAGTGTACAAGCATTTGCTTCGGCATCAGGATGACATATTTCCGGTCAGTATTTTACAGTGAAAAAAAACAACCAAATAAATAGATATTTTTCTCAATATTATTATGTCTGATAAAATATTAATTCAGCTCCACACAGGGCAAATCAAAGCCTGTTTAGGTATGTAATCCATTTCATATGAAACACGTAAGTGCCCCAGCCAGCTTCTGTGGAAATTGATGTATAAACAGAAGACATACAGTAAGTTGTCGGAAATGAATGTATTATCTAACAACTGCTTGAACTTTTCAAAGCCTTCAAATCAAAGGACTTTTTTTCATAGTTGTGCTGTTATTGCACTCAGCGCATTCATAACGCTGCTTTAATGTTGTGCTGCTAATGACCTGAAATAGTGTGAAATAGAGCGCCACACACTGAAGCTACCTCTCAGTACAGTGGAAATAAGCAGTACTTGTTTTCGTCTGAAATGAAAACTGATTTCAAATGTGTCAAACAACCATGACAAAAATATACGACAGATTGGAAAGAGAGAATCTGTGTAATAATAGAGCCTCAGTACGACAATGTGATCTGTCATGAACGGTTTCATCAGTGCACAGTGCTCCCAGCTAACACAGCTAATGATGACAATACACGACTGTTAGGCATCAGTCACAAGATTCAAGAGATAATGATGAGTTTTTATGAGATCAGAGGTCTGATGGTGTTAATTCTTTTTACCAACTGCATGTTTGGATTGCCTGTCTTCTGCTTCTACATCAACCATGTGTGTTTAACACTACTGAAGATCTTTTTTGAACAGCCTCAAGTGAAATCTCACCCGGTGAGACTCCTCCTTTGTTGCACTCGACATGCGCTCGGGGGGTTAAACAAAAAAAAAAAGAGATATTTGAAGCAAAATTTGACAGCTTTTTCAATTTTTGATCTATTTAGATACAGTGTGTTTCCACATGCGTGACGGAGCCCAGGTAACCAGATCACCCGACAGTAGTGTCCATTAATTCCACCTCTCCTACACACTCTTCATCACCTCTCTTAATCTTTGTCCATCACTCTAACAATTTTTTTTTTACCTCATGTGTTTTCTCGACCTCTACTGCCTCATCTTCACCAGTGTTCCTGCCTCCCTTTCATTCACACGATCATCTGTTTTGGTTCAACTGAATTTCATTCCTCATCTCCTGAACTGCATCTCTTACAGTAAGACTCACTAAAAATCACGTTATTAGCAACAATACATGAACAGTAGTGATTCATAAGATGTTGTACTGGAGTACTGGACTAATGTAAAAATCAAAATATATAATAAGTTATTGTTATTTTATTATCATTATCACATTACTTTCTGTTTTTCTGTTTCATTACTACTTTAATGCCCCCAAAATAGGATGAATAAACCACTGTTTGAGGAGCTGTGACTTGGCTGTATATCAAAATGCTTGAAATAAGAGCAATAATAAACACTTGAATGAAGCAACTTCAGTCTGTTGCTGAATCTGAAGCAGAGATGTAAATATCTTTATTTTACCAGTTATTTACCTCAATACAGACGTTCTGTTTATGATAGACAGAAAAAGACATGGTTATGCTTGAGTTAAGACTTTAGTGAAAAGTCCAAAACCAGAAATATTAAATTTTTGCTTAAAACAAAAGATCTTTTTTTTTTTTTTTTAATCTTGTCACCTAATTTGCAATGTACAAACTGCATGACATGAAAACACATGCATCAGAGGTACTGTTCAGCATATATGAGGGGTCTCAAAGGAATCCACAAAAGTGCGTGAAAGGGTTTTTTGTTCCAACCAGTCAAGATCACAGAGCTTCACCAATGGGTCGACAGTCAGTCTGTTGTGCTGCTTGTTTAGTTGGATCAAAAAGGCAGTTTGAAAGCCCTGGTATCCACCAGTGACGGTACATGTATTAACTGCACCCTTGTGGCCCTTCCATCATTACGTTAGGCGAGTGATGTCGTCGTGCTCCCTGGTGCTTTTGCGCGTGCGAGAGTTTCAGGTAAATGACATTTCTCATAAACAGGGCAGCAGCAACGGCTCACGCCTCCCGTGAAATTAACTGAATCAAAGATGAATGACTGAAACAATGCTTTCAGAGGAGGCTACGCTAAATTGATTACTGAAGAAAAACAATGCGGGAAGGTGCTTGTAAGTAGCAACGTGGAATTGAAAAAGGCCAAAAATACGAGACTGGTTATGCTGTTGTCATTCTTTTAGTGCGGCTCGCCTTATTAAAGGGCTTATTAGATTGTCCCCCAGGGGTTTCCCTTGGAAATTGCTTTGGAGAGACTTAGCATTGACTTTGGGAATAATTGAACTTTATTGCCCTTCTAGATGAACCTCAGTCAAAAGACACAGCCTTGGGAAGATGCTTTATTAGCATGAGAGCAGACAATGAAAAATAATATTCACTGATTTGCCTGTTATATCGGCAGCAGCTGGGGGCTCTGCCTTGTTGTTTAATGTTATAAAAGGATTTGTACCAATCACAGGGGGTGTACCAGAGAGGCTGTTCGGTCAGCGGACGTGCACTTTTGGCACACACGCTTCGTAGACTGATCGAAGTGCACAGGATCAATTTCAGTTCCATCTCCTGTTAGTGTGGAAACACTCATGTTTGAACGCTAGTGGAAGACTGCTGGGCACAGTCCAATGTCTAAAGCATGGGGCATCACACTCAACCCAGGAAGAAAGGAGGAACTTTCTTTCGAGTCTAAGATTGACACATACGCATCAGAGAATTGCTTGTATTCCCGGTCAGTGTGTAATGCTACACCACACTACACCTGACCATAAACTTGCTCAACGTACAACAAATCTCCAGGCAACAAACGAAAGCCACACATGAATCCACACCCTCACACTCAGACACAAACCTCAGCTTTGATCTTGTTATCTCCAAAGCAGAGGTGCTGAAGATACGCCGCCGCATTGGACTGAACTGATGGGAACTGGTGCTGCAACATCTGGATCACCTCTGGCAGCTCCGGATCTCTCCACCCGAACTCTCTGAGGAAACACAACAGCAGACTCGTATGAAAACCGTATCTCAAAATCAAATCCGGAAGCACAGGCTCTTCTGACACCACGTGGCAGACAGAGATGAGCAAAGTCGATTTAGGAAATGAGTATGATTTTGGCAGATTAAAATGCCAGAACTGTCAAACAAATGGCAGGTTTGTGCTGTGCAGCTTTGTCAATTATGCCCCATGCAGGTTTGAAAATGATGGAAATCACATTCTGAAATCCCCATTTGCCAAAACATTATTATGCCCATTAATAGCAGGAGTGAAGAGATTGTAGAGATGAGGCCAGCAGGTGAGGGAACCGTGTCTCTACAGTCCAGAAAATCAATATGGCTGAGCATACATTTGTTAAAGTACTGAACTCAAATGAGAAACAGAAAGATTTACACACCATGGGCACAATCAAGGTGAGAGGACAAAGGACTCGTCAGAGCTCAGGAGGTACAGACTCACAGTTGTTCTTAATTTAACCTTTTTCGAGCTTCGCGACTGTTGGACATCTGCTCTGCATTCATTTACTTTCACCACTCCATATATATATATATATATATATATATATATATATATATATATATATATATATATATATGGCACCATGCTCTTTTTTTCCCCAGCTTTCAACAGAGACATGCCTTCACAGATGTCATCCAGGCCACAGGTTCTTTCACATTCTGAGCTGTTGCCCTTTCCCAAACTACCACCATCGAGTACCTGCATTTGCCAGCCTCTCAGTCAGCAACATCACTCCACAAGTTAAACTGTTCAAAGACATTTTCAGGAAATATTTACAACGGTTCAGTTTCTAAAAATGTGGTGGTGTGACCATGTGGACCCTGCAGACTTCATTGATCATTGTCACTTAGCTCACAATGTAGGTCAATCCTGACTGAGTGTCTTACTCAGTTTCTATCAGGTTGTGCGTGCGGGTTCTGGAAGGCTACTGCCACCTGCTACCACATTGTGCTCATCAGATATCTCAAATTCACATTAAAGAGCCATATTCTTTCCTGTGACTAATGTGAGGTCCTGTCAAGCCAAAACAAAGAAGAAAAAATTAGGTTTAAATAGTAGAAAATAGGAAGTGTCAATACACCATGACATCGCAGCTTAACCGTAAGTTTGATTTTTCAGACATATATTTTTTTCACTCCATTTTATGGCCAGAATGTATTTGTAGCATATTATTTTAACCAATAATTAATAAGTACAGTTCTTATTAGTTGTGAAGACTGACAATATTTAATGCTGGAATTGTCAAAGAAAGTTCACTCAAACAAACAAACAACACCATATTTAATAACATTAACCATAAATATAAAATTCATTACAATATTGATGTATTAATTCAGTGTTCCCAATAGAAGTGTTTAGATTAGATTAGATTTGTCCCACAGCACCTATTTTATTTAAAGATTCTCGATATAAATAAGAAATAATGGATCTGAATACGATTGTGTTGCTGTTCTGTCTTTCACTGAGGTTCCTCCGAGTCTCTCCTCAGTTGTGTCTCTGCTCCCACATTCAGCTTGTTAAGCGAATACAAGATGACGCACAAGCTTCTCAATGCACATGTACATTTAAATCTAGCCAGCGCACGTGTAATGTAAGTGTTCATGCAACACCGAAACCCTCGACCTCGCATGAGATAAAATGGGCCAGGTTCAGGAAGCCCCCCCAACAATAAGAAAACTCTGAGGGGGACATTTGGTGGGAATCCTAATAAGAGTGGAAATGAGCTGCTTGGCAGATGTCTGCGCTCTCTGAGTGCTTTTCGTTCAACAATCATTCTCCATATCCATTGTTTATTTTCATGAAAATTATTGAAGGCATTAAGGCTTCTTTTTGTTTTTACTTACTGTCATTGACGATATACACCTCCTTTTACAGAAACAGTTTGGTCGCCCCTCACAACAGTCTTCCTATATGATGCAAAACGTTTCAAAATTGGGAAGGCGCATATGCGCAGTGAAAAAAAAGCAAGTAGATTCAAGTTTCCCTTCCTTGCGATAATGAGGTGAAAATAAAGCTCTACATGTTTATGTGCATCCAAACTTTATGCAAAAGGAAATGAAGCCTTCACGCGTGGCGCTCTCATCTCTGTCGGATCAAGAGAGCACAGTTTATGAAATATCTGAGAAAAGCAGACTGTTCACAGGGAGTAAACATGGCTCTCAAAGATAAAGTGAGCCCCAGCATGGACGGCTCTTTATCAGACGAATGATAAGTGTTCATTCAGCCAGGAAGCAGGGATGAAGAGGGAGGTAGAGGAGGAATGGAAACGGTGGGGAGAGACAGAGGGATTCCCAAGGCATTTAAGGGATTTAAGTCAGAGAGACCCTCAAACAACACTCCTTAAATCAAACAGTCAGATACCATCAGAGCAGCGTGTTTATGCGTATGCGGTGACAATCCCCCATTTGCATGCGCGTGTGTTTGTTTACACGCTAGTGATGCTAGTCACATTCTATGTAGACATTATTGTGTGTTTATATGTATGGCTGTGTGTGTCTGGGCGAGCATGAGAGTCATCCATCGCCGGCAGCTCTGCAGCTCTGTCAGTATACTTAATAGAAAGCGGAGCGATGTGCTGATAAGATAAGCATCATGGCTTGCCATTAATTAAAACCCCCTGGTAGGGAGATGGGGAGGGTGGCAGGAGAAAGGGAGATAAAAGAGGGGCTCACATTCACCTGTGGATATGAAGGAAGGAAAAAGCAGGTGGGAGAAGACTGAACAGTCTGGGTTTGAGGTATTAATCTACCAAGGGAGCAACACTTTTGGTACCATGCAGTTCAACTTTAAAACGTAGGTCACACAACCATGCATTTCAACACACTTCAGCGTTGTTCGGTCACCTGCACACGTATAACCGATTTGACTTTGGTGGTGTTCCATACACTTGGTTGGATTTACCAACATTTTAAAGAAGACGTGGGCAAAGTGTGGCCCAGTGTGCATTCATGTGGCCCCCATGAAGTGAGCTGTTCCTTTTCATTTTAAAGCTCAGTAAGTTGTGCTTCTCTCAGATGAGACAGACTTAAACAAACCATGATATCAAAGGCACTCTCATGCTGCCTCCCATAGAAATGTGATCACTCATCTATGCATTCAAGAGCTCATTTCAAGCTTTATCCAATAAGCTGTCCATACTTTTGAAAAGACTGATATTTTCAGTAGGCAGACACAACTTTTAGCTCGATGTCTGTTTGCAGTTTGACAGGTTTCTCTGACATTTCTCGAGGAAAGCAGAGGTGTGACGCAGAGAAAGACTTTGAATGGCACAAGAGCACTCTGACATATTGGAAATAAAGGCAGGAGGCAGAGGGGTTTGGCGTGGGCAGGGAGACGGGGGTACAGACAGACTGATAGAACTGCGACAAAGGTAAAGTCGGCTGTATGATGCTGGAGCTTTGATTCACAAACATTCACACACACGGGTGTCAGGAGGCAAAATGTGATACACATGACAAGTGAAGATTTATCAAAGGTTCATTCTTCCAAATAAAGGTATCGCAGTCTTTCTCAGTCATGTCACGCT
The DNA here is from genome assembly GCF_027744825.2 of Synchiropus splendidus. NCBI lineage: Eukaryota > Metazoa > Chordata > Actinopteri > Syngnathiformes > Callionymidae > Synchiropus > Synchiropus splendidus. The sequence continues at coordinate 20,292,399 of NC_071336.1, forward strand.
CTTGTGGGAGGATGGACTGTTAGAATTTGTGATCAAATCATGGACCATGATGGATGGACACACAGGCACACAGACACGAGCATAATATTGTATCACCAAGGGAAAGAGGGCCGTGTTTGGTTTGGAATCATTGTTATTCTGTCTGGGTGAGGCCTCCCACCAAAACACACTGGATACCTTTACAAGCAAACCTTCAACATAGACGTGCAAGTTTGTTCATAAAGATCGAAGAAACAAAGTGACGGGCAAGACATAATTGGAAATGTGTTTGAGCTCAGTTGGACAAAATATCAAGAGGAATTATTGGCTTTGGTATGCAACTACAAAATAAATAAGTAGAGAAGACAAAAGAAACTATAGTTTTTCACCAGCCTTGTATGGTTCATTGGTGTTTGTTAGTCAAAAACTTGTGAATGGACTTTTCAGGATGGACTTTACATATAAGTGATTTGAGCTTGGTGGTGGTCTGTACACTTAAACGGCTTCTCACCACTGTTGCTCATGCACCTACCTTTACACAGTCAACTCACTAAAAACACTGAACACCTAGCTAGAAAACGCACAGCATCTACAAACCCTTAAACTGAGCCAACCATCACAGGACTGCGGTGACAAAAAGAGCTGCTATTGTTAAATTGCACACTACGATTTAGAGCTGGAAGGTACAATTGCTAAAGCATTGAAAACTTGGGAATGCCAGTGCTCACGACATGCCTTCAGAATGAAGGTATTGATGAGGTAGAGGGGAAAAACGCCTCCTGTTTTTCGCACCGGTTGATATTGGACGCACACGACAAATCTTCAGTGACATTTAAAATCCCGCCGTATCGCACCTATCTGAATAGCTCCCCATGGACGTGGAGTGACAGGCCCAGACGGCACCTTTGGCTTTAATCTGATTGGACTAGGCCTGTCATGTCCAGTCACTGATTGGAGGATGAGGAAAGGACAGGCTGGCAGCGTGCATACCAAAGCAGATGCTCATTAGGACTGAGACATCAATCTTGATCCTGCGCTGGGATGGAGGGAGACAGCTCCAAAGTGAAGAGTGAAGGAAGAGAGAGAGGTCACTGACTAGGAAGACAGAGCAATTTAGGCAATTTGCGGGACACATGGATCAACCTCTCCTGCCACTTTGAAGGAGCACAGAAGGAGTTTGACCCGAGTGACAGAAGTGCAAGCATGAGCCACTAGAGGTTTCCAAACCCAAACACTCTTTTCTTGGGCATCATCCTGCGTTTTTCAGCACCTTAAACATCTGAAAACAGACGCTGACCTAAGTTCACTGGTGGTAAACATTTAAATTCCAAAGGTCCACGTGTATTCCTCCAAACTCTCCCATATCGTTGGGACTAAATGGGTTTCTCTTCATCAAGCGGCCAGTAATTAAGGTACAGGTGCACAGAAATAAAAGACCTCCGCAATTCCACAGATAAAGAGTCAACGTAATGGACAGTCATTGACTCAGAGTTCAGTGCCAGGTCTGTTTGTTTAATTAAAAGTGCAAATATAATTACAATTCTATCTGGGAAAACAGCCAACACCGACAGAAAGCTCCACTGAGGGATTCGCATTAAAGCAACCAGGGTCATCCATTATCAGTGCACGAACAGTCAATACGCCTGTTGACATTACTTCATTGTTCAGATTTTCACACATAAACAGAGAAGGTTGCTGTCTACTTGAATGTTGAAACGAGATTTCAGGCAACAAGAGAAAAACACCAAACTGGCCTTCACCTATTAACTTCTGAAAGGAAAATCTGAACAAAGACTTTGATATTAACGGAAGCTTTTGTTGACATAACCATCAAAGAGTGTACTCGTGACAGCGTTGTGTGTCACACCTCTCCATCCCTGTGTACCCACACACATGACTCAGACAGTTGCCGTGCACAGGCATCGTGTCCTTAGCATACGGCTCAATTCTTCTGCAGTAAACGTGCTACAGTTGGCCATCCTACTGGTGACACCATTTGTCACACAAGGAGCGGAGATTACCTGACCACATGAGGGGATGTTAAATATCCATTGTACTGCATCTCTGTGCATCAATATCTTTTGTTATCACTTGTCACATAGCAAGTCACCAATGAAACTCGGCCACTTGTGTCTCAGTTTCCCGTCACGTCCCTTTTCACATGAAAGCGTCACAGAGCACCTTTGACACCCAGGTCCACCCAGCCTGCTCTCCCCTCTTCACCTCATCTCTGTCCATCACTCTGTATGACTGATTTCAAACACTTTAACTGTTTTCCCAACCTCAACTCCCCAGGAACTTCACCAGCCTCTAACGCCTGCATTATAACGAACTGAACCAGGAGCACTTTCACACACTAGAGTGTTGTATGATGCACAAAGAAAGTAATCTTGTGAAGGAGGTGGATTATTGGTAAATGGTGCTCGCTTACACAACACTGCCTATGCTGACACTCCATCACACCCTGACAGCAGTATGCTCTAATGCTGTGCACCATCATCATCTTGCCTTGTCAAGGGACATAACCAACACTGTCTACTTATTTTTCCTCACACAGCGTATCAAAGCACTGAACACAACAAATATACTCCCTTGCACCTGCGGTAATTTGACTTTTCAGTGACTATTTTGCATAACACGACCATGCGGTTGGAACCTCGCGCCATCTCATCAACACAACCTCCAGATCAGTGATTAAATGTCTTTGTAAAAAATGAATCACACTAAGTTATTGGGCTGTGAGATTCACTGTTGCTCATCAAACCATCTGTTTTGCAGATGTCCTGTTTTTTTTTTTTTTTACTATCACTGTGGTCTGTCTTGGCCAGCTAATGTAGGTCACAGCAGCACCATGAGACATTGGTCATAAATATGAGACACCAAAAGCTGCCCTGTGATTCGTCATGCCTGTCTGACAAATATTGCTAGCTCAGCGATTGCAAAGTTCAGGGTGATGTCTGAACTTCATAACTAACAGGATTGCTGGTATTATAGGCTGACATTTGAGGTCTTTTTTTACGCTACACACGCTCACACACACACACACACACAAACCACTCTTCCTTACTCTAATAATGTCAGTGCGTGGCGCATATTTGTGCCCTCAGAGGCAGATTCAGAAAGTGAGCACTGAATGCTTGAAATAGCAGGCAGGTGACAGTAAAACATGTTGAATAAAAAGCAATAATAATAATAATAACAATTACAACTCATTATAAAACGTTAAAAACATTATAGAGCAGAGAGTGCCATCTAGAGTCTAGCCTCTGAAAATGACAACATGGTTTCATGAAACCTCAAGCTATTCTAACTATAACCCTCTTTGATCATTGCTCAGTTCCTGATAAACCTCAAACACATTGTCTCACCGACCAGTTTCACTGACTTGCTGTGTTTCTACAGTTCCGCCACAATCATACACGTCATCCAAAGAAAGTAAAAACTTGCGATTTTTGTGGTAAGTTGTAAATGCTGATTCCCAGATGAGGCCCAAACTGACTGACAAGGACTTTGTTTCTTATTTTCTACTCAAATGCTCCCTTTTACCTGGTCTTTATTTCTCTGCAATGCAGTGGGCTTTAAAGAAAATATTATTTACAGCCACCACTCTGACAAAAAAAAAGTAATAAAAAAAATCAATAAGCTTTTGTCCACGACATCTTCTCGTCTCGGAAGACGATCAGGAGGTCGAACAATGGACTGAAAAGATGGAACAAGAGGTGGTGACGAGTCTAGCGAGTTTTGAAGGAGACAAAAGGCGTTTGTAATTGTGAGAGAAGCTGCTGAGGAAATGCTGGACACATTTCAAACCCTAATTTCCTCAGCCGCCGCCATGTTGTGCTGCAAAATCGATTGATCATTTCAAGTTTTGTGATAGTGTGATCAGTCCTTGCTGTGTTGCACATCTTCGTCAACAGCTGAATTCACCTGCTTGTCTCATGACAGTGACTCATATTTATAAAGCTGTCTTTTTACATGGACCCTCTATACAGGCGTGTTGAAACATGACACAGCTTGAACTGAAGTGTGTTCTTCAGGAGGGCGGACGCCAGTGATTTTTCACAAGAGGGGAAAAACAAGCCCTCGTCTGTACAAATAGCTGAACACACAGAACCGGGGGCCTAATCGAATGAGGCATTAAGCTCAAAGACAGGTCTTTATTTATGCACAAACACACACCCACACAAGCCGCACTCGCACAAATGCTTGCATTTATACCCAACAATCATAAGCAGGTAAATGTTGGCAGTGCATGCAATTCAAGTTCACTGATCAGTAAATATTATCCGAGTTTCCACTCCACGCCGGAATTATAGGGTGTTAACTGAGGCGAACAAGAGGCGGGTGAAGTCTGCTCTCAGTCAAACATTCATTAGGCGAGGCCAGGAGAGGCTGTGGTGACCTTGATCGTGGGGAAGCACCCTCATTAGGAAAGAGCGGAGTAGCACTTTCTGCTGGCCTCATTAGGTCAATGGGATTAAAAAAAATAATTTCGTTATCGAGCAGATAGGGTTTATTAAGACCACCATGGGAGTTAAATGTGGTGAAGATAAACTGGAAACTGCAATAGACTTAAGTTTTTCCTGCAGTTTACAAGATGAACATGATCCAAAGTCAAGGCGCACAACTTAAATCTAAATGCATCACTGTAACAAAACAGTCTTATATAGATAAACAAGAGTGTCAGTATTCACAAGACACATAGCACTGGTCGTCCAGAGGGGGCACTGTTGCACACAAGGTCTTGGCCAGGAAAGGAAAGGAGCTGAATTGAGATGAATTATTTAAATAATATAAAATGTGTTTGGAAATCTATCCAGAACGGTTGCTTTCTTGCCCCCTCGTGTCTGCATGTATCTATAATTCATCATGAATGATTTATGACAAAAAATTGCCAATCATGTCTCTCAAATCTCATCTGCCTTTGAGGCTAAATTGGTCAGTTCGATTAAAAAGCAGACGGCAGATGAGGCCTGATGAGGATTTATCTGCATTTAGACAAGAAGGCAGTGGAAAGTCTTTCAAAAACCTATTCATCAGCCTTATCAATATGCCACTGGTTTGTTTATTCCACCCAAGCAATTCATGTTCTACATTCATTTCATTTTAATTTGCTCATATTGACATGTTTTTAGATTTTAGCCCCATTAGCCAAATCAGCTAAAACAACACGAAAAGGTCACAGTATTATTCCGGTTCTGGATTCAAGGTTCAAAGAAGCACTAGGCACACATTTACTTCTTCAAGTGCAGAGGTGTGCAATTCATGAGGGCTTTACGAGGGGCTGTCAAGCCAAAAGACTGAAGGACAGAGAGAAAATAGAGTCTTAAATTCATGTAAATTTATGACAGCAATAATACAAAGCATGGAGAAAACAAAAAAATAATAATAATAATAATAATAATAAAAAAAAAAATATTATTATTATTATTATTATTATTATTATTATTATTATTATTATTATTATTATTATTATTATTATTATTATTATTATTATTATTATTAAAAGGTGCTTTTCAAAAATGTTATATCTAAATTTCATTTGTGGTTTTGCTTTGACCTCATCAGTACAGCACGAATACAGGCTGCAGGTTGCAAGTGGCCCCCGGTCTGCACTTCTCCCAACTCTGTTCTAGTGGCGCACTGTGCAGTCAAGATCACTTCTGGTGTGAATTAAGGGTTCATCCTAATACCTCAGATAAAAGTTGTCATGGGCATGAGCAAGAGGTGAGTCAGTCTCACCTCTCTAAATAAGCATTCACTTAGCATTTAGTTTCTTTATGACTTTATGAACTGTCACTTTTAAAGATTGTTTTATGCTCGTTTTAATTCAGTTTTTTATTTGAAGTTTGCATTTTTGTCAACCAAAGATACAATAACTAAAACACTGCCGTGGTTGAAATAGTTTTCAAAACTGCAGCTCACTAGCGTTTTATTAAAATGCATTAATATTAATTTTAACTAAAGTGCATCTTGGAGGGATACTGAAATGTGGATTTATAATTCTGGCAAACTGATAACAGCCATATAACAGTTCTCTCTATTCCCCACATGCTTGGATAAATCCATTTATTCACAAAAGCAATACAACTTCTTCATCTTTCAATGTTCACCACAGCAAGTCAGCCTCTTTCCACCTAAAACACGATAGTGCAACTCCTTCAGTCCTCTACTTTTTCACATGCATGAAGCTCATTGGAGGTGTTCCACTTCTCCTTCCGCCCAATAGGTCCTCCTTATCGCCCATTATGCCCCCCTCTCACATCTTCACACGCCCAACCTACCAGGGCCACTAACCAGCTCCAAACATCTCCACTGAACTGTTCCCCCGAGGTACTCATGTCAGATCTTGTTCAGTTTAGCATGTGACCTGAAACGTAGAAGCGTAAAACCCCACCTGGCTGATTGAACAGATCAGATATTCCTGTTTGACTCTAGAATGCTGCCCAATTTAGACTCAAGGTAAAACATATAAATATATTTATTGGAACATCACAAAGCCAATTTCTTCAAATTGTCTATTCTGATCTAATCTAGAGCAACAATGAACGTTGAAATGCCTTTAAAGCCGTAGCAACCCGAGTCTGACATCCTTGGAGTCTTCGGCTGCAACAAACTTTTCAAACTTGAAACTACATATCCTCATTTGCACCACTGCAACGCTCACCCGTTCTGAACAGAAAGGAGAGGCAATGAAAATCCTGGTAATCCATTAATAACTTCAAACAAGGACCTTGAAGAGTGTTAAAAAGATTGACTGTCTCCGACTCGTGAGCCGCCAGTGCCAGTGAACAGACTCTGACGTGTGACGCTGAGAGAGCTCATGGATCGATGGGAGTTTGATGGACGAGAGTGTTTCTAAATCAAGTCAACACCCAGAAGATGCATCAGTTATTTTGTCTTATGACTCAAAGTGGAATTGACTTTGCAGTTCACACACAGGGGGTCCGCGTTCAAGAGAGGAGAGTTTCTAAACAGCATGAAGGTAAATAATGAGACAGGCTGGAAGCTATTTTTCAGCGCCAGACGTGTGTGTAAATAACTGAAATCTCAATGAGAATATTAGCACGAGGTTCCAAACATTAACAGTCTGGCAGCGGTGGAAGTCTCTCTGCGATTAACCATGTTTGCGTATGAATGAAGGCACTTTTCCTAATGCAGAGCGCTACTGAAAGACTGACCCCTGGTTAGTCTAACTAGAGCAAACTCTGCAATGAGGCCTCTTCTTTGTGCCTCCTGGGTGTGTCTGTTATAGGAGCTTGTAACACTACTGCCACCTGCTGTGGGGATTCAAATACAATTTACACACACCGAATATATGTCAGGCGATAACGTCGGGTGCAAAAAAAACAATGTTAATTGAAATGTGTGTCATGGCGGAGCTGTGTTCTCCTGAGTTTGAACGTTTACTACTACTCTAATTTATACTACATCACCATACGTACGATTATAAGTGCAGTTTTTCAACTTCACTCCCTACAACTGTTGCTTTTGCTAGTGCCATGTCATTACATTTCCATCGATGTCTTGAATTACAGCACTGACATCATTACGAATGGACACCTCAAATTTATACGCCCCTGTTCTCTTATTAGAAAAAGAAAGGCAATTTCATAAGCACAAGCTCTGCCGTGTTTGCCATTTAAATTCAAGGACCAAAAATTATTTTGGTGACAGATTTTCTCAACTTTGTCCACAGTCTTTGAAAAATAGATATGATTCCGCATTTCTTCTGCGTAAGGCAAATATTATTCTGACTCATTAGCCGTGGTACCAGTGATTTCCACACTCTGCTCGCATGGAAACATTAAAATTTCACCTAACGTTGAATTATTGCCACTTACTCAAAGTAATCTCCTGTTTATGTCCCTGACGTACTCCCCATCTTGTTGCCGAGTTCATAAATAAACAAGCAAAAAAAAATAGATTTTTCTATTTCATTATTAACTGCATTAGCAATCATAAACTGAAAATGACCTCTCATGCATAATGAAAAGCTGCTCTCCAAATAGAGCTGCGTCTTTTGTAACACAGCCAATTGTTGAAAAATCCATGACTAATAGAATAATAACTTAGTTGCAGTTAAAATATGTAAATGTGGAACACCAACGACAAGTTTGTGGGTGTTGATGAAATCAGAATTAATTCATGAGCTGCAAAGTTGCACTGGGGATGGAACAAGAAAAGCAGTGAAGAATCATCCTATGCATCCTAAACCTGACCTAAGTTTTAAAATCATCAAAATGTGGCCTGAGCGACTCATCTTATCCAGGAGGGGTCAGCTGGTTAGTCTGTGTTGCACAGGACTGAATAAGAGGAGAACCACGAGGACAAGAGGATAAATACAGTAGTTCCGCCGCTGTGACATTTCCCATAATCCCTCCTGACTGCTGGCAGGCGGCGGTGTGGTTCCAAGGAGGATATTGCAAATTCTTTTGTGGACTGAAAGGCTGATAAAACACTAGACAATAACCTTTTTCTTTTCCCGCCACACAGATTAGATTGTAGTGTTGAATGAGCGCATTAGCCCGTGCGCAGTTGCTGTTCCTCAGTGGGTTGGAGTTGATGCTAATCGATGAATGCAAGTGATGGTGATGAGAGCGATGGCATCAAAAGAAGGATCATGGGGGACGACACGACTCAGATAACGCACATAAACGTACAATTAAATGGATGTTTCGGTGCTGAGGATGAATACTTATCAGTTCATGTTGACATTGTTTCCCTTTTTATCCAATAGACTGGGATAGACTGAGGGGAGGCGGAGGTTGAGGTGGACCTGTGATGCTTACATCTACAACAGTGCTCTTTCAGCCAGTTTCTTAAGTATAAGTAAGTATATTTCTTAAGTATAAATATAGTTGACACCAGGACGCCGGTTGTGTCCTCATGACTGAAGGCTACAGTGGCTGGGAAGAGCAAGACACGTTTAAATACTATTGAAACAAATGCATTAAAGGCTCAGGCAATTTTAGACACTCAGAAAATCCACACACAAGAAGAGCCTGGAATACAATCAAGCGTCTTCCCAACTATGACCAGGAAGTTTCCGTCAACATGGTCGACACAAACAGTACAAGCCTTGATAATTGATTTTGGAAGTTAACATATATATTTTTGCTTGTGTGTGTATGTTCATGTGTGAGTTATACAGTATTAAAAAATGTGCGATTTTGGAAATCATTTTGGTCAGTTTTTAAAATTGCTTACAGTATTTTGTAAATGGGCCTCCACTCACCTTTACTCGCCTTTAACCTAACCAGGGCAGTTCACCATACAGATCCTCTACATTAGCCCTCTTTGTCACTGCCGCCATGCGATTACAGTACTTCTCAAATTCTTCTAAAACTTTCATTCTGGACATTGGGGTCCAACATGTCTCGGTTTCATTTGTCATTAAGGCCCAAGCCTCAGACCCAGGATAAAGATCAGCAGAGCACAGAATAAGACAGCGCTGTGATCATCCCAAGGTCACACATTGACAAACACACAGCCACCACCGAAAAAAAGGAAAATAACTACAATGGGCAATTTAGCCAGAACAGGCAGGGATGATGGCCAGGGCACCAATTCGCCCAGCATACTCACACGCACACGCGTACACACCCTCACATCTGTGCCTCAGGGCCAAGGTTCTAGCAATGCATCATTACCCTCCCTTGGAGGTGATTCCATATCCCAGCATGCATTTCTCATGTGGAGTGGAAATTACCCCTGGGCCGTGCTGAGAGCCAATAGAGTGTATCCTCACTCCCCTATCTGTCTCTCCTCCTTCCTGTCCCCTTCTGCAGACCTCTTCGTCACCCTGGGATTCGCACCTGCATTGTCCTCCGTCGCTTGTTCGCTCACCTTGACTCATCCGCTTACTCACTTGTCCTAACGTCTTCATCTCGCTCGCTGCACTTTAATCTCTACACACAAGGCTCAGATTGAGGTCGACATGAGCAAACACACCTGAAACACACACCTTCACACCTGCATGCTGCCACCATATATAGCAACAGCGCACAGAGCAGTGCACAGAAAGGACAAGCCAACCTCGGGTTGCATCTACCTGGACCCAGATGGGGGGGATGTGAGGCTGCAGCCATCAGCACTATCCCACCATGCTGTCCTTTACATACCATCTGACATTTAAAGGTTCTCATTTTAGGAGCTGGAGTGTAATGTCATATCATTATTTTTCAATTTTATCCATAGAGGCCTGTTCTCTAACGGTCTGGCTACCTGGCGACTGAAATATGAACGACTTGAACAGATACCTGTGTAGCGTGTGGCGCACCTCTCCAGGCAAGTTATCTGGTTGCATATTTCCCCCACCTAGCACCAAAATCATAAAGTCAGATAAGTGGACTTCAACAGCGCAGAGTTTTGGCTCACTTGTCCATGAACCTTCTCACTGACCTTATGTTGAGGACATTGCATGCTGGCTAAGCCCAGTGAAATTGTGTACTGGAGTGTGGCTGTGGGAACCTGGAGACTGGGTCAGTGCTATGATTGGCACTAGCCCCCAGACATTTAAGGTAATGGTGATAAAAGACGGCCATTGCATACATGGCCTTGGTCTTTAGAAGGTTAAATGATAATATTATTTGGGGTCTGGCCTCAAGCCATTCGGCAAATTGGGACCACCAACACAAGCATTACGTAGGTACCAGACACAGGTGACCTCTGAAATTTGCCCTGAAGGCTTCAACACATAAGACCATTAGCTGTATGATAAACAGTGCTCAGCAGATGCAGAACCTTGGGCAGAGTTGGATTCCTGTCCGTTCGAGCATTGATTTAAGGCTCTTCAACATTCACTATCAAAGCTTGTCCAGACCTCGCCACAAGGTAAAGAGATGAAAAGCTAGCCTCATATGAAGCAACACAAATCCTTCAGGCAGGTCCTTACTGGTACTGGATGTAGGTTTTCTTTATCAGGCCTCCCAAACTGAGGCGATGAAGACAGGTGTTTTTTTTCCTTTCTGCAAATATCTTTCACAACAATCCGCTGCCATCCTTTCAAATGTTCTTTGCTAATTGTTATGTTTTGTTTCCATCCTTTCTGCTGTTCTGCTGTGTGAGGTTTACAAGTTTGAGTTTGTGTGAAAACACTTCAAATGATCTCACTTAAAGGTACCTGCAGTGTTTCAGTCTAATTTACAGTACGCAGGAGAAACATCCCTAAAGTGGCTGAGTCATGTATTTCCATTGTCTCTCTCTCTCTTCTGGCACCTTGACTCAGACTTAAATAAGAAGGAATAAAATGACAAAACCCAGTACATGACAGCGACTGTCAACTTGGCTTTTAAAGGATTAATGGTTTTGACAGATCTTAAAGAGAGGAAGCAGAACACAGTGTTATGGCTATGGAGATGCACATTAGTGAACGAGTCCATTATGAGTGCATTCCAGAACGTGTTAAGATTCAGATCTAAAATGTGCTTCAATTCTGGTATGAGCTACTTCTAGTCTTGAATGGCACTTAACATGTTATTAAAGACCATAATTTGAACGCATTTAGTGTTTCAGCCGAGTGGCAGGGATGGGAACGAATCACACATTAATAAAACCGATCACATTATTTGAAATTTCTTTTTGAGTTCCCCCCACAGATAAAGGAAGTGCACTACAGAGCTCCACGGGGGTCCGATGTCATTTTAAAAGCCACAGAAATGAGGTGGACAGGGCATTCACGCTGCAACGCTAGTTCTCTGGCCATGGTGCTGAACTGCCTTCGAAGCAGTTGCTGTCTATGGTTCTGAAATGATCATAGAAAATTAATTCATGAACAAACCCAAAACATATTATTATTTGAGCAAATAAAAGTTATGCATGGATGCGAAATGAAGGCACGAAGGATCATGTGGATACGATTCACAAGGTTAAGGTGGAGGAGGCTGACTTAGTCTGGCAACACCTGAAGGGCAAATGCCAAATATAGAGCAGAAAGAAAGGAGCTGATGCATAAATTAATATTTCATCAACTTCTGAATATTAGTCTATTTACTACACTGTTTTGTTTGCCTGAAAATTTAACCATGGTGTTCCATTTGCTTCCTGGCCAATAAAAATAAAGGCCAACATTAATTGTCTTGTAGCTACTTTTCGTTCCTGATAAAATGTGAAGAGCAGAAAATCATGGCAGCATTTCAGTGGCATAATAAAAAAGCAAAAACTTTGGTTATGGCTTTCCATTGCTGCAATGGTGAATTCAGCTATTGATTTTAACGATCAAAACATGCATTTTAGAAGTGCCATTTCAAACACATGGCATTTACCTAATGTGCTATTGTTGTCATTTGGTTTCTATCGCACTCATAGTTTCCAAACACCATGCTGGGAGCAACAGCGCTGCACTGTTTTGGGAAAACAAGGGAATGCAAGACAGATAATGAAAGTTAGAGCATATGTGGCGCTCACTCACTGAATAAGCAACAGACCATTAATGTTGCCATTTATAGCAAAAATGAAAATAGAGAGCACTTGTGATGTAATCCTTGTGCTTTGCAGAGCGCGTAGCAGCGGAGGAAACATTATCTGTCCCAGGCTCACAGCACTGAAATCCCCCCTCAGACAGTTTGGGCAACAGCAGAGTGTTAAAGTTAAAGAGGGATTATTTTTCACACAAGTGAGTCGGAGTCATGAGAGTAGAACAATAGCCAACGCACATCACAAACATAAACACCCACTCACACAAGCATGTGGGTGCTCGTGGAGTCTCCGAGAGTGGCTGCCACGATCATTAAAATAAGCTCATCTTGCACACCTTTTCTTATGTTTTATAGCAATAACTAAAACATTATTGTCAGGGACATAAATGTTGATGCTTTTTCCATATAAATGGTTTCAAATTGCAGGTGTGACAGTGAAAAAAAAACACGTAACTGTGACTGCAGCACTCTGTAAACGCTCGTAATCATCATGTTTTGGTATGTGATTGTGAGCCAGACATGCAACCACTGGTTTTCCATGAATAAAATTCAGCAGCGTTGAGCAGAAAATAGAGTTGGACGACATGTCAGATTGTATCACATGAAATACCAATTTCAAGAGCGCAGCAGAATTGTGTGCAGCATAGTCCTCTTCAGGATTTTTAATACACATGATGGTTCATATTCAAATGTGTGCTAACTTGATATCATTCATAAATTAATGAAAATGTATTGGCCAGCAAAGGTAAACAAGCGGCAAGATTAGACAAACAGGCCACCTGGTATTAAAGAAATAATGCACTCGGTTTGAAAAAATGTGTGACTGTATCTCGACAGACAAACACAAGCCTGACAATAGTCTACATTCAGGCACTGCATTACAGCATGATGGACCACTACTGCAGGCGTCAGCTGCTGTCACGTAGAGGAGGGAATACAAGTATGATAGTAGAGTGAACAACATGTGGCTTGTTCAATGGAAAAATACATGACTTGTGGATCATATTGTCAGGAAGATATCAAGAACTAGTCGCAGCAGCAGATTAGGTTCAACAGTTATTGCATGTTTCAAACAAATCAATGAAATAATATTCAACCATGAACATATAATTGTGCAGTATATTCTCATGATAAATTGCCCCAAAATAATTTAATATGAAAAGCAGAAGCTGACTTTAAATATCTTTGAATTCAACCAAAAAGCAATCGGCAAAAGCAGAATCCTACTCCAAAATACAGTGCAGCAGCTCCCTCCCGCTCCTTACTGTTTGACTAAGGGACTCCCTGTGGCTCAGTCTTATGAGCTTCTTCTTCCCTCCTTAATCTCCTCTCTTGCTCGTTCCCTCACTTCTAACCATTGGTTATTACCGAGGTATTCTTTGTGCAACATTTCTCACCTCGGCTCTATCAGTCCCACACTTCTGCAGCTGTAGCCACCCATTCTTTCTGAGCACGGCGCACAATTGGCTCAATACCCGACACTTCTGGCTCAGAATAAAGTATGTGGAGGATTAAAAAGAAGCATCACACAGACACACCGACACACACACACACACTGAGAAGAAACCTCTGGCCTCACTCTCAGCGAACCTCGTCTCTAATAGCTGCTAACTCATTTAGCACTTCATGTTAGCTGGGCTAGATCCAATTAAAACTGCCGCGCTTGAGAGAGAGCGGGGGGCCATTTAACCTTGTGACAAAACGAAATGTAGCACAAACTCATCATTCAACATTGTTAATTAGACGCAATAGTAATGTAAAAAAAAGATAAGATTTATTTCAGTTTTGCACATTGAAAGGAATAAATGCCTTCATGCAGATAAATTGCAATATGCATTTGCGAATACAAACACTGACCAATATTTCTGCGGCATTATTTGCAGAAGGGAAGTGGAAGGAAAGTCAGCAGACTAATTCGCCACGCTTTCCAAGATAGTAAATATGTCAATCGTTCAGTCTTTGGAGGGAGAAAAAAACAAGTGGCAATGAGAAATGAATTCTTTGCCTTTTACTGGAATTAAATGCCACTGCAAGCATTTATTTTCCCACGAAGATGAGAGTAGATTCACACATGGTTCAAGGCTACCGAACCACAGAGTGCACACAGGCTCCAGCCAATGACATCGATAGATCAGAAAAGGCAGAGTGATGTCGCCTGAGATTCGAAGTTCAGAAATCATAAAAACAAAAACAAATGGACAACAAAAACAGACAGATAGGAATACAAATGTCACGAAACAAATTCACAAAGCCTTTTACTGTATATCTTATTAGGACTTTAGAAGGTACTACTGAAAAGTTGACTCTCTGGGAAATACTGTAAAAAGGGAAGGACATTATATTTTTTTCAGTTCCCGACTCTAAAATTGAAAAGTTGTTGAAATAAACTTCTTATCTTAGATGTTTCCTCATTAAATCCTCTCACAATCCAACCCATGGATTGTTTGTCACATTTGGCCTTTCAAAGAACCTTCAAAGAGCACCTGGTGATCTCATGAAGCCATGAAGAGAAGCAGACCGAGGTGTGTACAGACACACACGAGCGTGCACACACACAGCTTTCATCTTACCTTGGGTCTTTCTGGATGGAGTCGATGGAAGGGGATCGCTGCAGGCTCCCTTCAGGGGGAAGAGCGGGTCCCGATTTGCTGTAAGGTGATTCCACCACGGAGGGGCAGTACTGGAGGGTGCGGTAAGGGTCAGCGACGTAGGGGTCAGAGCCATACATGTCTCCACCTCCGCTGGAAGTGTAGCCGGGTCCCACTGTGGCATAGTTATTGTTCCCCCCGCGGCTGTAGTTCCCAGTTCCGGCGCGCTGCAGAGGGGCGGAGTCGACACCAGGGGAGGAGGGTGCTACGTGGGGAAAGTAGGGACAGAGGACATAACTTAACACATGCTCATGGGCACGTTGGGTCAGGTCTTCAGAGGACAGCACGAAGGAGGAAGACACAAGGAAAATAGTTCAGAACATTTGGTTAAACACAATTCTATCACATGTGTTTTTTTCTCTCAAAAAATCCATCATCTGACGGATAAATAAATAAAAGTTGGAAGCACCTAAAGCGAGAGAAACACAGAGTTCCACTTCAGTCAGCAGTATTAACTTAGTCACTCAAGACCCTCATTATCCAGCCAATTCCATGTAATGAACAATGGAAAACTTTGTACCTAAGTCCATTTAGCTCTAAAACAATTGAGAAAACTTTTTTTTTTTTCACCCACAAAATGAGGAGTCAACCTGATGAGCAATAACAACTAAAACTATCCAGCAAAAACTCTCAGCCAGCTCTCGGTAGAATGGGCTGGAAATTGAACACAGGTGTATAAGGCGGCTGCAAGAAAACACTAGCTGTCACCTCCCCTCCCCGTCGAATTGCCGTGGAGACCCGGTGATACATCAAGGTGTTAATATGAGACCAGGGGGCCTCGTTTTCTGAGGCTGGAAAAACACACAGACAGACGACGTGGGGGTGTGAAGGGGGCAGCTCATCTGTCATTAAAGTCATGGTATATATGTTTACACACATGCAAAACACTACAAATGCATTCTGTGAGGAGCATGTGATAAATCACCGAGCCGTGTAATCGATATGCGACTGTGTGATGGACTGCATCTTTAAACTGGGCCAATGAAGCCCGTCTTATAAAGAGAATTAGCCTTTAAAACCGTGTCTGAGATGAGGAGGAACAGCATGCACACACAAGGGCGAGGACAGGAGAGCCCAATGAATCTGCTCTCAGAGGTGGGGACACACAAATAGACACATAAACATTAATGTGTTTAGTGTCTCATTGTTATGTGAGCAACAAACTTGCTCTTTAGTGCTGCACTGAGTGGTGACATTTACTTGACCTTCACGCCCCACTAATCTCCAGTTTGGTTTCAAACACACTGATCTGCTTTAGCTGCCTTTGGTAACTTGGCAAAAAGGGGTTTCCATGTTCCAAAATTTTAGACTTTTAAATAAACAATCCATTACTCTCGCAGTCGGAGGAAATATTCTTGGTCATAAGATTAGCTGGGTTTAGCTGAAGCAAAATTTTACCAGGATTTCTCCATTAATTCATGAATATTGCTCAAGCCGATGTCTCATTGTTATCCAACAAATGCAGATCACTGTACTTCTGCTTTCCTTCCTTGGCCATTGACAACCTTATATTCAAATCTGTCCTGTCTGATGATGTAGCTACATACAGCGCATTATTTTTATAGCATCAACACTTTAATCAAAACAAATAAAAATTAATAAATGAACATCACTGAATAATTGAATTTATAAAATAAAACGTGTTTACTTTGAGATGGATGTTTTATTGTAATTGTGTGCCATGTTTATTTTCAACAATTGTATGGTAGTAATCATTTAGTAATAATCATAATTTCCAATTAAAACCGCAATAAACAAATAATTGGCACCTTATAATAATAATAATAACTAGGCATGCACAGATAATAGTTTATTCCAAAATGAGGGGTGTACGAGTACTTGCATTTACATAAATATCCTCATTTGAAGAACATTACTCAGGATGTTTTTTTTGTGCATGGGTGATGGTCACAAAAACACATTTTACAAAAAATATCATACTGCCTTTCAAAAACTGCGCACTGCCGTAAAGTGGTATCGGTTTTATGGTATCGGTGGCCATTCTATGATTACAAGTACGAGCACTAAAGCCCGGAATTGGACCGATACTCGGTGCATCCCTAATAATAACTATAAAAGTGGAGAGGCAGTGCATAAAAATACGAAAAAGAATTTGAATTAGAATTACTATGAGGAAGAATTGGTGTATACAGCAGCACTGTGGTCCATGACCATAAATTTAAACAGATTATTAATACAACATGATCAACACGTGACTTTATTCAGATAGTTCAGCAGTTAGCATTGTTAATAAAGTGTCAAATACTGAAACGCGTCCGAAAGAAATTCTGATCCCAATTCTGATGATAGTGAGTGACCTGGAACCCAAATATATGACTACACGAAACAATCTCCGATTCACCCTGCAGTAATCTTGTCCTGACACCACAGGCAGACGAGCAAGCCATTCAGCACTGATCTGTTCATCTCCACAATTATTCAAAGAATATTTATGCACAAATAAATTCTCTGTGGATGTTGGACTGATTCCAGGAACACAGAGAGCATAACTGAGGGGAAAAACTGCTGCAGTACTGCTGGTTTGTTACTGCTTGAACTTGTGCCAGTGCATCTGATTCATCTGTACAGTGACCAGTTACAGTCAGTGAGTTTAGGGGGTGTGTATTGTTACATATTGATGTTGCAATGTGTTGATTCTTGCAGTATCGCTATATCATGGTGACATATATAAAAGTACCATGGACAATGTATCGCATATTGTGAGGTAGCTAGTGATTCCCCCTGATGTCCATATAGCCAACAGCTAGCGTGACTTTCCAAAGAGTGACATGAGCTCAAACCATTCTAAGCAGAATTACTATGAGGAAGAATCAGTGGGGAACAAACAGCCAGATGAGTAACAGGAGTGGGAGAAGCAGAAGTGGAGTTGAACCAAAGGGGAGCAAGCCAGAAGAGCAGTGCAATGGAGGGAATGACAGTAAGTCAGAGTCGAACATAGGAGTGTCTGGGGGTAATGAAGCAAAGTCAGTCCCATCAGAGGCAAATCCTCATCTTTTCTGTTCTCTTTAAATAGTGTCTGTCTTTCTGAACATCTCATTAGCACCCGGGCCTTGAGGCTAACACCACCAGTGTCAATGTGCCCTCTCCCAGAGCCTTGACACCAAAATAAGATGAACCTCGGAGCGATGAAGGCTGCGGGAGGCCAGTGAAACAAGAAGAAAAATGCCTGTCAAGGGTTCTTACGCAGCGGGCACGGTGGCCACCAGAAAGATGCCTTTGGTTAAAGGGAGCAAAAGAGAAGCACAGTATAGAACAGAAGCACATTCCGGGATCATTCTCTGTGTTGTTTTGCAACTTACTAAATTGCATTACAATGTCTCATTCTGATCTCAAAAGGCTAGTATTGGAAGACATGATGATCGGTTACAGTATGTATACTGCAAAGAGGATTTATTAGTCACAATAATATGGCAATACGAGGCGCAACAGGCATGTTTCATTCACCCGTATATATATATATATATATATATATATATATATATATATATATATATATATATATATATATATATATATATATATATATATATATATACTGCATTAATTTAGCTGCTGCATAATATGTGACTTTATGACTGTCAGGACATATTTTAATGTTGTTTACTGAAGGTCTTTTTGTCACCAAAATCAGAATCAGAATTAGAAAAACTGTATTAATCCCAAGGGAAATGGTGTCATTATGATGGACAAGACTCACACACTTAAGTAAGCTGGAAGATATCCTCCAATACTCCAGTACAGATATCCAATGCAGCATACATTTCCGACTGCCACTCAAAATTGCTTATGTGATACATTCTTGTCCAAACCTAATTTCTCTGCACATGAAGAAGATAAATGGCATAAATGTGGCAGAGACAGCAGAGGAAAGAGTGGCTATTTTGCAGAAACTAGAATAGAACATAGTACCTAACTCCATGTGTTAATTCACAGTTTACATACCTTTAGTGAGAATCTACAATGTAAATAGTCATGAAAATAAAGAAACTACATTGGATGAGAAGGTGTGTCCAAACTCTCTCTCTCTCTGTATATATATATATATATATATATATATATATATATATATATATATACATTATTACTTTCCACTCCTATATTTTCCCATATATTTTCCCATATAATCAAAGCATTCAAAATAAATCCTGTGATGACCCACAGAGGCAAAAGTCATGTCAATTAGAGCGATTTTTTATTGTTAAAGTGGTCCTAATATGCCATTAACTCAACTGCAAAATTGAAAAAATACAACCCTTGTCTGAAGAAAAAAAAAAGAAGCATAAATTCAACACTAATTTTCAGCCTTGGAAGTTTATTAGTTGGTTACAGCCTTAAAAGCATGAAAGTGTTTTGAAACAGCATGAAACGTTCACCTTGCTTGATAGAGTGATTAACCGCAACGCGGTCGCTGTTTTTGCAGTCTCCCTCGGAAACATCAAGTAAACAAATCCTGCCCCTGCTGGCAGATTAGTGACGGTAAGGGAAACTCTATTAGTCATTTGACACAGTGATTCCTCCACAATTAGTCGAGCGTCTGAGGGGCAACTTGCCCTGAGCGGGGGTGACGTTTTCAGCTGGCTCCTGCGAAACAAGAGTCTTCACTCAATGTGCAAGGGATGGAAGAAAGCACAGTCTGAAGGAGGAGATGTGAGATCAAACCAATATTCACAGCTTTCTTTTTACCCTCCATTCTGCACTTTCATCTCTGCCCTTATTTCTTTCAGTCTCTCTTCGTCTCTGACAGCGTTTGTACTTTATCACGGCACGCCCTTTTCCCTCTCCCTCTCTCTCTCACTGTCTGATTCTACACATCTGATTCGATCTATCGTTCGTAATCTATCTTTATTTTTTTGCTCCCAGTCCACTCTTTTGAAACATTCCAGCTCCTTGCCTCTCTTTGTGTCACTCAAATAATTCTTCATTATTTCGGTTCGTCATCCACTCCCAACGCTGCACTCATTTCATGTCTGGCCCTCTTTCTTCTCACCCTCTTCTGTTCCTATCTCACTCCCTCTATTGTGCTCGTGGTAGACTCTGATCAGAGCTGAGGACATGTCCTTTCTCTAGACACGCTTCACTGCACAGCGCGATTACGCAAAACTCAACACTGGTTCTCTTTCACACACATTTTTCTTAATATGCATGGATTGACATTGACAAACCACGTATGGCTAGAACACTTCTGTAATGCTGTAAGGTCATGCAATAGCACACACAGACACACAACCCTGCTAACAACAGTCCACAGACACACTTGGATGTGGTGAAGAGGACGGATTAGTTCCTGCCTGTGTTTATCCCAGGGAGAGCCTCCTGGCCAACGCACAGCTCTTGATGTTCCTGAGCTGGAAGCACTGGATGACACACATGCACGCACATGGACGCCAGGCATGCGCACAACACACACTCCTGGGCGACATGAGAGCAAGACAAATACACGCTTTTGCACTTTCAGCATCAAACATAAAGTGCTTGACAGCGCGAGAGCTGTAGGAAACTTGTCTCAGTTCATCAAGGTGCCATGTCTTTCACTAAACATGTCATGTTGACATGGGGGGCCTTCAGGCCACGGTCTCCCACTCAACGCCAACACTGAAGAAAGACAAGCCTAATCGTCAGGTAGGAAGTTTAAAAAAATTACCTCACAAGAACACACATTAAATAAATACTGGAGTTGTAATGTGTGCCTAAATAACATCACACAAATTGGCAATACCAAACAGCGTTGAACGCACCACACAAACATTTATCACCACTTCTCAGAGGGCACTTCAGAAAGCAATGGCTCTCAAATAGGCGGACTAAACAGCAGCTTAGCTAACCAATGGCTCGTGTTTAATTTTATTTGATGCCTTAAAAAGTAACAAGAATTTATCATAATTATTTAAAAATGTTTTGACTTGAAACATTAAAGTAAGCGTGATAATGTCACATTATGCAATTCACAATTTCTCTCAGGAAAAAAAAATAGATAGCTAAACTACACCAGGTTTAATAAAAACTTGAGACATCGACCTTTGCATTATTTTTCCTTGCACTTGTGCCTACGTCCTTATTCATCTGGGAACTCTCTTCTATATTTAAAGTAATCCACACAGAGAGCTTTCTCTTGTTCAAAATAATAAAACTTTCATATCAAATTCCAAGCTTTTCAAGGGCTGGAAAAAATGTAAATGCCATACATCTTAAGACATTCAAGGCACATATATATCATATATATGAACTATGTAATGTAAATACACGACATGAAAACAAGACAACAGCTGCCACTTGTTTGGTGATCATAGTCATGTGCTCTCCTGTGTTGGAGCAGCATTTCGCAGACGGTTTGCAGCATAACACTGGTGCTCTCCGGAGCTTGTACGTCTCTGACTCTACTTGACAACTAATATCAGCACCATTATGATTCAACATAGGGCGCGTGAAAACACATTAAAAAGAGCAGAGCTCCTGGTGACGACATAAAGTACCAAGAAGACACAGGGAGATCATTGATCACTGCTGCAGGCCGGCAGGGCATTCAAGAGATAACAAGAATGAATAGAAAGAAAGGTCAGCTGCTCACATGCACGTGTGTGCTCGCGTTCAGTCTGTGAGGGTCTTCTGTGTTTTTGTTCTCAATATTGCTGAAGTTTCACCAAGTTTAATTACCAGAGTAAAACCACTGACTAGCCAGCCACATCAGCGCAAACAGGGCTCCCCAGTGAAACCATATGGTTCTTTGTGAACCAAGTTTGAGGATAATTCCGCTAAGTCACCCCATTCCACGCTTGTATATGTTTCATGTAAGCACAATGTTAATGGTCTTAATTACACACAAGAGTGGCCCAAAAAGTATGCATCCTGCAGGATACGCACGCAAATACACAATGCCTCAGCATATTCTCAGTAATGAATTCACATCTGTAGATGAAACATTATCAAACAAAAGGAAACAGTCATTACTGGTAGATCTGCGATCGCTATCTTTCATCCCACAGTGCTCGGCATGACATAATAGCATGTTATGATTTAACAGAGATGTCTGCAGAAATGAATGGAGCGTCTTTTGGCTTCTATTCCACATAAAAATTCAACAGAAGATGAAAACGGCGGAAGGAAAGTGAAATGAATGACTATATGTATTTAGATACATTCTTGTCCCAAACTAAATATTTCTAAATACATACAAAAATATGTATCTAAATACTATATGGCACATTTATTTGTGTCAATCAACATTTATTTATTTCTCTGTTGCAAAGTGTAATTGCAGATCCACTCATTTTTTTTTTGATGCACTATAAGCCTTTTCTGTTACAGACAAAAACAATGTTATTCTTTATTGTAAGTTGATCTATATTACTTTTTTTCTTTAATATTAACAAGAATACAATGTTATGCAAAGGTGTACTTATGATCATTTTATAGACAAATGATACTATTTACAGAGGCGGCGGAGAGTTGGGAGGGTGGTACAGAAGGTAATTGAGTGGCACTGCATTACTGTATCATGTCGAGTGGAAACTAACACAGAGAATTAATGTCATAGGTGGTTTAGTGTTACCTGTGCAATAAATGCAATTGATGGTGCCAAATGAAGAAGAAGAAGAAAGAAAAAAGAAAAAAAAAGTACAAACCTGGTCCTCAATTATCAGGATTTAATGATTTAATTTTATGAAAAATACATTGTTTTTTTTTTGTTTTTTTTGTTTTTTTAATAAAATCTACTCTGACTTAAATGCATTTTTGCCAATGTGAAAATTGGCTCTAAAACAAGAATACAGGAGATAGCCGTGAGAACTCCACATCTCTTTAGCCAATGCCGGGCATTGTCTTATTGTTCAGTTGGTCACTATCCACATTGCTTTTTTGTTCTAAATACAAGTACCTTGACTGAAAAACAATAATGTTTGCACATGCCACACAGGAAAATCTCCACTCCACCAACAAAGTTACCGAGACTATTGGTCAGAAGCCAGGGTTGTGCCGCGATCATCACATCTCCCTGACATCTCTTTGGTTCTTGTTTGGCTGCTCTCCTCTCTCCTCTGCATCAGTCTCCTCTCTGTCCTCCTCATGAGCTGGTCAGATCTCATTGCAACTAGAACATAGTGCATTTAAAGGGGGGCAGAAGATTGGTTTAATGGTTTGATGCAAAGCATCTTTAAAATTAAAACTTATATCTGGCTGCGGCACCATACATGTGAAAGTGTGTGAGGGTGTCACAGTATGTGCTGAGTGCTACACTGCTTAAAGGAACATCTCTATTAGTGATGCATTTATTGTCGGAACATTTTTGGAATTCAACCATGAAATGTTGTTTGAGTAACTTCAGAAAGGCAGACTGTACCGCTCAACCCTCATAAACAATGGTTTCATTACGTAGAAACTGACACTAACCAATCTTTATTATTTCCACTGAATAAAATAAATGATATTTTATGAATTTTGGAAGCGATCAAAGTTCATGAACATAAATGGAGGCAAGCACTATCATGTTGGAAATAAAGCTTTACCCGTTGGCTGTGCTCTTCCCTTTGTGCAGTGTGGTGCATTTATTTTTAATTAGTTGTTGACTGTTTACTCGCTGCCTAATGATGAAGAGGCTTTTTTTTTTTGTTACATCAACGGTATGTTTCATAAACAACATATATATTCATTCCATCTCATCAGGAGGAGCCAAGACAGACTGAAATCAATCTCAGTTGGCATGCTTTCATCCTCCTGCCTATTTTCCAACCACATGCCCCTAACGTAATTAAAAACCATCAAACTAACACTTTTACCTGACATTAAAAATGGCACTTTTTACATGCAAGGTAAAAATGAGATTGCAGAGTCGTGGCAGGTGATGAACTCAAAGCAGGAGGCGCCACTCGAACCACAGCATTTCTACGTCCCTCTATTCTGAGCTCATTCAGAATGTGACAATGACGCAACATTTAGCAGACAAAATGTGGCATCATCGTCACATGCGTGGACCACTTCAAGTCTGTCTGCCCTGAAACTAAAGAAGCAGCAACACCGCTGCAAAGCCTGAAGAATAAAATGTCCTCTAATCACCACCAAGCGCACTGCAGTGGACAACAAGTTCCAGCTGACAAATGGCGGTGACAATGAATCTGGCCAATCTCGATGATGTCGCCACTTGAGCTACGTGCAGGTCTGGTGTAAGGCTATTAAAGCGAAACTGTGCCACATCCATTCAGTGCCGCAGTTATTCCCGGTGGTCAGAGTCATTAATAGACGGCAGGATGGATTTCATGACAAGTGGAAGAGGGTACAAAGGAAAAAATAAGAGAGAAGTAGCTGGAGAAAAGAAGTGGGAAACCAGGTGGGGAGGTCTGGTGAAGAAATGGGAACGATAAAGAAGGATCAGGATTTAAAAGTGCTCTGTGGATCATAAATTGCACATACTACATCGGCATTCATTTTCAACAGGGACGTGCTGTGTAATTTGTGCATTTGGCTTCAGGGGCGAAGAGTGACAAAACTCTGGCAACCCACTCCACCATTCTCAGAGGTGCCGTTCTCGTTGTAGCTATCTGGCAAAACAATCCTCCAGTTCAGCGGTAACAGCACCAACTGTCCGGTCACCTGGTGACCTAACAGGAGCGGTGTAACACAAGAGGAATCCATATCTTACACATTTCCATTTTATTGAATCATTGATGTCAAGTATGATGTGCAACCAACTGACCGTGGTCATGGCAACACTTCAACACAAGTGGGATTCAATAGTCTATATACAGTGTACATGTTTCAGATATTGTTGGATGTCGGATATTGCTTCGCAATTGTGTTGAAGTGTGAGAATGCAGTTGCAGTGTGCAATGAGTGTTCAGCCAAACTATCTAGAGCTTTCTGTTTTGATTATTAGCCTATTCACTGAGGCCAACCACTTGCACCTTTTTATTTGAATTTTTTATTGTATTATTTATTTACTTTTTATTTAGTATAAAATGTCAAAAATATGAACAATGTCAAAATATTAAATCAAATCTAATCATTTATTTCAGTGGAAAAGATGCATAAAAGCGTGTTGAAGAATATTTATGCAATATTTAAAAAAAAACAGTAGAAATCTGAACAACCAAATTTGTTATTTCACATTCACATTATTCTGCATTTGCCCAAGCATTGCGTGAAATCCACACCATATTTCCAAACAAAACACTATTTTACCACACATGTAGTAATGTTTTGTGACTTTGGATTTGGTCGTGAAATAAGTAAAACAACAACAAGATGTTGCTTTAGTTGCACAATAGGAAAACACAAACCATAAAGTAGAAATGGAAAAATGTGACTTCAGTATTCAAATTTAGTCTAAATGGCTCCATTTTCAAACAAACACTTGCAATATACAGTATGTGTCCAAGGCATTCACTGAGGCCAGTAAGAGCTTTATATACAGATAGTTGTCTTAAAATGTAAGTAAATGCTAATTCAAAGTTAAACAAAACTATATCACATTTAATGTGCGTGGATGTCATGATAGCCATGATTCTGGAAAATGTAGATGGGCGGGAATTTGTTAAACACGGATGTATGTTTAAAGGAGAAAAAAAAAAAGAGATTGTCTCTTCATGCGGAGTCGGTGTACTTTGATACCGACGGGGCTGTAAGCAGGATTTGAACAACCAAAGAAACTGCTGCTCATTTAAAATGCAAACTGACAGTCATTCAGTAGAAATTTGTATCCCCTCTTAAAAAGCATCAGTATAGAGACAAATCAGCCTCTGAATTGGACGGCGGTTAAAATTTTCGGAGACTGAGTTTGACACCTCCACTGTAAAGTCTCAGTTTAAGGGCATCCAACATATCAACTTGCTTCATCAGCATCGAAATATATATCGCTGGTAAGTCAACGTTTGGCCATCATGAGAAGTACTTTTATCATCAAACTTCATTTTATCGAAAATGAAGATGAATTCATTTCGGCCAAATAAGCAGAATATCCAAACTGAACTTCACTGACACACAAAATAAAAGTGGACTGCTTCATCGCTACTTATGAAGACACATTTCTACTATATCACTTGGATGAAATTACAGACGATTGGAAGATCAAAGGGCCCTGTACATCAGAGTCGAGAACAAACTTCAAGAAAATACTCTACACTAGTTGAACTTACAAATATTTTCCTGCTTATCTATCAACATTAGAAGAGTAAATCCCTCTCTCTGGGTCAAAGATGATGAGTATCAGTTAAAAAAAAGCATGCAGATACTTCATCATTATCTCATAAAAACTTTCTATGATGACAGAGGACAAAAATATATGTTAACAGCAATTGTTTTTCTGACATGCAGAGAGCACAATCTCTTAACTCCAAGAGCCTCTTTATTGTTCACAGTCGTCCAAAGGTGTGAGTCTGCATTGGTGTGAGTGCCCACAAGAGCGTGTGTGGGCATGTTTTGCCATACTTGTGAGTACCAAGTCTTGACAAGATTCCATTTTGCTTTCTTTTTTTAGCCTGGTTTTGAGGCTTAAAATGTCAGTAAAAGTAGTTCATTATAATTGGGCCCAAGCTTGAGTCCTGGTTAAGGTTAGCCATGTGTTTCGGATGGTTATGTTAAGGGTGAGAGGCTGCGGAAAGAATTATGTCAATAAGGGGTCCTCACAAAAATAGCAAAACAAACGTGTGTGTGTGTGTGTGTGTCGACGCAGGAATAATCACTTGGAATGGGTGTTATTAACCTGCCGTCCTCTGGAGTCCTGGCCTGGTTAAATTCAAGAATCCCTGCCTGCACATAGGCGCCAACTCCACACTCTCACAGTTGCTCAATAATGTGTTACTGTCCAAGCATGACTGCGAATCCTTTCATGGATTGCGATCATTAAAACAGGCTGGAAATGCGAGTGATAAACGACCATCTAATCTCAGCCGATCAAATCCCTGTTCTTGAAGGTAAACATCCTTTTTTTCTGAAGTGTGTCCATGAAACACACAAGGACAGCTACTCCTATCATTAAACGTGGCTCCACTATCAGTCAAGAAGACAGATTGTATTTCTTCAGAAGCCAGACCACCGGGGGAGTCATTAGTTACTTAAAAAAAAATAAAAAAATCACGACACCATTTAGGTTCTCAAGCACCAGGTTCGTAAGCAGGAGGTTCCATACATGCTTTACGAGATAAAATCTGACCTGAGACATAACCATGAATTGAGACAGAAGCCAGTGCATGATCTCAGTGAGTCATGGTGGTCTCAAAGACACACTTCATGGAGTGGTATATTTAAAAGTAAACGTGAAAGTGATTAAAAATATGAACGACTGTGTGCACCGGACTGTGTGAATTTGCCCTACCACACATAGTAAATGTCTCCAGTTTGATACAAACTCAGTGGTTTTTAATTCCGTCGCAGGAACTTTGGGAAGCCTTAACTCGATCACCACAAACTATAACTTAGACCAGGACCATTTGTCTACATCCACACACCCTTTTGTTTCAAGAACCTATTTAGCAATGTGAGCCTGCTCATCAGCAACATGGCCAGACCATTTTCTCCCAGCATCTGAAGTGGATAACATCACAGCCACCTTTTGTTAGGCACAACAGCTCCTAAACTGCACAGTGAGTAAACGCTTTGTCTCCCAATGAAACCCTGTATTTGACTCCCACTTTTCAGCGCTGCTGAGCAGGCAGGTCAATACACGCCTCAATCGCACTGAAATCAACTTTTACGAATTTCAAGTAAATGTTTCCTTTCCAGCAAAGGGTGTGACTTATGGCTTTAATTACGCTGATTCATGCCAACTTAATGAAGCGACGCTGTGAGCCTGCCTCCGCCAAGAAACGGCCGTGAAATAATAAATGACTTAGCGCTTACCATGTCAGCACAGTCGTTATCAGTTCATTACTTGTTATCACTGGTGCATTATGAAGTCCTATTAGACAACCTTCTAGCCAGTTCACATACTGTTCTGATAACGTCGGCAGAGTAGAGGAAGCCGCCGAGCAACTGCAGGCGTGAATGTTGATGGATGGGTGACATTTTCTGGTTTAATTACAAATGTATGGAGTCTGTTAGTCAGACAGTGGAAGTTTGACTCACAGGAGACCTTCAGCTCCTTTCATTCAGACGCTACTGACACATATTGATATTGCACAACTGTAAACTTTTCAGGAGGGCTGTTACAATTCACTTCTCAGACTCCCATCATCACTCCAAAGGATATATATTGTGCCAAACAGCATTATTTACTTCATGGTGAGGCGGCAAGAGCACGTTTGTTCACCACCCTTCTGTGTCTTTCCACAACAAACAAGTATAACAATGCACTGCTTGATTCAACGATGAGATGCCTAGTGCACTGCCAAACATCTTGTAGAAAATGGAGCTTAGCTTCTGTGCAGCTCTTCTTCTGCCCTTCAGAGTCACTGGTTTAATGCTGCCAGTTATGGCACTTGCTTGGTCTCTTTGGTGTGCTGTAACAAACATTTGTTTTGCAGTGTTACTTGTACCAAGCTTCTTCTGACAGCTGAAGTATCCTGAAATATGATAGACGACATTGTCAAATATTGTCCTTGTCTGAACGTATTTTGATAAAAAATGAATTGACAATAGACCAGGCGGTGACCTCCTCAAACGATAAATATTTGATTTAGCACATCACTGAACATAAAGTCTAATACATTGGTCCAACTCCAGTTCAAAACGCGTACAGTGAAAAACTGTGATGTGGTGGAAGCAATGAGAAATAGCAACTATGGCCTCACTTCTGCCCCCCTATGGTGAATCAGTGTTTTTTTGATGATGGCTATTATCAGATCAGAAAAATGAATAAAACCGACGTGATTTAACACATTATAAAGTTGAAAGATCAAAAAGTGAGTCACAGATAAACACTATTCAGACAACCTTTTCTACAGCATTTGCTACAGGATGGAGCACCGAAATGTACTACAACGAAAACCCTACCCTATTTAACATTCATTCAAACATGCCAAGCTTCCAGCGCAGCTTGTGGGTCTGTTCTAGATGCCATCCGTACTACAAAAATGTTGCGAGTTGCACACCTAACTAGAGTTCTCAACATAACTTTACTTCACTTCTAGACAGTATGCTGAAATTGCTTTAACGTCCCTGCGGTTAAAAATATACATTAAAATTGGTATAAGATGAAGAGACGTCAGAAAAGTTCTTTCATACATGTAAAGTATCATTATTCAGGAGCATGTTTTCAGTCAAACTCATGGCATTTGGCTCCATCAATGTGTTTCAAAACTGGCTAGTGTTGCTAAGCTACACACTTCTACTCAAGAGATTGGCTCCCGGTCCATAAATCACCAAATACAACCCTCTTTGCTCTGGGAGACTTTGATTTGAATATGTTTCCCGACTTAAGCCTTTTTTATGCAATGGAGATGATGGTAATATGTTTCCTTAATAGCTCTCATTAGCTCGCTCTGTGTGGACGGATATTGTGTAGAATATAAATGCAAACATCCTCACTAATTCTCTTTGGCCGTGCCATTAAAGTGTCTACATCTGGCTAAAACGCAGCATCAACTTAGACGAAGCACACTTTGGGGTTAAGTTGTTCTTCATACTTTAGTCAAACTGCGACAGCTGCGCTGAATGTGTAAATAACAATGCAACAACAATGTGCAGCCAAAAGCCACCATTCAAAACTGTACCGATGGAAATGAACTTTGGAACTCTGTTGATTCTTCCAGCTGCTGTAAAAATTTCCAGCGTCTATTGAAACTATACAAAGAGCGGTAAATTATAGATAACAGTGGATTTTCTCTGCACACATCGGAAGTGCACTTATTTAATTAATAAGTGCCTGGAGAGACAATCCTATCGCTGTGCACACTCTGTAGTATTCCAAGAACAAAAACCAAGAGAGGATCCAGCATTTCACACGCTGTGCTTGAAGGCAACGCTCCTTCATCAATGAGTCAAATTGATGGAGTGGAACGCTCGTCTAGAGCCGCGTATTTACCTCAACGATTCCGACCCAAAATCCTAATGATAGCTATTAAGAGAAAGGGACGGCTAATGACATCAAGGGAGCTCGGAATGTAGCATGACCGACTGGGGTGTTTTCATGTGGGGTAAGATACGTTAATGGGATTAACACAGCGTACCTAAACCCACATTCAGATAAGCTCACTGTGACGCCATTCAAAATGAATTGCTCGTGACAAAGGAGAGGACGGAGGCAGCAGGTGAGAACAAGTCACCCGCAGACAGCTGCGCTGTTCAAACTATTTCGCAAGTGTTTCTGACCATTAGAGAAAATATATGTTCAACTGGTGAACAGAAACGGCTTCAGTGACATTTTCAACTCAAGAGATGCAGTTGGGTGGCCTACCACCAGGTGTTCAATTTTAGCATGGGTGAGGCCCCAACTGGAGCCTCCCACTTTGTCCAATGTGAGCTGGCTAGGAAACACGATGCAAGTGAATTCCTATGGAAGCCACGTGCGCTATTTATACTCTCAACTATAGGTGCCGATATATTTGTCATTAGGTTGTGGGCACGTTGTATGTGACTGGTTTTGTTAACTCCATAAAAAAGTCATCATACGTAGCCCTTCAGCCACTCAATGCAGGTTGGTCAGATGACAATGATCTGACTTACTTACTCGACCACACTAAATGTGATTTTGACGTTAAGATTGGATGGCATTGATGACGAAAAAGACAAGCAGAAAGCTAAGGCAGTCTTTCAACCAAGGAATGCTGGAACTTCTCAAGACAAGAACACTGGCCAACACGCAATTCTGAACTGGCACCATGAGTGTGACGCATATTAGTCGGTATGACTTAGCATGTAAAACATGGTATTTTAAGCCAACTTTGTGTCACATATCTGGCACTTGTGGTCTTTTTAAATGGGTCGTTGTACAGGCCGTACTTTAATGTCTATTATCTTTAATGACATGTTTAAGATGGAATGAAATCACCAGTGTTGCACAGTACATGAGTCAATCCCCTAGTCTGCGGCCCTGCCTCAACAAGAATTTGCCTCTGGTGGCAATCGACTGCGAGACCCCTGGTATAGAGGCGTTTGCTTTTGGGTTACAAAATAACCTCAGTAACACTGAAGACATTACAACAGTAAGATGTAGGCATTATCGCCACCTCAGAGTCAGCCACAGCATTTCCAAAGTAGAAAGAGCACACCACTAAAATTTAAAAATTACAAATGCGGTGACATCAATTTGCTGTACCGGAATAGCTGAACTTATCAGCATCACGGGTGTATTTGCTGGATGTTTGACTCACGAGGAAAGAGGCTCAACACCTCCAGGTTTGATAAAAGCATGGTTCTGAGCAGTAAACAGACGGAGCGCTCACTCCAAGCAGGGAATAAGCCTCAAGTAGAGCAGAATCCCGGGGTCTCATTCACGGGGGAGTTTGAACGGAATGTTGAAGCAGAATGAGTTCGCTCTTCATTGCTGTAGTGAATAAATGGTGGGTGGCATCTCCCTGAGGGATTGTGTGAGAATCTCACTCATCCATCCGAGAATCCGAGTAAAGCGCTCGTTGCAGAAGTGAACAATGTTGCAATGGGGATGTGGAGATTGACAAGTAGCTCTAGATGAGACGCCGTGAGATTTATTTAGATTCTCTGGGCACCATCGGGATTTTATGCATGAGTGCGAGTCACTTTAGGATAACTGCATCAGAGAAATTCAACGTAATGAGAAGTTGGACAATGTTTGCATGCTGTATAATCTTATCTCTGTTCGTATTTTAACAAAATAGCTCACTGATCTTGCAGTCATTCACAGTCATGAGAAAGTAGATCTGAAGTGCCAGAACAACACCAGGCAAGTCGTGTCTGTCTGACAGCAGCAGCTGAGACCAGGACCAGGTGGTGTCACTGGACCTGAAGAGGCGCCTGAAAATCACTTCTGACATTTAAGTGCGACCGGACATTATTTTTGTCCCTGAGGTAATGAGAAAGCACTGACTCCTCCAGCAAGTGAAGCCCTGGGAGGAGGTCACTCACGGTAGGGGAAAGAATGGATGTCTGTAGCTGAGGGAGGACTGCCTTGAGAAAAAAATTCATGATGTTTTAAATCATTTTATGTTGATATTTTAGTGTCAAATCCATTTTTTCATTATTTCCCAATTGAGACAGTCGGTCAAGGGTTTTTGAAAGGTCACAACATTGGGACAACCCCAGTTATGTCAAGTAGCTGACAGATAATTCTGTCTTCTCAAGTCAGTACCACATGTATTCATTGTTGGTCACATTAAACACCAAGTGGAGAGATCTGATTCACCAGATGACACAAACCAACACCTGACCATAGCCATTTCCAGACTGGTATGTGAAGAACTTCATTGAAAGAGATAATTGATGTATATTATTCCTTAACACTTTTGGTCAATTGAATAGTTTGTGCAAGACACAAAAGATGCGTATAAATTGTATACTACACAAGTGCTGTGTAAATGCTAAAGCGCATTCATGGTTTACGTCTGGCTAGAAAAACGTGTCTGGGCTCCCACCTGCAGATGACATGCAATGCAGTTATGTGCTGAGATATTTTCCATTTGTATTGTTAAATTCTACTTGAAGGACATCTAATCTAATCTAAAAGTAATGTTTGAAAAATGATTTTTACCACGCATGAAGCATTGATTTAATATCCACAAAAATATGAGCCCTGGAAATAAATCCAGCCTGCAGAACATGGCGTCTGTCACATGACGTGACGCATAGTTCATGGTCGTCAATACAGTATCGTAAACAAGGTTTTACTTGTGCAGAAACAATACAGTGCGCTGAATTATCCCGTCACCTTGGAGCCAAGCATGGCTGGGATCAGTCTATAGACGGCCATTTCACAATTGGCGTTAGTGACCCCCAATTTCCATGAGCACTGTAACTGCATCTGCAGCGTTGCTGCAGCGTAGTTTTTCAAAAGAATGAATTGATTTCAATCTGTCAACTTCCACCAATAATGCGCTGCACTAAAGCACGTCAATTGTGGAGGTTGAACTTCGGCCCATTCTGTATGACACTCGTCACAAACGTTGTAGAGACAACGTAAGAAAAGACCCTGGACTGAAATTGAAAGCCATGGGAAAGCAAGCACGTCAAACACAGAGGTTGGACCGGGCACATTCATCCACGGCAGGGATGCTCTCAAACCGCGAGGTACCGTGCGATTGACAGCTCGCGAGGTTGCACTCCCCTCCTAGTGGAAACCGAATATGCTGCAGTACGCAGCAGCTGCGCTACTGTAACCACAGCAGATCCTGGTGGAAATTGGGGGTTAGTGTATTAAGTCAACGTGAAATCCTGGCAATCCCTTCTTATAGGGTCCACAAACCCAATGATCTTAATAAACCATCTACAATGTGGCGTTCCACCGACTCAACATTTTTTATGGTATTCAATATGGACAGGGTTCATAGAAAATCAGCCCCTGGGTGTCTTACCAGTGTTGTTGCGATAGGGGCCGCTGTCAGGCCCTTGGTTCTGGCTAAGGCTCCTCATGGGGCCCTTGTGGTAGACACGCTCTTCATAGATGGGATCTATAAGGTGCTCTGGCGACCCCAAAGGCCGAAGGGGTTCCTGATTGTGCTGACTACTGTAGGAGCCACGAGATCCTGCGAAGTAGACGAAGACAGACATCTGTACAGTTTTTCTGTACTCTTTTTTTGTTTTGTTTTGTTTAAAACGCAACCATTTTTAGCACTATTTCTTCACCAATGCCATTTAGCGAGCAGAAACGACAGGGCAACCATGGTGTTGATGAGAGAGGCGACGGGTAACCAGACTAAAATAGAAAGGGAACGATGCTGAGAGAAACTGAACAAAAACAGGAAGAGATGTTGCTGTTTTTCTTATTTTAATCAGTGCAGAACACATTGCTGCTTGTCCGCTCCCAAATAATGAGATGCAGTGTCCTCCTCTTGCTCTGTGTTTGGCAGGATTCCCGCACACAAAAGCCAAGAAAGACATTGACAGCAGCCATTTGTTCATTACACTGGAGAACAAATGTAAGGCAGGGGTCTCCCTCAGCAAACATGGAGAGCAGAAATTAAATTAGGAAGGAGAAGAATTGGAGAATATGAAAAGTTGGAAGCAGGAGACACGATAGAGGAAGTGTGCTGCTGTAATCATAAACACACAGGCTCTGAAGCTCTGGAGGAGGATGTTCCAGTGGACCTATCATGTCGCATTATTCTCGGTCGATGGTGAGTCGCGTGCTGAGGGATATTCGAGCCAGGACGAGGAGCTCGTCCAAGTCAGTGATTCGACCCAGTGAGGGTTTTAACCATCAACTGTGTGCAACAAAACCTTTTAATCTTTCAGCTCAAATGAATGCAGAAGTATTAAATATTTAGCCCTGAGTTTCATCTTTGCAAGTGACGTGAGAACCTCATCCTCGGTGAGTATTTCTAATATAGTGGGCAGCCTATGGTGGCGTTGGTGGTTGTGGTCAGAGAACTCGGGATGAAAGCTGCTGGTTGGCTTTCCTGCCCAGCTTGAATAACGTGCTCCTCAACAGAGAGGTGATCATGGAAGATTTCTCATTTCCAATTCTCTTACGACAGAAATCACTGCCATAGTAATTTCATCAAAAAGTATTGCATTGTGAAAGATGCTAAAACTCAGAATGTTGGTTGAAAGAATTATACCTGAGACAAGTTTGACATTTCTGAGAAAGATAAACTTTAGATGAAACGCAGTATAGTTCATTGAGGTTTAAAGCAATACAGTCAGAGTAATCTGCCTGCTGTTTTTATGATATTTTCACACTGATGCTTGTCACTATTCCATGTGGCTGATACTGTCTGAGCTGCATAATCTTCACAACAGTGATGCAGAATGATTTTATCTCAAACAAAAAAAAAGCAAACATAACAAAACAACACAATAAAACATGTTTATAGGAATTACAAATAAGCAATGAAAAAGCACATTTATTTTACTCTTCTTAATATTTAAAACAATGGATATAGTATCAACAGCTCCAGATCAGATTAAAAATGATCATATCGAGTGCTGCCGTATGTCAGCTCTGGGCACAAGAAGAGGGGAGACGGGACATGTTGGATGGGGTACCAGGCAAAAAGAGGGGTGTGACGAATGAGATGATGCACTTGCTAGGTTTAGGTGGAGGAGGCTGACTTGTAGTGGCAACGCCTGATGAGAAATACCAACAGATAATAAGAGGGCGCAGGTCCCAAACTGAAACACATAACCACGCCTATAACATTATGCTAACTTTAGTTTAAAATGAAGCAAAACATTAAATGTAAAATAATCGAGCAAAAACTACATATGTTTGCTATTTTCAGATGTGTTGCCAGGCAGCAAGGACTTGGTTGCCTGATCCTCAGACATCTCATGCACAGCCATTTTAGCCAATATTTACTGAGGTTATTCTCAGGCCGGAGTGATGATGTAATCTCTACCCCTGTTTCCAATATCATCCCCTTAGTCGACCAGAAATTTCTGTGATGTCTTTGGGCATTTCCCGTCAGGGGTTGCCACAGCAATTCAGTTTCCTCCACCTGAACATATCTTGTGATCCTCCCTTCTCACGTGAACCCTACTGGTTGCCTTCCACTTCAATTTATTCTGGTACTTCCATTTCAAACATTCTCTATTCAACTTGTTACCTGTCTCTTCGTTCTGAGAGTCCAACCACCCGTATGCCCTCCCTAACTTTGTCTCCACGTGAGAAGTCTTTCTCACTTGTTTCTAATCTGGTCCTTCCTAGTCACTCTCACACACTCACAAGGCAAACCTGAGCATTGTCAACTCTGACACCTCTAATTCTGCATCTTATCTCGCTGTCACACCTACTGTCTCAGAATCACATATCATTGTGTCAATGGCTGCTGGGCTAGTGTAGCAAAATCATAAAATAATCTTGAGTATGACGTAATGTCGAAGCTGTGATACCAAAGTTCAACCCTCCTAATTCATACTGTGGGTATCCTGCTTTATTTTGTTTTGTTGTTCTACACTCTCCTGTCTCCTGACCTAGGATCTTTAACAATCTTAAACAAAGAAGCTAAAATGGGATTATAACCAATAAGATACAATTCTGAAGTGTGTGAACAAAACCCCAAATGCCTCCTTAATCTCTTCTCACGTGCTACTGAAATTCACCTCCTCTAGATCTAAATCTACAGTATCAGATGATTGTCAGCTGACTGTAGAAACACTAAAACAGTACAAACAAAATCGAGGTACAACTGATGAAGCACTTTGTGAAGTGCACCAGCCAAAACAAGCTCACAATAAATAACAGAAAGCATTTCATATTTGTTTTACTGATATCAAACTTCATTCAATTGTCAAATTTTCACTTCCGAAAACAGCGTGCTTCCTGTCACTTTCTACTGTCTCGGGAGCCGCTGCCAGACAAGAGAGGTAAACAGAAAGATAACAGTGGGGAAGGCAAATTAAATAAAGAAATCATTCACTCGTAATGTAAACATCCGCCAACTTCATTGCAAATTTCAACGGCGAGAACGAAGGGAGATGAGAAGGGGAGGGGGCCGCTGAGAAAGCTGGGCAGAATATTCATGAACAAGCTCTAATTAGAGTGGTGGACACACCCTTTAACAGCATGACTCATCTCAGCCCACTGCCTTCCATCTCCTCTGCCTTTGAAGTCTTGGTGAGTTGGTTTTCTGTCTTTATTCATTCATTATTGGACTCACAGGGGCCCGCTCACGCAAACACTGACCTCCTTCTTTCACAAGAGAAAAGGGAGAAAGGAGTCAAGAGAGAATCCTCAACGTGATGTCTAATTTTTTGGGGAGAAACGACAGCGGCAAGAGGAGTAATGAATAGATGTGGAGTCCCTTGATGCTCCTGTCCTGTTTGTACAGTGACAGTGAGACAAATGAAATATATAAAACAACCAAAAGAGACAGGGAGGACACAAACACACAATTCAGTTGACAGGGTGAGACACAGATTGCAGTTCTTCAAAATTGGAGTGAGTATATGTGAGTATACGGATCTCACAGGGAGAAGAAACAGGAGATCTTTTTCTTAATTTGCTTTTGAAACAAGCGGCATCAGAGCTAGCGAGGCTTTCTTGGCTGGTAGAAGGCTGAACTACCGTAAATTCTGCACTAGAGAGCGCACTAAATTTAAGAAGAGAAGAAATCTAAGAAGAAATAGATCTCGTTCATGCATAAGAAATAGATCTTGTTCATGCAGCAGTGCCGCACCAGTCTACAAGCCGCGGGTGCAGTGGTTCTGTCTGAGCCGAAGAAAGGCCAGTGGTGCTCCCATCTTAAAAATGCATGAGGATCACGAGTAAACTAGCTTTGAAAACAGGGTCCAGCATCCAGACAAACTCATGAAACAACTCGACAATGCTCTGAACTTAATCATGAACTCGTCACGCCTTATTTATATTAAAGCGCTCCAATTGCACTGTTTTCACCCGGTCTCAGTTGCAGGTTCTGGTCTCCAGTCCGCCGGGAGATCGGCTCTGTTGGCAGGGCTGCAGGCACGAGGGCGAGAACAGTGCATTTTCGCAGCTTTAAGGTCAATAAAACACCTATGATAAAACAAGGCTCAATATCTTGACAGCATGACGCTTTTTAACCGCTAAAAATCCATATATTAGCTGTGTCATTGTGTGCATGGAGGGCATAAGTAGCAGTTTATTACAACAGTACAATCACAACTTAAACAAGTTCAAGCTTCCATTCACTTGTGGAACGATCTGTACGCAGGAAAACATCTGACTTTGTTTTGTAGCCACAATGGGTTCGAAAGGGTAAACAATTTTTATAGTGGACTTTCTCAGAAATGAAATAATTAATCAGCATCTCTGAAGCAGATAATTCATTATACATGTATTATATTGTAACTTTAACTGTTGCTTTGGAGTTCTTGTTCCCTCTATGAGTGTCTGGTTCTAATAATGGTGACCAATGTATGAATGCCACTGTATCCAGTTATGAGTAAATATATTTAAACAACTTACAGAAAACACAGAATTAAAAACCACAAAATTTCTACATCAGATATTAATAGAATTAATGACATCTAAATAGTGGAATTTTGTGTACTCAAAATTAAAAACTACACGTGTTCAACTGCAATGGTCTGAAAATTGTTAAGCAATAGAAAGTTATTTGCATCTGATGTTAAATACTCAATCACATAGCGACGTATCATGACTCATCACTTTTGCATGAAAATTATGGGACAGAAAAACATTCTTGGCCATCTATATATTTGAATACCACGTTTGAGGGGCCTCTGTATTTTCATGAAAGTCAGTCGAACACTTCCCAGGAATAGTTTGATGCATAGAAAATGCACGCTCTCTCACCTACATCTGTCATGCCGGGACGCCTCCCTTTTGTTCTCAATACAAACAGTGCATATCCTTTATATGATAAATTGTGTTCTCAGCAGTCGAGCTCTGCTGTAGAGGAGGCGCTGAGTGCCTCTCTAAACCAGCTACTCAGATTAACTCCACTAAGCTTTTTTTCCCAGGATGAATGTCTCCCACTGGAAAAAGCAGACCCCACGGAAAGGATGCTTTTTATTTATTTATTTATTTTTTGCAGGTCTTTAATGAGGCGTCTATCTCAAGCCTGTCAGACTGAATAATGCATAGATTAAAAATTAAGAACTGTCAACACTGTCCAAATGTACCGTGAAAAAATGTATTCAAAATGAATCATTAATCAATTGAACACGTCTGAGTTCACCCTGCTGGTCACGTGTCTGGAAACTTTTCACAGAGTTTTCACGTTGACTTCTTTACTGCAAGCAGTTCCTCATCAAGATTAGTTCATGACATAAAAAGGATAGGATGGGACAGTTTGAAGGAGGAGAACTGATGCGGTTTCTGGTGAGGTTTCATTCATCCTGTTTAAACAGTGGGGGTCTATCAAGTATTGGTGCCCATCAGAATGTTTTTCAGTTACATAAATAATAAAGGCAATCCAAGAGTATTTCATTTTTCTTTCCCAAAAGAGGCAAATTGATTTTGTGTCTTGAGATGAAGTTGAAGCATGATCTGAATCACTTGACTTTTCTGAGAGGCATCTTTACACATGCAGACCGAGATGAGTGTCAAAATAAATAACACAAGGGACCAGCTTATTGAAGAGTCACTGTACCACATGAAATAGGAAATCTTTACAGAGAGCATCAAGACTTGGTTGATGCCAAAATGCATCATTTGCATCTCCTTACCACCAACCACAGCTTACTTAAACACATTGGCTTTTTCAATCTCACCTTCCAACTGCATTTTTTCCAATATTTTTAGTAATCGTTCAACCTTTGGCGACGGCAAGCAACCATCAGCTTGGTACACTTCTCTGAAATAACTGGATGATATATTTCACTAATATACTCATAATATTTCGGATAATAATTAGACAAAAGGAAACAGAAAATCAAACATAAGGAGATGGAACAGGCCCGTGCTACTCCCTTGGTCACTGTGAACTACCTGTTGCACCCGGGCACCATCTTGGTGACCCCTGGCCTTGTGAGCTATGATGTGGACATGCATTGCTTGGATTTGCTTTAAGAAACACCACAGTCTCAGTCTACCTCCACCACGCAGTGTGTCAATGACATGACCTATATACGCTGCTTGGTGTGGAGGGGCTGTAGCGCCTTGAATTGAGATGGCTGCCAGCGCCGTAGCACGAAGGACATGTTTGTTTGACCACAGAGACAAATGCTACAGCCACTATTTATTGTCAGGATTGTTGGTGGAGCTTCACGATCGCACCCTTGGCCTAGAGAGTCACTCACACTTTCCCTGTCCTGTTCCGCACCAAACACCCAAGACATGATTCAAACACGTCTTCAGACAGCACTGTAAAATAAAAAGTCATTGAGATGATGATTTTGAAAAAACTTGTTCAACTGGCTGTCAGAGTGTTCCACACTGAAGATAGTGCAGCCTAAATTAAATAGCTGCTTATTATATGCAATCCTTGAGAGCATTCCACTCAACTTGTTGCCGTTTAAAAGGAAGATTTGTGACAAATTGGATAAGACTATTCTGGCGAATAATGGAATTGCACAACAAACCGGTTACTTAAATTAATGAGGGAGCAGCGGAAGATGGAATATTTTAAATCTGAAACGACACTGTGGGACATGAATCAAATGACACAGTGTAAAAACGTGACAGCAGCAGCAACAGCTTCAGTTCAAGAAGATCAAGTTAAAAACATTTTCTGACGAAATGGTCTCTTTTAGTTGATTTTGTACGTTTCCCTTCAGTTTAACTAATTCATGCATCAGAAGAATGATCACAGTAGAAGAGACATTGTGACATATAGTCATCTTATTTAATAGCAAATAAAGATGATCCCAATGGTGAGCAAGTGAGCAAAACGCCCCCCCCATTTATTAATACTCGAGTTAATGAAGGCGAGGGGGGGGATACAAGAAAGAGGAAGTGTCAGGATGAAAGGTCAACAGAAGACAGAGGAACAGGATCACCAAGAGACATGCGGAGAGATCAGCAGACACAGCCAACGATGGACAACAAGGGGGAGTCTGAGCTCTCTGTGTGTGTGTGTGTGTGTGTGTGTGCTTCAACCCAGCAGCAGCAGCAACTATGGAACTGCAGGTGAAATTTGTCAGGAAAATTGTACAGCCTTTGAACAAATGAGAGTTTTATATACTCTCAGCTGAGGATGACTATGCCACCTTTTTTTAAATTTTTAATTATTTTTTTTAGAAAATCAACCTTTTTAAAAAAGCTAAAAAATAAAATAAATGCCCTGTCCTCTAACTCACTGCTACCAGAGGAAAAACAGAGATTCCATCAGCAGCGCTCAGGTGCCTGAGGTGGTATGTGACCTACCTGCCAGACTGCCTGGCCTCTGCAATGTTGCTGTGGCGTAGAGTTCGTGAGAAATCTTGTACTGGTCTGAAGCGTGGTGAGCTGCCAGGCGTTTTGGAGACAAAGTGGCATAACTGCCTATTCCTGAACTCATCTGTAACGAGAAGAGGAGAAACTGAATAAAATGTCTGACAGCAGGTGTTAGGAAGTTAAGTTTTGAATTCAGTTGATGTGTGCAATATAAGGTGCAGGGGAATACAGTTTGTTTTCATCTTGTTAGCTTGCATGTCAGACACAAATCATTGACATGACTGTGAAAAAACAGTTCTTTTTTTTGTTTTTATGCTGGAAAAATGCCCTCCAAAAACAAGAAAAATATATTATATATAATATATTATAAAATATACATTATGTTTTAAGCTACTTTTACCTTGAAAAAAATCTGCCAATAAAACAAAAGTGATAGAACAAACTTAAATGAAATGGGATGAGGCATTTTCATGAAGAATAACTTGTTTTTTTGTTCTTTTTATAACTTATCCTCAGGTAGAACTGGAGCTAGAAAAGAATTGAGGATCATTGTCAACATCACCATTGGCACAGTTAGCATTTGTGCCCGACTTAAGGTTGGACACCATGAAGCTAGCACAAAGCCTTTCTGTGTTTCTGTAACATGCGTAATGAGCAGCATACGCGAATACCTTTCACCTCAAATGATGGTGTCTGAACAGCGTAGTGTACCTGGTGAAGAGGGGAAGATGAGCTGCCACCTCCCCCCGCGGTTGAGCTGGGTGGGGATGCCACCCTCAGGGGAGAACCGCCGCCTCCTGTAGTCACAGCAGTGGTGGTGCTGGAAGAGACGTTGAAGAGGCAAGTTCATTTCACTTTACATTCTCATTTAAAACCAATATGTCTGTGCACTTAGATCTGAGTTACTGAAGTATATGTGCGTAGGTTTAAGGATGATTAACTGGAAATGCAATTTCCTTTTTCCACTCCATTGTGCTCTATTGGTTTCTGGTTTGCAATAATGTGAAACAGCTAAACGCATTTTGAAGGCATCAGTGACACACACTTGAATCAAGATCTACAGACAAACGCAGACATCAACGGTGGCGGACAATTACCTGAACGACTTGGCCAGGCGATTGGAAGATGGCTGCTTGTTGGGAGAGGAGGACGGGGAGGCGGAGGAAGGCAAGCGCTGTGTGGTGGAGTACCCTGGAGAATCTGAGGAGGACCCCAAACGCTGCAGCTTACCAGGGGATCCCGACCCTCCGGTTAATGGAGAACTGACCCGCTGGGATGGGAGGGTGGAGCTAGAGTAGTAGATACCTGGAGAACAAGGGCGCCGAGGGAAACAAACAGCAATGAAAACAGACCATCGAGCACCTAGTGGATGACATTATACTCTGAGTTTATGGAAGGTGAACACAACAACAGAAGAAAAACAAAAACAGCTGGAGATCAGAGCGAGGTAACAGAATACAGAGGACGCAGAAGAGCGCTTTAACAATAACACAGATCATCAGCAGTGATGGAATGCGCAATGCTCTTCTTACTGGCGGCAAGAAATATGAATACTGATCATTATCAGTGATCTGGGGGTGAAATGAACATTTATTCCAAAACGTATTTATTCCATTTCTACGTTTCACACAGCAAACATGCGTGCGTGTGTGTGCGTGTGTGTGTTTATATATATATATATATATATATATATATATATATATATATATATATGCTCTTCTTCAATATATATATAAATAAAAAACATATATATTCTTATCTTATCTTGATATATATATTTTTCTTTTGATTTCATTTTTTCTTTAGTACAAGTGAAAAGGATAAAAAGGATAAAAAAAACACAAACAGAACGAAAGGAGATGAATGTGATTAGGTTGATTAAGTCAGAATTGACTCCTGATAAATTACGGATCTGTGATAAAAATTGTGTGAGATTTATCAGTATTATTTGAAGGGATTGATTTTTTTTGTTTGTTTTAAGTACCATCCCCAGAATAGACATGTATAAGTACCAAAAACATAAATTTTTTAGGTCACTATTAAAGAGCATGAATAACTTCTGGACATATGAAATAGAAAAGTCAAAAAGTGTCAATATACATGAATGAATGAATGAACAAGGAAGCGCGATGTCTCACCTGGACCAGTGCCACTCTGTGACTGTTGCTGCTGTGCTGCGCGGCTCGACGTCACCTGGGTGAACGTGATAAGAAGAGGAGCAAGAGGGGATTAAACAAAGCATGAATAGAGACAGTAATTGGTTGAATGAGACAAACATGCAGCCATCAAAAACTTTGTGCACAATGAGTTCTTTATGCGCCTTTGAGGAGTCATGGTTGAACCTCTGGCACCAAGTAATGAAATCCCTAAAGAGCATGGGAAATGATTCAAAGAGACTCTGAGAGTCAGGACGGGAACTCCTCAGAACTCAGAGCTCACTGAACGCTTCACAAGGAGCTTTGTTGTACCTCCTACTCAAAGATAAAGGGAAGGGTTACCGAGACTTAAGCACATTCGTGTAATATTATGCATACATTGGACATATCACCCACGACTCCTTTGATGTTCAGTCAAAGTTAAAGGCACAATAAAGATAGAGACGTCATTTTAAATGGAGCTGTCCTCTGATGGTTGGGATTTGCATGTGTTCATTGGGAAGGTTGCGGGAGGTTTGCAGATGTGGGCATTCTGCTTCTTGACTTTGTGATGAAGACGTTGTGTGGGTTAAGTATATTTGGCTTCTGCTGTACAGCACAGTGTCGCAGTTCTGATGTCTAATGTCCTATTCCGACACCATTAATGTTTATACAGACCTGGGTTGTGAGACACGACGGCCTGTACATCCAAACACTTTGATTCAGATGATGCAGCTGCAATTTTTTGGCCTAGTTTTTATGTCAGAATTTGATTCATTTTCTGCTTATACTTATTACTTATTTGTGCCTATCCCAGCTACCTAGGACCAGAGGAAGGGAACAGGACACATGTGGACAGAACATTTAATTCATTTGACAGACACACTCACACACACACTCACACACACACACGGGCCACCAGATAGTTTAGGGTCATC
Organism: Synchiropus splendidus; assembly: GCF_027744825.2. NCBI lineage: Eukaryota > Metazoa > Chordata > Actinopteri > Syngnathiformes > Callionymidae > Synchiropus > Synchiropus splendidus. Next base: position 20,336,349 of record NC_071336.1, read on the forward strand.
AAACTGAAGTTCTTTCTCTACATCATTTTCTACACCACTGACTCTCTGCACCAGTCCAATTTCATTGCAGAATAAAGGGATGATAGTGCTGGATGACGTGCTACAAGATGGTTTCATTCCATCTCATACGTACAGCTTTATTATACATTAGGTACTGTGAGCTTGTCCTCATTTGACACATTGTGTCGTTGTACAAAACGTTTTTCTATTTAAAAGTCCTTCTATTTGATGTAAATCAAACTGAGGTTGATTTAATAGTCCAATTGTGATGCTCCACTGCCACCCCTGAAGGAAGAAACCGAAAGGAAAAGAAGACGACTTTATGTATATATTTAATGTTTATTGGTTTATTGTTGGTCATTTAAATCTTACATTTTTCATGTCTTTAATGTTTTTGTGTAAACTCTGCTGCTGAACCAATTACCCCATTGGACAAATAAAGGGCGATCTTATCCTCAATGTTTAAATGTTTATTATAGATTTACAAAAGGTTACCACCACCACTATAACATGAGCCTGAGATATTTGCTCCGGCGTCCAAGTACAGTGGTACCTCGGTTGTCGACAATAATCCGTTATAGACAGCCGTTCGAGAAGCGATTTGTTCGAAATCTGAATCGATTTTTCCCATTACAATTAATGGAAAAAGAAATAATGTGTTCCAAGCCTTAAAATAGTCTTTTGTAGGAGTGAATGTAGAGTGTCTGCTGCAGGTGCGCTGTTCCTGCAGAGTGAGTGACGTCTCTCCAGAAGTGAAGAGGTGCCCGGTGTGTGTCCAGCTCTGAATGTGCGCTTCTGTGCAGTTTGGCTGTGACAAAGTCATAAACCAAGTAACGCTCTGTCCCAGACTCGGCTTTTTTTTGGGGGGTGTTCGACTTCCGGATTTTCGTTCGAATTCCGAAGCAAAAAAATCCCAAAATTGTTGTTTGAACTCCGATTTGTTCGAAGTCCGGGACGTTCGAAAACCGAGGTACCATTGTATTAGTAATTTCCCAATCATGAAAGAATTATAAGTCATGTAAAACAGTTTTATTGTCAACGCCGATCACAATTTATTTACTTTTTATTTATTTTTCAGACTTAATCATTAAATTCTTTTTTAATTGGTGGGAATAAATGAATATTGCTAATTCTATGTGGGAGTCTCGTAAAAATGTGTAGGACTTTAAAACCAAATATTTCACTTCATTTACAGTTTTTTTTCACAGCTCCCGAAAAAGGTCCTAAAAAAGACCAGACACAAACGGACACTGGTTTTGTAGAATGATCTGAATGACATTCCTCAGCCAGAGTATGAAAGAAAACAACTCACCACTAAATAGGGGGCGTCCCTTCTGTGACCCAGCAGCGGAAGCAGCTTAGGATAGTAATAGATCTCCTCTGAACACCCCAAACCTTGTAAAGGAACACCTGCTGTCTTGCTACCTGCGGCTATGAGTCCAATGCATCTATTATTCAGTAAACGTCAGTGAAAAAATGTAACCCTGCAAAGCCTTGAGAAGCCTTGGGAAGCCTTATATCACATGACAAATCTAACTTTCCTCCAGAGACAGCAGCAGGGGAGCCTTTCCTTAAAAGCTACATATATCCTTACATTGACATGTGGGGATGAGGCTGTGTTCATTTTTCTGGTAAATATATTTGTAAAGCGAATAATAAATAGTATATGTCAAACAAGGGCTGAAATATTATTTATATTATATTTCTAACACCATCCTAGACACGTGGGAACAATTCAGTTCCAGAGTGACGAGTCCAAATAAAGCATTCATGAATAATGGCGGTTTTCATTCCCAGCCCTCCTGGCACTCTCTTCCACCGGCAAAATGACAACAAAGAGCTCATAGCTAATTGGTATGGTGGTCAATGCCCGCACTGGAACACTAATTTAATTTCTTTGAGATTCAAACATGCTCTTTCACCACGCATTAATCATTTATGCAGCAATTAACGCTCAACCATTATGGTATGGAATGGCCAGGTGACGGGTGACACATCGTCTTGTAACATCTCTCTCTCTCAAACAAATCGATCAATGCAGACAACCAGACTGACTTGCACGTCGACACAGACAGTACAGGTGTTGAGCCAATAACAGAACAGACTCACACACAAGTGGCCTACATAAACAACCAGTAGTTACGCAACAGTACATTTTAGTGAGCTTCAAGTGTGAATATTTGCAGCTGAACATTTGTGCAGAAAGAGTGAAAGTGGGAAAATGAGCTTGGCTGCTCAGCAAAACTTGCCCAGATAAATATAGCGACACATGTCGTCTGGGCACGTTTATTCCGCTTCGCCAGGAGACAGAGCTAGTCTGCCGGAGACATCAGGACCTTAGCTTCCAGCTTGTTTTTGTTTTTTTTTGTACTGTTTTTGAATGATTAATGACCCACTGTGTGCAAAAAAAATAGCAAAAGAAGACAATTATTTAAATGGGGCAAAAAAACTGCTTTGCAGACAGGTGTGAGCTACTAACAAATTCTTACTTTTACGCCCTAACAGATTGAGCATAGTCAAGTGGGCTTTTTCCGCCAATGTTCTCGCAGAAGTCAGCCTTCCACGTTGAGTAGATGTTTCCACTCCTGGGGAAATGCTGCTATATGACCATGAGCTTGGCTTAAAGTGCTGAAAAAATGAGCCACTATCTATGCAAAGTGAGGGCGCTGAAAGGAGAAGGATTCTAGGGGAATACGATACAAAAAAATCTCCCCAACATTATTTTACCTGCTATGTATTGGTTACACTATACTAATACTATGTTTCGGAAGCGACACTCCTATGTTTTTCATAGGATTTTATTCATTTCTCTAGAATTGCATTTTATTTTAATGGAAGAAGTTACCGTAACTTCACCCACTAAATTTAAGAAGGAAAATAGTGAAAACAGTGGTGTGTCCAGCCGGTCTCTGCTACTGCATCCTATCTTTGCTCCTCCAGGAGATTGGCTCCGTTGGCAGAGGCGTGGACATGCGGGCAAAAACAGCTTTAACGTCAATAAAATGCCTGTGATTTTAGTGGTCTGATGTGAGATGGCTCAACATTTTGGCAGCATGAGGCTCTTTAGCCTGTAAAAATCCATAATTAACGTTTTATAAGGCACGAGAAAAAAAGTAGAGGCGTATAGTCCGGAAAATACAGTCGTTTGGATTTACCTTTTGTGTTTTCAGGTAATTCGTATTAAGTTATATCTCATGCATGTACTCCCTTACCAACTAACTGTCATGTTTCTTTCACAAATATGCAAGATGGCCCATTAAGATTTGGGGCCCAAAATCCCAGGCGGTGGCCCTGATACAAAATTCTATCATATTCTGCATAAAGAAGCGTCACCCCAAATATATACACATTGAACAATCTGGTGAAGCGCTGGCTACACCAGGGGGAAATGCAAGGTGGAAACCTGACTTCACCCTGGGATGAAAACCTCCATTTGATGATCGCCAATAAGTTACCCTTTAGGAGCGAGAATGTGCGGCCATGGGCAGTGCTTCTCCCAGTACAGCCTTGTAAAAGGACAAAAGTTAAACGAAAATAAATGGAATCTCACTGTAAAATAACTAAACCATTTTGCTCACTTTCAGAGAAGTCTGGGAATCTTCCACTCATAAAGGAAAGATGGATGGAAGAGCTGACCCAACTCAAGCTCTAACCCCTTCTCTGGAAAGGCTATAAAACTATCAACATATAAAAAGTTAACATCTTCCCTGTTATTTTTAACAATACATTAATTATTCATCCAAAAGCCCAGTTATTGAAAAGGGCAATAGGCCCGGGAGTATATTCTTCGTGGCCACAAACAAGCTCAAATCAGGTTTGCGAATCGATAAAATAGTGAAAATGTAATTCAATAATACAGCAATGTTTCAAAATGGGGTGATTCTTCACCACATTCTCTTACTTCCTCTTTGGTAAAACAGTGATATGTGAGGTGCCATGTCGCCATGTATTATTGAAGAAAAGCCTCTCTGGGTTATAAATACCACAAAGAAGCGCAGGGACACGCCAGACCTTTTTGCTTTCCTTATTTGATGCGCACTGACTTGTGACACTGTTCAAGTAAATGCACTTTTCTGCAGGTATGGCATGCATCGAAACGTCACCCAGCCAGTCAATGGCTCTGCGTTAACTGCTACTCAAGCAAAAACATAAACATGAGTATACTGTATACGTGGATGTGAAGTTCACCTCAGCATCCCGCTTCTATAGTGAAGCTATTCATGAGTCTGGCTGACAACACTGGCCCCATTACACTGACAAGCCCAAACGTCGAGAGACGAGGGCACAAACACAGACCCATGCTCTCATGGACAAAGACGCTGAGCCAACAGGACAAGGAAGAGGGAAAAAAAGAGGAAAAAGAGGACATGGCAGAAACGCTATCCGCATTTAAATTGCAAGAAAACAAATCCATCCAATGACTTGAACAAATTGAAGAATTCCTACTTGGCTCTGAAAATGCTTTGTTGTTCTAGATGACAAATTCCACCTCTGTTCACTTTTTCTTTCATAAAAACAAAGAGTAAAGAACACATATCAGCGCAGGGCGCACACACCCACTCACACACAGCAAAATAAATAACTATGAACTATCATTCCATTGTTTATTTTGTGACTAACAAGACCAAAAACAGGATCCACAGAGCTCCCGTCAGCCACCATGAAACCTCAAATACACCCAGACATTTTTCACACACAGCCTGTGCAATCTGAAATGTATGAATGCTCCTATGAGGATCAATTGTGCGACTGCTAAACAAATCTTCATCAGTCATAACAGAAAAGAAAAGCGGCTTCCACCTTTAAGCCAACTGTTGAATCATAATTTCGAAGTGAAATAAATGCACATCACATTTAATATGCATCTACAGTGCATTGTACATGTCTGCACCAAATACCACCTCTACAGTGTAATTATCGTATTATTACAAAAGGCTGCAGCATTGTCGATCTCACAGTAATACCAATCCCTTCAAAGTACTTCATAAGGAGTGGGGAAATCTAATAAACGCAGGTCATCACATTTTAATGACAAGGAAAAAGGAAACGACTACAAAGAAAGACACACAACTTGAATACTTGTGTTCTCACTGGGAGGATGGAGGGATATGAATAATAATAATGTAACAGTAATAATGTTCAAAGCGCTTTAGGCTTGTAAAGCTAGATGAGATGTGATGAACCTTTACAGAGATACTGCAGAGAAAATATCAAGCTGTTAAGCAATAGACAAGTGCTCATTTATAATACTCCATTGTACTGTATGGCAAGAGTTTCTTTGAGACGTTCACTCTTGACATTAAGCTCTAGTCATAAACACTTTACTCGATTTTTTTTCCCAGTGTGTGGCCAATGTTTCTGTTTGCCATAAAATAAAATTAGCTACATGCTACTGAATCAGAGCTGAAATGCAAAAAAAAAAAAAATCTTAAATTGATAAAGAATCGAAATAAGATTCCGGAATGTACAACATGGTTTTAATTGAAGACACCATTGACAAAATAAGACAGGCGCACACAGGCAAAGCAGATCTGCGCGTTTGAGTGAATTGATTTTTCAGCGTTACACGAGCGCTTGCTTAGATGCACACAGCCACCATGAGTCCCCAGAGATTGTCCTAATTGGTTTCCTTTTGCGTTGGATTATTTCCACTCGACTTTATGACTAAGTTAATTACTGCCATTTTTTCCAGTGTGACATTAATTAGGACATCCAATTATTATTTATTTTAAATAGCAATATAGTTTATTAAACTCCTATTTTCATGTGAACGTCTACGGAAGTTGTTGGTAGGACATAATAAAGAACACACAATTAGCGTCAAATACAAACCCATTATAACACATGTTGATGGCCTGTGCTCCAATGTTAGTCAGCAGTTGCAGTGGTGAGAATACTTCATCTAAACTTCATCTGACCAGAAAAAAAAAAAAAAAATCAAACTATAGCACTTACCTTCCAGTTTGCATGCACTGAAGAACAAGTAAAAACCCTACAGTTTTTGGAGCGTGCCTTGAGTTGTGCTTTTCAAAGTTACATTATGTATGACAGTTATTTGCAACAATATAAAGGAAGACTTTCATGTCCCAGTGACGCAGACGTCAGTCGTCTGTGTTGCATGTTGATGCAATTAGCAAATAAGTTAAAGTTGTGACAATTTTTACTTAAAAATAGTTGCTATTTGATGACTTGGGAGTAAGAATACAATTATCTGACCCTTTCATTCAGTTATCTATCATCTGGTTCATCGAGCCATGTATAGATAAAAAGATAGATTGATAAAAAGTTATTTTATTGAATTCATTTTTTACATTTATTACAAAAAAAAAATCATTACATGGCTCAAATGTGCGTAAAACTGTGGACTGCACAGACTTGGCTCACAGTGACAGTTGCGACAATTAAAGAAGATGGTGACAGTGTCCTTGTTTAAACAATTTTTTCCAGATTCATTTAAGTTGAACATTTTTTTTTTTTCATGTTTTGCACTCCAGCCGACGTCAATGGACGTGGCTGGACACACTGGAGGGTCGTCAGCACAGCATATGGAAAGGCCAGGAACGTCAGCTTGAGACGCTGAAACTCCTCGGCCCTATTGGCTCTGCATTTTGTAGGATGTGGGTCATCCCAGCGCACAGCTGTACATTTTCAGAAGTGGTGTCCGGTGCAATGGAGGGGAAGGTTTATTAAGTTGACGTACAGTTAACCATCTCTCACAAGTGGGTCATTCTCATTTTGCGCTTGTGTGATCAATGAATGCGCAAACTGTACCGCACTTTTTTTTGTCCTGTTTGTCTTGTACACACATGGTTGGTGAATCACCTGGAATCTGTGGTTCCAGCACAAGAATTCCTGATCGTGCAGAAATCAAGCACACGCAAACAGGGATTCTATTAAATCTGCCTTGTGAATATTTAATCACACACTGGGTAGACAACAGTCGATATTTCCTCCAGGTACGCTACTGATTTTCTCCTGCAGATTGAAAAACAACTGACAGACTTTGACCTATATTCATCATCAGCGTTCCCACAGTCATCACAGATACCTCGGCTAGGTTTTTCTTTTTCTGGATTATGCTCATTGCCTCTTCAGATTGTCCCATAAAACATTACAAATTTCTCCCTAAAGTTGTGTGACTACTTCCCCAGAAATTGTTTTGAAATCCTGCCAATGTATAAAGTTGTACTGATCGAATGGATTCCATAGAGACGTCGAACAAATGAAGAATTCAGCATTGGGGAAAGAAGCCGAGAGTCATCGCTAGAGGGGAAGTACATCAGAGTAAAGACAATGGAGGAAGGAGGATTTTGCTTGTCATGAAGTGAATAAGTGAAACGCATTAGAGAATGTTACGAACCAAAAATTAAGGAACTCAAAATCCACGGAAGCACAATAATCCCAATTGTCAGGATACATTTTTGTAATTATTTTCAAGTGAAGTGCAAGCCACATCATAATTGTCAGAACTTGTGCACAGGTGACTCCTACCTGGTTGTAGCTGTGCACGGCTCCTCCAACCTGCCCGCTGCGCTGAGGAGTTGCTGCGGAGATGCTGTCGCTAAGGGCGAGGGTCTGGTTGCTATGGTAGCTGGCAGAGTACTGGAGCGAAGCCTCCGGGGTGGAGTTGAGCTGCAAGGAACTCTGGGAAAGGAGAGCTGGTCCTATTCCGAGAGAGATGGGAGCGATGTATGATGGGGGGAGGTAATGGGAAAGAGGAAGGAGGAGAGAGATTAAGATTGAGAGAAAGGAAGAGAGGCGGCGTGAAGGGGAGAGATTGAGAGGCAAAGAATGAAACGGGAAGAGGGAGAGAGAGAGAGAGAGCAGCAATTTAGAGCAGATAGTGCAGCAGTGCAGCACTCCGTGAGTTGGAGTTGGCATACATAATTTATTAGCAGAGGGAAAGAGAAACAGAGGAACAGAGAAAATGTGAAAAGGAGGAGCAGGGAGAGAGAAAGATAGGAGGAGGAAGTCTGAAAAGGAAGTTGGAAAAGATGGATCCACTTATAACTTGACATTACTCACTTAAACGCGATTAACTGGCGGTGACCTCATGCTGCTGATATGTTGCTTTTGTGATACACAGACACATGAGTTCTCCGTTCTCTCTTTGTTATTAATATTCATTACAGTCATGAGAGCTGAGTCAGAAACATAATCATGAGGAAGTTCTTTTTGCCTGAGTCCTAAGGTATTTTAGGACTCATAGCTTGTTTGAAATATAGAAGCCAAAGTCTTACTTAATGGAAGGAAGTCAACTAAGTTTGCATCTACTTGAATTTGAACACCATGAAGGTCCTTTCAATGATAGTGTTTCTAAAATGTCTGTACAGAACCAGATCAGTTTAAAGATTACTTGATTAAAACGGCAAGAAAACCAAAAACAGACATTTTATTCATTTAGACTTTGATCATGTTATGAACTGTGTGTTATATTCACAATATATAATTGTTTTATTGATAACATCATTTAGTTTGCATGTTCTCGCTGTGTGAGCGAGGGTTTTCTCTGATTTCTCCAGTTTCCTCCCAAAGACATACTCAAAAATAAATAAAAAATACTGAATAACTCCAGTATTTAAGTCGTAACAAATGCATTTGGACTTCCTTATAACCATTAACCCTGTGGCGCAGAGGAGCTAATATTTTGCTTTATCATTTAAAAACATACCAACATCATCATTTAGCAAGTAAACAGCACAAAGTACTTTGGCAACTGTAAGGAACATTTTAATTGCTAATATAACTATTTTGTATTTTGAAATGAACACATCAACCAGGTAAAGTTTCAAATTTGATCTTCCCGTGTTTAACCTCAGCCATAGTTATGGCTTGATGCCCGCTAAAATAGATGAGTCTTTAGTCTTCATGTATGGCAGCTGCCCATAAAAAAAACAATGCAGGATAAAGAATATCTCTGGAATCAAGTGGCACTTTACCTCAGCATGCCTAGCGTGCATTCTCCGTGCCACGCCCCACGTCGACATCCCAACCACCTGCAGCAGTGGTAGTATCATCAAATAATCATCTCATCTCTGCCATTCCCATGCTGAGCACAAGTCTTGCTGACTCGGAATATCACCAATGCCACCTTGGATTCCAAAAAGGTATACTGAGGGATAAGCTGAGCTGAGACGGCGCTCGATAAAGGCAGTGTGCGCGTGCATCCATCTAAGAGGGTCGTGGGTAAGTGTGTTTACTTGTAAAAGCAGTTAGGTCTATGACCAATGCTCTCATGTGGCATTAATGTTTCATGTAAAAGCCATTTTCACATCTTCTGGCTTCAATTTAAAGGATAAATATGGACAGGCATAACATGTGCGTAATTACGCATGAAGATAAATTCATCCACAGATACTTCATAAATCCATATGTCCTTGGGAAACTTGGTAGTAAGAAGGTCAACAAAGTTGTCAAATGGATGGCTTGAATCCCCTTTATTACGACTACGGCATAAAGCAAATCTGTCACGTGACTACGCTTACAGGACGCATATACAAGTGGTGACTGTGTTTGTTCGCTGGGGGTAGAGTAAACAGAGCGTTGTCAATATCTTTTACAGGTGAATATCCACCACAAAGGGCAACTCAGACATGCTGACCACACATATACTTGACAAAAACAGCTGAAAAGGGAAGCCCTTGTCCTGCTAATGCACTGACGTTTATAACGTTTATAAAATACAATGTGGTCTAATATGCTAATCTTTCCCACACAAACCTCACCTAGCTTTCCTGATAAGCGCCTTCAGTCCCTTCCAGAACTCACCAGCAGGGCGTCTAATAGGTTTTAACGGACGACAGCATATCGCCCCATTTTTAGCCTCACTGCACTGACTCTCTGTCCACTTTACAATTCACTTTAACATTTTTAATAACCTCAGATCCTCTGTGGGTCCTAGCCAGTCGCCCAAATGCCGAAAATAAACATATGGGCAACAGAACCTTCTCCCTCAGGGCACCACGCTTCTGGAATCGCCTGCGCGAGAAGACACAAAACAAATGCAGGACACACTTAGGTGGCATTGTCCTGCTGTCCTATTGAATTCTTATGTATGTTGATATGCTATTCAACTGCTCCATTATATATTGTGAATGGCCTGGTGTCGCATTAAAATATTTTTAATGGAGGAGTTCAAAACGAATGAATGGACACTAAAACCAACACACCAGCGAGGTGCTTTCCATAGAACTACCGCTATCATGTTTTTAGGCTGCATTTCATGACCGTGTCCAACCTCTGCACTAAACTGTGGAAAAGAAATACGATAACTGTTTACGAACATATGTCTTTCGTGCACGGCCGTTCCCCTGAATCCCTCTCTCTCCTACCAAGATCCACTCCCTTGCTTCTCGCTTTCACAAAAGACTTTCCTTCTCTCTTCTCGATCCATCACTCGCTTTAATGAATTATTAAAGAGCACTTTGTGTGAGCTCTCAAGCTCGTCATCAGCCATCGTTACTGTTTGTTACACACGCAAAGTCAAATGTGTTAAAAGGGTGCGAAGGCCAGAGGGAAATGTAATTCTGGAAGCACGTGAGGGATACGCATTTAGTGTATTTCATATATAGTGCATTATGGCCTTAACTGAAATGAAACCACTGCTCCTGAAAGGCTTTACATCATTTCATCGACATCGCCTGAATTTGCTGCACATATTTTCAAAATATAAATATTTCAGCAGTGAAGCATAATTTCAAACTATATGACCCACTTCAACACGAACAGTGATGTAAACCCCTTTTCTTGAGACGCTGTAGTAGTACATGAGAAATGCCTCACAAAGATGACGCACTAGGTGCTGGTTGGCTGTCTTCTTGGAGCACCTAAAAAACAGTATGTGGATGACTCCTCATAATGCAATGCATAAATGACAATCGTTGTGCTCTTAAAATATCAATGCACTTCTGTTTATGTATATGACTAGTCAACATCCAGCCCTCTGATTGATCATAAGCAACCTTAAAGCTAAAGATCTTGATAGACTTGCTTTAGCTCAATTTGTATTGGGTTCTGAGCTAAAGAATCCTCCACGAAAAGTGTTTTTGACAAGATGTCTCAGTTACAGGGTATAAAACATCAGATGGGTTTAGATATTGAATACATTTTTAAAGAAAGATTCCATTGACACCACTCTTATTCTTTTGCTCCAGCTGTTCATTTGCATTTTAAGGCCGACTTCTACAGTTCAGTCAAATTCTCCCTCGCCTTAACTTGTGTTTGGTCATGAATGTATTAGGGGTGTAAAGGTGCACATACTAGCACCAGACCGTTCCAATACAGGGCCTTGTGGAAAGACCTGAGTACAGTAAGTGCTTTAATGTGTTATTGAGTTCAAATGTTGGTTAAATTAATATCTTGAAAATGTCACGCACAAAAGCTTTTGTGTGGCGTGACACCAGTAGTTTGTATGCAAGTATGCACGTATATGGGGCAGAGAACAAAAGATGGCAACCACAACGCTTTACAAATCCATACAAAAACTGCAGCTTTAATGGCCCAGACTTCTAAAATGTTAGTGAAGAGAAATCACCATCACCTCATGTTTATTTTTGAGCAAAACTGTTTGTATGACACTTCAACTATCCCATCCACAAAAATACCCTGCTTTTCAGAACGAGTCACTCTTTCACAATTTCACCACTTACCTATATACAGCTCCATTATGAGGAACAAAAGCACGCTCTCTGGAAGTTATGGAGAATTTATACCGCCTACACACTGTGACGCTTTTGGTCCATTTGCAAAAGTGGGGAACCCAGCGGATGATGAATCGGCCATGATGAAAGTCTGATCTATTTCAAGGTACACAAAGAGGGAGCCGTTTCAAACAGTAATGTGTACAGAAATAAGGCAGCTAGCACACCTGAGAAATACACCGAATAGGGCGCTCATAATATCAGTTTTACTCAGCGAGATTGTCGTGGGCAAAAGGTAGCACGACAACAATATTATCACAAAGGGATTAAAATTAAAATAATAATGGTACAATCCATTCAAATTCATCTTTAACTTTATTTTGTTTCTTTTCTCTCCCAAAACCACAATCATAAATGCACTTTCAATATTTCATAAATCAATAAGACCTGATAGTAAGAGTTACTTTCCCAACTCACACAACTCACCCGCTGTCGCAAAATCTTCAGGGTGATGAATGTGAAGGCGGCAGGACAGGTTCCTGAATTACCTCCTTTTGCAGATACTTGCTCAGCATTTTTTTCAAACTACCGATGTAGGTACTAAATTGGTCCACTTCTGGAATATGGGAGGATGACGTTATATCTAGCTACTACGATAGGGTTTTTAAAAATGTTTTAATGAGCCAGAGAAACTGAAAATGAAGGTTTTAATGGCACATTCCACCACACACAAAACATTTATGTCCGCAAATGACGATGTTTGTCATCAGGCCGTTTGCAAAGTGTACAGGTATGTCTGTTGAATTATGCACCTCAGAAGATACTTGTATTCACTTGGCAGCGAGCTTTCACCCATATGCAATCGGTCCTACAACTTCCTGGTTTGACAAATGACATGTGTCATGACTCTTACAATTCTGTAGTGTGAGAACTCCTTCGATGATGCACATTTTTCGCTGGTAAACAAAAAAAAAAAGTTTCTTCAGAGGTGCGTAATTGCTTGCGGAGAAGTTACCAAATTAAATATTTTGCAGATATAAATTTTTTGAGTGTGGTAGAAATAGCCATTAAATCCTTTGTTTCAAGTTTCTCAGTCTCATTAAAAACATTTGAAAAATTTGTAGCAGCTCGATGTGACGCCATCATCCCGTGGCAGGAAGAGCTGTGAACACACTGTGTTGACTGACTCTGTCTCACCGATGTTTGGGCATCTTAAGGCCGCAATGAAGGCTGTCTATGATACTTTGAAGAGCCAGATTCTTTGGCTCTACTTCCACTTTTAAAATGAGGAAATCACGCACCAACGATTTTTCCGAAGCAACCTTTAATAAATGAACAGCGCACAGAGCAGGTGACAGTGCTGTAAACATGTGTTGCGTTTGACGCACTTGCCCACAATGCATTGCAGTGTGACGTCACCCTTTCGAGCCTGATGATGGAACACCCTGCATGTGCACCAGGTCACCATCACTTCCAAGTAATAATTGTATATTTTATCCATAACACATATTGTTATCTATTGTTCCATGCCGCTCCTCCTCTGATCCTCTTCTGTGTCTCATTACTTCTGTGAGTCAAGTGTTGTTTTTCACTGGTGTTTACTCGGAACTGTAGCCAGCTGAGGTGCAACAATGGTCTGTTTCAACAAAATTTTCACTGAACATTCATAAACTGGAAGTGGCAGCTCCATTCCACTCCACCTCTGTGGGCCGGCGGGAGTTCAGTGGAAGACAGGTGAAAAACATACCAGTGTTCCGTCAGCTACGAAGCCAACTCCGGTCAGGAGCACGGACCACTGCTCTGGGACTCATGAACCACAATTTTCTTCAGATGACACAACTCACAGAAGTTGTGGAGGATATAGCATCAATAAATCACGAGGTAGATGGTCTTAGCGCTGCACATCAGGCTTTCTGACTTTCAAAAGTGCATTCAGTCACCGATCTGTGCCATACTGACGATGAGGAGCGTTCAGAAGCTCAGCATGGATGAGGAAATAAAACTTTGAGGAGAAGATCGAGGCTCACAACGGCAGGCACTGTTGAAGTTGTTGTGATGAATCTGACACGTGCACAGCTGGGTTTAAGTTGTGTAAACTCCTTGGTGCCACCATCAGTTCCAACTGCGGCATTTACATGACAGCCACTTCAACAAGCTCACAATATGGTATGTATCACGATACAGTGGTCACAATACAATAGTAGCGCAATACATCCCAATCCATGGCCTTCAAGGCAATACGTACCCTGATATTTCGCATTATTTGACATACATTTTTAAGAAAACTGGATAACCAAAAGATAGTAAGATAAAAGAAAGTATTATCTTCATCTTCTATCCTGTAACACCAGGCGGTTGTTGGGGCACCACAGACGATATGGTCGTCTGTGGGGCTGAGGTTAACGTATGTTAACTCCATTCCTCCCTGTCCTGAGTTCTCATTGCCTGAATGGGTTTCAAATGGGTCCATTCGCTAATGATGTCTTCCTATCTTTACTTTTTTATCCCTCTTCTCCTGCCACCTTGCAAGATGGTCTTTGCAAACCAGAGTTTCCACTTTCAACCGCGGTGAGACGGTGGATAGTTTTATACTGCTGGATATACACGGAACACAAAATGTGCGTTGCGCAGCAAGGATCAATGTTCAAAGATGGGAAACTTTATGAATATAAACGAAATTGATACATATATTGCAAAGACACCTGCAACTATATAGACCCATAATCCACATTTTAAACCAAAGCATAATTATGATATCAGCATTTTTAAACCGACATCTGCATTTTTTTTTAATAATAATTATTGTCAACCCCGGTGTAGTGCGACTGCCCTAACACCCGAGAAGTTAAAATCACTCAATTCACTCAATGCAATACACAACTATTATTATTTTAACAGAATGATCAGGCACTGTCTTCATCACAGGTCACGTGACAGCCAAACATTTAACAAGCTTAAAGATATTTATGATAAAAGTATTGCACTTTTAATAGCACTTCAAGTATTTATTCTCGTGATCCACCAGTGTTCCACTCTCCACTCCACCCAGCTGCTCTCCAGTTGTGCTCAGATCACCTCAACACTTTCTTCTGTTGTCTCCCGTGGCCTGCCCATGTCCTTGTGTGCCCCCTTGTCACACCTCCTTCACCCGCTCCACTCACTCCCTCCGACCAGATAATTCACTGCCCCAATGGCATTCGCTGTCACACTTCAAATCCAAAATCCAAACTCTTCAAATTCCCCTTTATATGAGAGAAACGTCACGAAGCGATCATCATATTTCTTTGAAAAGTCTGTACTTATTGTACTTTAATAGATGAACATGATACAATTCCTACAGTTTGTTTAAGTACGTGGAATATGCATATCGCAAATGGGTTTTATTGCTGTGCGATATAAACAGCGTTTTTTTTTCTGCAACATCAATAATTCAACTTTAATCTGCAAGATAAACTGGAAGGAAAAAACACTTCTGGAGAAGTGAATATCTGTAGATCTCAATTCAGTGATGTCACCGTCTTCCCTTATTCCCATAAATCATGGACAATAAAAGGCAAATGCAATCAGATCAGCATTCAAATGAGTTGTCTTCAAGCAATTTGGCCGGATTAGTTTTCTTTGCTCAGAGAGCGGTGGTTTCCATGAAGTCATTTGGATTTAACTTGACACTTAACAACAGTCATATTAAACATTCCTTCACTTACGTTCACCACTGTCTAGAATCCCTGATTCCTGGAGGGAGCGAATGCAGGAATCCACTAACTCCAAGCCGGTGGTCAACTCATCCTCGATGTCCTTTTGTCCATCTGCTGTCGGCGAGACAGGGGAGAGCAATGGCCGACAAATGAGATGAGTTTCTGTCTCAACCTCAGCCCACACTTATAGTCTGTAAAACTTCACTTTACGACGTGGTTATGAGCTGCGGGGCACTTTGATTATCGGCTGTAAAAAGACCTAATTAGAATTCGCCAGGAACTGCTGAGATGGAAGGACGTCCATAAAGTGTTACTGCAGTTCGCAAAGCCGTAATAACATTGCTACATGGGTGAGAATACAATTGGCAGCAGTATCTAAACAACAAATGAGTTGGTACTGCCAGAGAGCCGAATGTATAATTTATTGCATGAACTGGCATCCACGTGTGGGTGGAAGAATTCCATTCCAACTATTTGAAACATGACTTCTATGATTGCAGCATATAGAGCAGTCTTTTGACACATTATGTTTGGCCACATATGGCTGATTTGGAAGGCTATGCGCCTTGGAAAAGCGTGTAAGAGCAAAGGATGAGAAATTCTCTTCCACATGCAGGAATACATTGGAACATTTTCGAACGAGCGTTACCTTGTGCATTCCAACGAAACTGCTCATCTGTCGAACTGCAAGGGGAGAAAAGAGCAGTGGTAAGAGTCTAAGATTGAAATCACATTACTTTCCACATATGCAAATCAAAACCAACTCAACAGAAAGTCAGCATAACCAGCAGTGATGCAGTGCATTCAGAATATGAATTAGAAGGTCCAGACCTCTGGCAAGAGGTTTGAAGGCCTACGCTGTTGACCTGACAGATAAAAAAAAATAAGCCAGCTATTCTTGTCTTTGCTGAACATACTGGACCAAATAACCCAGGATAAAAATCCTTCCAGTTTCTGTTTTGAATCAATATGAAACTTTACAAAAGTTTTTGCAATAAATAAACACAAAAATTAAGGGGAAAAATGTGTTGTGTAGTCATAAACATTTCCATCAAGATATATGATGGTGATTTGAACGTAAAGAACATTACTCTTTATTAAGCCAAGTCTATTTTCTATTCATTTTATGTGGTCTATTCATCAAAAAATGCACTTGTCAAACTCATGGGTTGGAGGCCAAGTCCAAATCAACCACTAACTCACACTTCACTTACAATGCATGTTTGGACAGACCACAGTTCGTCCTGTATATGTACTCTTCAGACCCGCGACTTACTATTATAGTCCATTGTGTGTTTGAGCTTGAAACTCCTGGTTTCAAAATTCAGATGTCATACAACAAAAAGCAAAGTCAACAAGATAAAGGTGCATCAGAGATTAGTATGCACCACTCCAACCAAAATAAATGCCTCACGAAAACACGTCTTTCAGAATTAGAGCTCATTCCAAATGAAGGTTATTGAAAGGGATGGTCGTTGCAGACTGTTGATAGGGTCATATACACTGTCGTCTCTCCGTGTCTGTGACATGACCAGTAAATTCATTAACAAACGTGAGTCCTCTGGCTCCATCTGTCATGGCGACTGTAGCAGAAAGCTTCTCAGCAAAAGGTCCACAAACAAAACCATGCGCAGTCCCTGGTGAACATCAATTTCAAGAATAATGTAATGTTCTTTGATTGAGAGGTGTTAATGGTACTTCACATTACAATAGTTTGATTCAGGCCAAAAGGAGCATGCCATCTGAACTGTATCTTTTCATGTCATGCAAACAGGGAAGATATAATCTCCATTCATAATACATTCATTCAGAATGAGGAAAAAGCGCTGGTGTAACCATAGCTAACAAGAGGAGAGAAAAGCTTGCACTTGAATTTCATTTTCCTGCCCAGACCGATTTCATTTAATTTGTATCCAAAATGTTTGTGACATATAATGACACATCTAAAATTCACTTCTAAATCAGACGTTAGAGAAGTGACTGTGTGAACCGGAGAGCGCCGAGGAAACCCATGCGAGAACAGACAGAACAAACAAATCACACATAAATAAAAGTCAAACCTCGTCTTTCCTTATTGCAGGCTTTAACCAAAAACTTTACTTTGCTGGCAGAAGTAATGAGACATGGCACTGCGTTAACGATGAAAAGAAAATGAAGTCGCACTCATCCTTAAATGACATTTCATTTTCAGCCATTACTAATTCATTACAAACTGATGGGCTTCTACACAAACACAAGTAAACACTAACGCAGCAAAACTTTTTTCCACATTCCCTTGATGGCCGAATTGATCTTTAATTAATGTGTTCAAATGTGGCGGAGAACACGAAGTGAGAGAAGGGAAACAGACAGATAGTCGGACTATTGAGCGACTGCTGAATGATCGAGGCTAACACAGAGGGAGTTACTGGAACATATAGATGCTTTCATCAGCTTCATCTCTGCCTGGGCCAGTTGGCAGCCACCGTTCCACCCATTATTACTTTTTAGTGTTGTTCTGACCACACTTTGTCATCCTCTGTGTGTGTGTGTGTGTGTGCACCTGTAGGTGTGTACGTCCTTAGCACTGTATGTGGGTAAACAACAAAAACAGCCAGTTAAATAGTCATGTGCTGTGCAGGAGGTGCGATATATTATTCAAAAAGTGAAGCAAGGGTTGTATTATACGTCATGTAGGAGACACTTAAGTTCAAAGTCACTTCAAAATGCAATTTATTACTACCATGTACCATTAAATGGCTTTGTTAAGGCAACTATGTGCCAAATAACTTATTGTACCTCCAATAATTTGGTGAGTTGTTTACAAAATAACTAAACATATCAGAAATCACATTCCGTCATTTATGGAAGATGAAGAAGATATTAGATAATGGTCACTGAACAGAGTTATGGGGAGCAATCAATACATTGCAGAATAAAAACTTTGGTCTTTGAAGGTTTTCAATTCTGCAATTCTTCCCCACCCAGCAGCCAAGGATTAATCCAGAGGCTGTCCTTGCCTAGGTCGGCATCTGACTGTGTGGTTGGATGCTCCGGTTGAGCCCACCAGCCGCTGATGTGTCACTTCTGGTGAATTTCTAAGTGACGGCATCAGTAGAACTTATCAAGCAAGGCGTACGGCGGTGTCTGAAAAATGATTCTGGAAGCTAAAATAGCAGTAACATTTTAAAAGATACGTGAAATGCCACGGCTGGTTTCGATCAAAATAATCGAATGAAAACCCGCACATTGTCCGAAGACATTTTCAATAACTTTTACTGGGCAACTTTTACCCCAACTGATTTTAAGAATTCTAATTCAGGCTGTCATGACGGTTGGACGGCACGACACTCCTTCCAGCTAAATCATTCAACAGAGGTATTCAACATTTCCCTCTCTGCTTTCTCTGAGGCAGTTGATGTCACAGTTTCCTGTTAGTCTGCTGTCATTTCCAAACCAAAACCACAGTCCACTTGTGCTTCTTAACATTGTACATTCATTTATCTTTTCCTCTCTCAACCAACTCAAGCATGAAGAACAAGTCTGTCACTGGCCTTGGATTGGTTCATTATCAGACGATATCATAAAACTTTTGTTTAATCTTCAATGCACCACGTTTCTGCTCACTTAAGAATGAACTTCACTGTTAATCTCATAACTACTGTGCTGGCTTCTGCCTCTATAGAAATGAGCCAGACGACTTCTGGATTTCTGGATTTGAGGACATGTGGTCACCCAGACCGTGAGACATGAGAGGTCAGCCAAATAATCCATCCTGACTACAACGTCTGTCACAGTGGCGTGTGAACATTCACTCGCTTCCCATCGTTTTTCACATAGCGATGTTGCTACAATTTCAACAATGTACATGAACTATCATGTGACCAAACATATTAAAACCAAGTGGAAACATCTTTACAAGCAGAAAACACATAGCACATCTTGGAGATGGACTTAATGATGGTGGTTTTTAGAATGTTTTTAACAGAAAAAACAGATTTTTTTTCACTCGCCTAGCTGGACAAATGAAGAGACTGACCATGTGAGGATGGAGATTTACTTCTCTTAATTGTTTTTATTGTCAACAATTCAATAAATAAGTACTTCTGCTTCATGACTGGCTGCTTTCCATTTCTGTTTTATTTATTTGAAGGGAGTAGGGGGACAACCATTGAAACATGAAGGGTAAAGTTGCATTCATTCCATTTATTCAAGATGCTTATTATGCCATGTTTTTCGTCAATATTTTAACCGTAGAACAAAAGTCAAGTGAACTGAATAAACAAAAAGCATCTCTATAATTAGAAGAATGACTAAAATATTTGACTTGACTAAGAGTGTTCATTCGACTAAAACTAACAAAAATGATATGTGAATGAATAAATGTGACTAAGACGAAGAATTAACTTTGGCACAAGACTAACACTAAATTGGAAAATGGCGACAAAATGACACATAAATGAGAAAAAAAACTGTTTCTATTGATCTTTTGTGACAAGTTTTTAAAAATGCAGATTGCTTAAAAACATCAATTATTTATTCATTTTAATTTTCAGTTTTGTGTAGTTTGATTGTGACAAATAGATTTTTAAAGGCAATAGAAGCCCAGCTAAAATCAATTCAACACTACGTCTAGAAAGGAGAGGCGCCTCCATCTCACTGTCATTGCTGCACCACACAAATGATTCCACGTACTTGGAAATTGCACTAAATAAATAAAAATTCCCTTTGCAAAGGCTTGATTAAAGCAAAACACAGGTGCAACACATGAAAATAAGGACCTAAAATTGGCAGCAAAAGAACAAACTGGGGCACATACCCAATTTTACCAACCAATTCTCACTCCCGTGGCATAAAGTAGCAACTATCTTGTTTTGTTGCCGAAGTCAGCCTTCAGAATCAGAATCAGAATCAGAATCAGAATCAAATTTATTGCCATGGTCAGTGGGGAGCCCACTGACTAGGAAAGTGCCTTGGAATAAAGTGCAACAAAAATAAATAAATAAATAAATAATAAAAATAAAAATAAATAAAATAAAATAAAATAAATAGAATAACATAACAACAAGGCTGTTCACGAATTTAACAGTCTGACGGCCGAGGGGAAGAAGCTGTTCCTGTGACGGGAGGTTCTGGTCTGGATGGACCGTAGCCTCCTGCCAGAGGGAAGAGGAACAAACAGTCCATGTCCAGGGTGAGAAGGGTCGGCTCTGATCCGACCTGCACGTCTCTGGGTCCTAGAGACATACAGGTCCTGAAGAGGTGGCAGGCTGCAACCGATCACCTTCTCAGCAGAACGTACGATGCGCTGCAGTCTGCTCTTGTCCCTGGAGGTGGCACTGTTGTACCAGACGGTGATAGAGGAGGTGAGGATGGACTGGATGATGGCCGTGTAGAACTCCACCAGCAACTTCGTCGGCAGTCGTAGTTTTCGTAGCTGCCTCAGAAAGAACATTCTCTGCTGGGCCTTCCTGATGAGGGACCTGATGGTTGGCTCCCATTTGAGGTCCTCAGTGATGGTGGTTCCCAGGAAGCAGAAGGAGTCTACAATAGGTATAGGTGAACCAGCCAAAATGAGAGGGGACAGAGGAGCTGTTACTCTTCTGAAGTCCATGACCATCTCCACTGTCTTCTGAGCGTTGAGCTCCAGGTTGTTGTGGCTGCACCAAGACACCAGCCGCTCCACCTCCCTCCTGTAAGCCAACTCATCTCCATCTGAGATGAGCCCGATGATGGTGGTGTCGTCCGCAAACTTGATCAGCTTCACGGACTCGTGGCTGGAGATGCAGCAGTTAGTGTACAGAGAGAAGAGCCATGGAGAGAGAACACAGCCCTGAGGAGACCCGATGTTGAGGGTCCGAGTGTCAGAGACAGTCGTCCCCAGCCGCACACGCTGACTCCGGCTGGTCAGGAAGTCTGTAATCCATCTGCAGAGGGAGTCAGGCACGTCCAGCTGGCGAAGCTTGTCTTCAAGCAGAGCTGGAAGAATTGTATTAAAGGCAGAGCTGAAGTCCACAAACAGGATCCTGGCATAGGTTCCTGGGCAGTCCAGATGCTCCAGAACGAAATGAAGGGCCTGGTTCACTGCATCGTCCACAGATCTGTTGGCTCTGTAGGCAAACTGCAATGAGTCCAGGTGAGAAGCAGTGATGGACTTCAGGTGAGAGAGAACCAGGCGCTCAAAGGACTTCATGACCACAGACGTCATCTAGTCTGTTGAAGTACAGGTGTTTCAATGGAGTAAATGAGATTCTCTTCCCGGTGAGACATTCAAATTCTGGCCGTTGATCAATCTGGAAAATAAACATTGTAATATACAGTCTTAAAAGAGGGCTATTCCATGACTAATCCTCACCTCTCTCTTTTACAACGCGCAACCTCAAGATGTGTGGTGGAAGGTGGAACATGTGCGTCAATTGAAAGGCTAACATGCAACACTGAAGGCTGATTTGAGCATCAATATAGGGGCGCAGAATTCACGTGGAAAGCTATGTATTAACTTAAGAAAGTGGTGACCTTACTGTTTACATTTTGTATGATTTTATAGCGAAATAAACAGGTGGTGTTGTTTATTTATTTATTTTTTTACAAGCAAACTTCTTGTTCTTGGTCTTGTTAAAATGACAGCACTGACAACCACACCAGATACCAACAACATGCCACAGGCAACCGTCACCATCCACGTACATTTATCAGTTTAGTCCAGGACCTCCATCGAGGTCACGATTACCAATTAACAGAAAACTCATTTAGGGACGCTCATTCTCGCTCAGCTCCCTTTCTTTTACATTTTAAATAATAGAACATTGTGGAATAGAAGACCAACCCGTGACTAGTCAAGGATGAAGGCGTTATTTTCCTTTATTTTCTGACTTTGTTTTCAAGCACCAGCTGCAACTCAAGACTCTTTCTGACATGGTCTGTCAAGAAGCCAAGGTTGCAACAGCTGCAGTCATTTTACTTCCAAATGAGTTTTCATTCGCCCAAACATAGAGCCAAAAGGCCTTAAGTAGCCAACATTTAACAAGAGCTGTGTTTGATTTGTCAACACATGACCTGCTGTGATTGCAACCATGTTTAAAGCCTTTTTGTGATGAAATAGAGTGTTCTCGCAGCACAATTGAGCTTTCACTGCCAACCGTGTTAATGTGTTTGAGGTAAAATTATGAAACATCTGCCAGAATCTCCACGGCCACCATCTTTTACGCGTCATTAGTCCTCAGCTTGAGAGTATCACTCTGAAAGAGTCACTCACTCACATGGCCACACTACTGCTTAAATCCTCCAGCTGCCTCCTTTTACAGATAGCAGCACTTAAAAACACTTGTCCGTCCTGATAAGACCGCAACTGAGCGTGTTTATGCGTATATTCGCACACAGCAAGTGATTTTCTCTCCACTCTGCAGTCAAGGCCTAAACGCTGTTTGCTTTACGTGTCTCCGGAAAAAATATTAAAAACACATAAGTGTAAATTGGACAGACACTTCAGTTCATTGCTCTCAGAAACACAGAGTGAGGATTTTCACAGTTGTCAGTTTTGATAAGAAATCCAACAAAATCAAATTCATCAAATTAATCTTAAATTAAAATGAACGTTATAGAGCCTAGGCTCACTTTGTTATGTATCTGTTGTTATATTTGTTTTTATTTTGCAATCATTGTGAGGAGAGTGCGCCATGACGTGATGTCATCGGAGTGTGCCTCTTTGCCACAAAACAAACAACACACTCGCCTGACGTTTCTTTGCCGTTTCCCAACCAGAACAGCATTAAACTACACCCACATGGAGTCGCACAGTTTCCCATCTGATCATTTTCCATGCTGGTTTCAAAGACGTGCTCAGTAAAACAAAGGCGTTTCTGTCATCCACACGGCTGTATTTCCACAATGCGGTTCAGCTTTTATCGCGAGTCAAAGACACGGGAGACAGGAGAGAGTGTCCAGGGGCGCGTGTGTTTCTTAGCACTGTGGTCATTTGCTTCATGCTCAATCTGGCGGGGAGTCCAGACTGGAGGAACAACCCTCACACTCACCTACACCACCCCCTGAAACTGCTAGTCAGCCTATTGCGACCACACGGCGACAGCGCCGCCTTCCCCAACGCTTAAAGGACTTTGTCATGAGAGCATGGGTTGCTGGGGTCAGCTAACCACCTAGGTGGGGGCAATGTGGCGTACTGGGGAAGCCGGAGTTGAGAGGTTTCCCCCAGCATGCTTTGCAGCGGTTTGTTTTGGTGTTCTGGGTGAGCACCGTGAGTGAGGTTGTTAGTTCGTTTTGTGACCTCCCTTCATGTTATGCTTGGATGTAAATAAAAGAGGCTGTACTTCCTGTAGTCATGCGGAGTATGAGGCACAGGAATAGCAATTGACGCTGAAAGAAGTCTCCGCTCCGAGCTAATACCCAGAGCTCGCCACAATATGCTTGAAATATGAAACTTATATTTGAGATTGGCTTCTCTGAAAATTGTGTGCTGCTCACATTTCAGCGGCACGTCTGTCACAACCGTTTGATGCTTTCAATGACAGCAGAAGATTTTGTGATGAGTTTGTGATGATGATGAACAGTTGCACCAGTATTGTTTGTTGACTTAAAGGGAGACAGCCGAGGCAGATGCGATGTGACGTCATTGTTTAGCTGCAAAACTTGCTTCCATAGCAAAAAGTCAGAATTTCATTTTATCGATCGGCAAAAAATCCACCTTGAAAACTATTAGTGAAAATTCGAATTAGAATAGTTGGATGGAGACCACATTAGTGACTCAATTTCCATTCCACTTTTATGTAGCTGTTACATTGGTGGAAAACAGCAGAACTGTGTAGAACTAACTGGAGGTCGTAACACTGTGGTTCAAAAGCAGAGATGTTCTGAACTCATCTATAAACCACAGCTCACCTTAAATGTATCAGAAGAACAGCTGTAAACTGCAAACAAACACATGTACAGACAGCTTAAAGCACCACTGGCCACAGAGGTGGCCCGGGAAACGCCCTGAAGCCATTCATTTATCCTTTCATGCAGAGGTCAGGAGTCACGGTCAAACGCAGCACAGCTGGCAGCAGAGAGGAGATTCTGTGTCTTACATCAGCATGATGCTGAATAAAAGCAAGATGGATGACTTTGGACATGGCAGCTTGAACCCATGTTATCAAGCTCAGGGTTGATCCCCCTTCACATGATACACACAACCTTTGTGCAGTGACAGATGTCAGGAAGACCGTCATCCATCACAGCCAAAATAAACCTGAGTGGCAGCATTGAGTAATTTAGGTTCTCACTGTGACAGAGTCCAATACTCATTCACCGGAATTTCAATAGACAAGTCTGAGGAGGAATAGTTGACAAACAAAGAAGTCAACTCTTAGTACGCCACACTTCTGTTTGTATGTGTATAATGTCATCTGACAAAGAAGGATTAGCAGCTATATTTCTTTACACTATTAGCTCTGCCAGTCCTCTGTCCTCTGTCACTTCCACGTTTGATCTCACACCATGTCATCAGAGCTTTCTGTCAATTTATTCACTTGAGAGAAAATCAGACATTTTGGACCTTCAGAACCACATGGGATGAAGGTAGATCTTTCCAACATTAAAAGACTGAGGCTGACACAGTGGCTCCGGTTCAGCTGTTTGTAATTGATTGTCCAAACATTCAGATCCCCCACACTGACCCGGTTGAGCCAGACCTTGATAGACCTGGACTGACCTATAGATTGACCTTCCCTGAGTCAATTATTGACAAAGGAACAATTAGGGATAAATAATGGAGAACAGAGGTCGAAGTGATCATTTGTTAGCTTCGTTCATGACAGTGTTCATACGCAACTATTCATCACGGCACAACAGAGTTATTGTCATTTTCAAGGTTTCAGGTTGTTTGCTTCTTAGAAACAAAATGGAGAATTTGCCAAAAGTTTCTAAAAGTACACATTGAACAAAAACATGGAACAGAAAACTGCATGTGTCAACGCTGAAAGGCATCTTTGTTTCAACGTATATTATTGAAGCCTCTCTCTTGCTGTGTGTGTGTGTGAGACTGCGCGTGTATGTGTCTGTGTGTTTGCAGTTATTCTCGCACTCTAATACTTTATTCAGGGAGAGTCGATTGTGCATGAAACAAAAGAGAACAAACTTTTGTGGATGTGACAGCTGAGTGGCAGTTCAACAGTGCGGCTGAAAGTCTGAAATGACTTCTAATGTAGAACTACTGACAGCTGCGACAAACACCCCATATCTCCACACACAAAAGAGGAACAATGTGGAGTGCGACCGAAAATGTCAGCAGGGATATTTTCAATTTGTAAGCCATCTTATCTGCATCTCTTTTGGATGCTTGACAAATTCAAACGCTGTTTAACTAGCTCCGTTAAATTATGTGCAAAGAAGGAATAAAAAATGTGACAAACCTGATGCTAAATAATGAGCCATATTTCCAGATTTTGCCCGATGAAATTCAGACTTAAAGCAAATAGGGAGGCATTTAGCATTGCTTTTTTTTGTTTTGTTTTTTACAACTTATACTGTTTTGTTTGTTTTATTGATTTCTTTGTGTCTGCCAGGGTTTTCCGGACAAATATCCGGGCCACTCACTGAAGTAGCAGGACCCAATTTCACCCACTGTGGACCTGCCTACCTCAGTGTGAGATGGATTGATTTAAGATGTCAATCTCAAGGTTGAGTGGTATGATAATAGATGGTTTTGAGCATGTGCCAGACTCAAGGCCCAGGGTCCAAATCTGACCAGTCATAATAATGTGTCAGCCATGTGTTGTGTTGTTAATGTGTTATGTTATTCTAGTTATTTTATTTTATTTTATTTGTTTTTTTTGTTGCACTTTATTCCAAGGCACTTTACTAGTCAGTGGGCTCCCCACTGACCATGGCAATAAATTTGATTCTGATTCTGATTCTGAAAAAAGCACAGTGAGCTCACAATTCAATATAAGGTGCACAGAAAGGCTGAGATCTGGAAAACAGACGGTACAGATGTCAAATTCCAATACATGGCTGGTAGGACAGTGGATGAAAGATGGGAAAGCAGCTGTGTTTGTGCCTCAATGACAAAACAACACAAGACTTATGTTGTGAGTCTAAGTCAGGAATTGGAAAAAACTAAACTCAAGAAAAGCTCATGTCTGAAGAGGTTAAAGGCACGGCAGATATTTTTTGGAGCATTTTTACACTTAAAATTTCCTTCACACCCGATTGCAACGATTACAATTAATAAAAAAAAGTATCACTTTAGTTCAAAATGAATGGACGGTGAAGGTCAACAGCACCACCCCTCTGCCCTATGCAATCTCTGCGTCCATATTTTATCACGCATTCCTCCTCCAAATTTACTCTGCTGTGTAGTCATGTGTATAGACGCGTCTGATTCCACCTGCTGATTGAACTATTTCTGCCCCACAACATCTGCTGCGTCTCTAAATGTGTGAGTGTAAATCACATGGCCATTACCATTATTATGGTTGGTGGGCTATCAGCTCCTAGCAATGGCACAGATAATGAGGGAATACATGAGTCACCGGTGATGCCTGGCTTGACATGTGGCTCGTGTTGTGTAGCTGTGCCTCACAAACACATGCACACGACATTTTCGAATACATTCATATTTTTTCAACTCGGCTCACGACTGGGCTGCTATGATGGCTTCGTAGGAAAAAGATGATACGTCTGCCAGAAGATGTATATTGCTGCCAAAGTTGTTCTTGCTTGAGAGTCTGGGTTGGGAAGTTGGTGGCGTGATTTGTCGAGTAGATGGTGGGAAGGGGAATTATGTATTACTTTTAATAAACACACATATACTTGCTCTGGTATTTAAGCAAAGCCCGATGTTTGGGAATCAATTTTAGGAGGACATTTTTGTCATCCTCTTTGCTCTCGCTCAATTTTAGTGCCATTTTTGTTTTTGGAACACACTGCAGAGTCTCACCAAGAGAATGGGAGGACAAGTCTTCAGTCTTTGAAATGCCTACAGCGCTGAAAATGTGCTCAGCAGAAAATCCCATTCACAGTCATTCAATCATGGATAACTTCTTTTTCATTTGTCTGTTCTTGAATATGATGAGGAATATTAACACGTTGATGGATACTTCTTGATCGTCTCAAACACAGCGTCAAGCGGGACCAGCACTGCCAAAGAAAGATTTGACATTTTTAAAAAGAGAGAGTCAGTTGATGTTTATTGTACAACATTTATTTCAAAGAAAACGAGCTGAGAATTTTGCTTGGGGTCTCAGACAGCAGCAAACAAGCAGCAGAGTGATTCATGATGAGCAAGCAGATCATGTTGTGAAGAGAAACAGTTAAAAAGTCCCCATACAGTATGCCTGACACTTCTGTTTGCGACTCTGCGAAAGTGTTGCACAACTTCCTGAACACCCTCTTTTCTGGTGAGTCAGCTTTTGCGTTTAGAATTCTGTCAACTGCAGGTTTTGATACACGCACTTTGGGTGCACAATGGAGGTGAATGTCACCTCATAGAAACTTTATGGAGCAAAGACAAAAAAACTGCATGCAGAAATGTGTAGCACACTTCCTATATTCATCATGTCTTAACGCATAATCACAGGTGTTTAAGGGATGACTCAATGTTCTTATGTCTGAAACTGGGAGGCAACTGACTTATTCAAATGCACTGGTGAACCTTCTCAGCTTTTTCAGGACGAAAAAAAAATCACAAGTTCGGAACACCGTGATGTCCAGATTTAAAATTCATAATTTTAAGAATAAAACTGTGATTGTTTGAATAGTAAAATTTGCTTTGCAGGATAATAAAGAGCAGATAAGTACAATTTGTGAGAATGTATTACTTGTCATATCACAGATTTTTCTTTTTTTTTAAACCACCCATCATGGATAAGGTGCCAGAAATTTGTGACTATTTTTTAACATTCCATTCCAGGTTATAAAATATCACTTTCAATTATAAGGTTGTTATTTCATTGAAGATTTAAGAAAGATCTCCATCTTCCCCTTGCGTCCGCATTGTTAAATGGAGGAAAATTTCACCTCAGAATGACCACGCCTAACACTATAACCAGTAAGCTAAGCAAGCGATTGTACAGTATTTATAAAAAAATAAATACAACCTAATTTTCTTCTATTTCTTCACTGGGCACTTGCCTGCATGAGACAGCGGCTGCCGAAAGGGTCGCAAGGCTTGTGTGCTTTCAACAGTCACGGAACTTCAATTGTATCAGCAATGTTTAACATCTAAATCCTAACTATGAGTCACAAACTAATTTTCAAAAAATGTGTTTTGGAGCCATGGAGATTTTTTTAGTACTCCACTCCATGAGAGAATCGAATATGGCTGAACACTGTCCAAGATTTACACAGGACCTGATATGTCAGCAACCTATCAGGTAAGGGTCTTCATGTCTCATGTGAAAAGCTCCAGGGTGCTGTTGACGGGAGCAAAGGAGCAGTGTCCTGCGGGAGAATTCTAGCAGGTTGAAGTCGAGTTGAACTGACAGGGAAACATCAAGGAGGGAGTTGCAGTAGCCTAGAGATGCCAGGAACCTGGACTTGAACTTGTGCTGGCATCTGGGCTACGCGGCCACATTTCCCACATATGTTGTGCAGCCTAAATCTGAATGATTCACTTGTTGCAGCAATGTGGGCAGCATTGGTCAGGAAGACCACGGTCACAGCTGGGGAAATGCATAGGCTGCCAGGCTAATCTTGAAATGTTAGAAGTGAAATCTGTGGCAGTGGTGTCATGTCCATTTAGGGAATGGACATGACACCACCAAAAAACACAACAGAATCATAATGGTTGTCATGGAATAACTAATTACTAATATTGGTAGTCTGTATTGAAAAGCACTCACATGTCAGTAGTTGTACTCAGTTGGCAAAAAAGTGGTATCAGAACATTTTCAAAGCATTATGAGGTCATATCAAGAGCAGGAAGACTAGTCTTGTCAATGAGCAGAAGGCCACTGAGAGGGAGGGACTTGAATCATAGGAACGATGTGCAGACACAGCACAGAAAACAATAGAATAGAAAGAGTAGTGAACACAGGTGTAATCCTTGAGAGGACGCAATACATGATCCAATGAACGAGTCAAACCGTAGTGCAACCATGTCAGGACACTCATTTATGGAAAGGAATAAAACTTTTCATTGTTTATTTCTCATGAACTGCAACTTCGTTCGGTTCAGGAGGTGGCAATGACTTAAAATGAGGTAGAAACACATGCATAAACGCTCGCACATGTCATGTTTTTATGCTTTGTGAGGACCTCTCATTGACTTTCATGCTTTCCCGAGACTCTCACTCTAAACCAAACCATCAAAAAAATGGCTAACCTTAATCTAAACCAAACTTAAATTCAATTTATTCAGAAGTTTTAATCCTCAAATTGAGACTTAACTTTGTGGGAACCGGCAAAATGGCATGAGGTCCCCACAAGGAGGTGTTTTTCCAAGAATTGGAAATTGGTAGGTATACAAGGATGCGCACGCACACATGACACTCACTCTTGGGTGATGTAACTGGAGGAGAGAAAACCTTAGAGATTTAAAGGTGTGAGTCTGAGTCTCACTCACTGGTTCCCAGGGAGATCCACTATTAAGAGGGAGTCACAGAGTGACGAAAGGCACCTTTCAGAACTATGTGTGTGTGTGTGTGTTTCTGCGTGCCAAAAAGATGGTGCGACAAACTTGCGCGTGCGTGCATGTCTGTGCTTCTCCCTGTGCCAAGGTTACACTCTTCACATAGTCTCTTCCTACGGCGCTCCCTGGAGACCAATTACACTATGGCACCACACGCACACTTGTCATTTGACACCACATGGGCATTGTCGCTGCTTGAGTCTGTGATCAGCAGTGTAGCTTGACATGGTGCTCATGCAGTCAATATTCATGATGGGGTGGAGGACACTGCACACGTCTTTTCACACAACAAACTACAAGGTTGCTATGCAGCTTGTTTTATCAGGGATCCAGGATGAATGACATTGATGTGAGTAAATCCTGTCACTACCACCTGTTTGTGACAATTAAATGCATCGCACACTAAAGACACCGATGGAAGCAGTTAAGAAAATTCCACCTTAATATATATCCAATCTTCTAGAAGTAAGACAACATTAGGAGCTATGTAATGGTGGAATGGTCAAAAGTTAGCTGGTAGCCTGTCTCAATAAATTGATTTTAAAGGATCAGCTGAGCACCAAACTCTATAAATTTGGCTGAGCTACATTTCACACCTGACACAATGAAAATGTGATAATCAGTAGCTAAAATTTAAATCAGATGCAAATAAAACCAGAGATAAAAATGAACAGCCATGATGGACATATAAAAAACAATCCTCATCAGAATGGGATTTTTCCAACGGCGATGACTGCGGAATGTGACGGAGTAACAAACTTAAGTAATGAGGACGAAATGAAGGATAAAAGGTTCAATGGAAGCAAGGATATTAAGAAGTGTAAATATGGCATCAATCCAATAAAAATAATTTTACATGCATTCATTTGAGTAGAAATCATAATATAACTATGGACCAAACATCTAAGATGAAAAGGCAACTTATTTCAAAATATATTTTGAATTTAGTCATGAATGTGCTGTTGTAACTGTTGAACTAGTACTGACTAAAACAGAAATAAGATTTTAAAAAATGACAGAAAATGACAAGTTTTCAGTTGTGTAGTTTTAGTCTGACCTCATGAGGGCCGCAAAAACACAGACAAAAGGCTGCATATGGCCCTCAGGCCGCACTTTGCCCTGGTCTGATCGAGAGTGTCACAACAATCCTGAAAGCAAACACTTCCGGCCAGTCACAGTAAATGCAGATTGGTGGACAAAAACATGGAATTTGGACAATATTCCCAGCAATGATCTAGTTTGGCTATGTGTGATTTTCTCCCATCACTCCCCACTCCAGTCTAAACAATAACATGCTGATATTGTTGCTAGAAATTTCATCTGTTTTTCTACTGTAAATAACGCTAGACAGTTCATGTTGCACACAAGGGTGACACCTGAAATGAATAATGTGCTGTGGCTGGTGTAGAAATAAATGTGGAGGTGGATATGCTTGATGATGCTACTATTGCGACGGACACACGGCAATGTAAATGGAGATCTGTCCACCTTGACTGATTAACGGTGATGATTTCATTTGTCACTTTTCAGGACTGTGGTCTTTATTTAGAAGTCAGCGACGGGTCCAGTCCACAAGCAAACACATCATTCCAAAGCACACGCACACACACACACATCGATATAAACACCATCTGGTTAGCAAACTTGTGAGTGATTTTACTGTCACTGTTTTCTCTTACTGAGGCGAATTTCCTCATTCCCATCCTTGAATGTCACTAACGGAAGCCAAATGTGCACCAGACAGTCAAGTGAGAATGCAAGACACAGAAATAGATAACTTAGAAGTCATTTGCCACTCGGTTAGAAGTTTCTTGTTTCGCCAGTTGTATGAAAAATGATGGCTGAAGGCTGCTCTCACATGTTGTTTTAGAAGCCAATATGAACCTATGTAACAACATAACATTTAAGGATGGTTCTCCTTCTGCCTGGCTCCTCCAAGATTTTCAGACGACACAAAAATGTTGAGGTGAGCCAGCAGAAATGCAGCTGATCATGGCTGCATGTAAGCGTATGTGATAATGGCACGAGGAGTGGCAGATAAGCCCAGCAGAAGAGTGCCACTTCTCTGTTCAAATACAAAATCTTCTCATATTTGCAGCGTAAATTAAGCATTCCATATTGTGGTATAAACAAACATCATTTCTGTTCTATTTGGAATCCTGAGCAGCGGCATCCTTTAGGAGCACACTCTACTGGTGTAATGTAGAGGTATAGCAACTCATTTTACCAAAGATTGTGGATGACTATCACAGCTTGAGGTTGCCGATACCACTCACTATTAGTTCATTTAGAACAATATTATTCGAAACAATACATCAACTTCAAATCGATTCCACAACTTTCATTTCAAGCAAGTGAACCTCTATAATACTCATACAAAAAATTAAGAGCAATTTGGTTCAGTGTTAAGGCTTGTGCCTGTGTTCTTTACTCATACTGTAACATTTCTACATTGAAAAACAAAATCAGACGTTGAGGCTAAACATCAGGTTTTTTATTCAGGTTAAATGAGCAGTGAATCCGCTACTCTTGTTTAATGACTAAACAGCAATGCACTAATATTGAACAGCGGTCACGGCGGCTGGAGGTACCTTGGCGCTTGGTTGGAGAGATTGGTCATGTTGCTGCTGTATTTTACTTCACCTTTACAAATCTAGCAAACCGCAGCAACCTATTTAGAACATCCCCATTCTTGCAAAAGCCAAAATGTTTCCAAACACTGGACCACAATGACGGCTTGGTCCTTTCTCGCTGCGCTGCATCCACTGCGTCATCTGCATGCTGTTTTGTGTTCTGCGGAAGCTCAGCAATGACATCACAGACAGGCCGAACTGAGCAACGTTTATCATCATAAAACCACAAAGAAACACATGTATGCAAAGTCTGCTCTGCTGAAATACAATACATTAGAGCAGTGGTTCTTAACCTGGGTTCGATCGAACCCTAGGGGTTCGGTGAGTCGGTCTCAGGGGTTCGGTGGAGCCTCCGCCGCAGAGGTCCACCCCTCAGTCTAGTCTGCAGTTAGTGTATCATATTTTATTTTTTACTAAAGAAGGGTTCGGTGAATGAGCATATGAAACTGGTGGGGTTCGGTGCCTCCAACAAGGTTAAGAACCACAGCATTAGTGTGAACCCTCGCTATAACACGGCTCACCTTTCGCGGCTTCGCTGTTTCACAGATTTTTTTTAGTGCAGTTTTTTTGTTTTTGTTTTTTTTTGTTTTTTTTAAACAGTGCATTGTGTTCTGCAGCCTGATTGGCTAAGGGACTAACCAACGTGAACAGTCTCCGTGCCTCGTCTCTGTATAGCTTGTCAAATTTACGTTTGCAAATTTACTCCATGATAAAACCCACAATCTCAACGAAACGTTCTGCACTGGCAAAGGCACCTGAGGACGTGCCCAAAAGGAAGAGAAAGAGGCTAAATATCGCAGAAAAAGTTTAACTTCTGGACATGCTGAAGGAAGGCAGAAGCTATGCGGCTGATGGGCGCCATTACCGAATAAATGAATCTTCTGTTCGTTCCATAAAGAAGGAGGAAAATAACATAAGGAGGACGGCAGCAATATGTTTTAACAAGGATGCAAAAAGGGTTGTAACTGCCCACAACAAGACCACTGTAAGGATGGAGTCTGCTTTAGCTTTGTGGATTAACGACTGCAGGAAAAAGAACAGCCTTGTTGTTTTTTTATTTTATTTTATTTTATTTTTTGTCAGCACTTTATTCCAAAACACTTTCCTAGTTATTGGGCTGGCAATAAATTTTATTCTGATTCTGATTCTGACAAAAGCTCGAAAACTTTATGAAACCTTTGCTGAAGCCATGACATTCAAGACAGCGAAGAAGAGGAGACACCTGCACCACAGCCTCCAGCAGAAAAAGACGCTACAGAGGAGCGAGTGACGAAGAGGCAAAGTTAGAGGACCGGTGAAATACGTGTGAGTCACAATGTGTCCAACATCGTACTGACTATTAAAAATATTATTTTAAAGTTTTTCCAAAAACTATCATAGTTATTTGTTGAACACATTTATGTTTTTATTTTTTTTAAATCCTTGGGCCTGAAAACAGGTTTTGGTCTTTAGTTTCATTGTATACTGTAACTGTAACTGTAAAAAATAAAGCTGACTACTTCACGGATTTCACCTATCACAGGTTCTTTTTGGAACGTATCCCCCGTGATAAATGAGGGTTCACTGTATTTTCTTATATCGATTGATTACATTTTAAGATCGATACACATCGTTCAGAAGGCCAACCTGCCGAGCACAAACAGATGTCAATGGATCATAGAAAAATTAATAATTTATCACACCCCTAAAATTCTGCTGCAGATCAGCTGTTGGAAAGGCAACTGCATCTTTACACATGCCGCTGTGTTTAATTTTTGTTTACTTATTTTTGAACTTTATTACTTTATTTACGTGGCTCGTGAGTTCATGTTTACAGTGATAAAAACAGAGACAGCGGAAGAAAGAGTCCTCTGATCAACAACGCTTCTCTCCTCTTGCCTGTGCAGCACTCAACTACCTCAGTGAATCTGTTTGTGCGCACCTTCCCTCTTTTTTAAGTGCTGTTTCTACCACTAAGTAATGAGCAGTTTTCAATAAAGAAGTCTGTCCTACACATTTTTTGCTTTCACTTTTAAAGCTCTAATTTTTTATTTCCGATTTGTCCTTGTTGTCATGGGGAAAAAAGTGTATAAATAAACACGCCAGTATTCCATAAGGTAAATTGAAGTAGTCCTCTTATTTCAGATAATGAAATGAACAGATAATGTTCATTTGTAGGCATCCAGTTTATCATCACAATAAAAGTGGGCAATGTGTTAAGTCAGACAGTACATTATGATATCAGAAGGAGTTTGGACGATACTGGCATATCAGAAAATGTCAATGTCAACATCAGACTTGGACTACAGCAGTAGTCTCTTTGAATATAGTAGAAATTGCTTTTTTGTCACAATGAAAAGTGACCACCTTCAGAAATTCTCATGACATGACCGACCATTATACAATCACACAGACACCTGGGTGAGCTACGGAAGGTGTGGGAGGGAAGATAAGAGATAGATGGATGGGTGAAACATGAATGAATACTGTAAATATGTCCCTGACAGGCAACAAATGAATCCAAAACAGTTTCCAGATTATTCATGTTGATGTGCGAATATGGCTATACATCAGTTTATCTTAATCAATGTGGTGGGTAGAGAGGTTAATGCATCTGAATTGTTCAGTGTATTGGATTTGGGGTATTAGAGATCAAAGGGGAACTGATTGCAGATGGCCACCACTTTAAATCAACCCATGTGCTGTCGGCCCATGTGGCTGGAGAACTATGTTGCAGCAGGAATCAGCCACAGTAGGTGATCATCCGTCACGGGAGTAAATCAGGAAAATATAGGGCAATTTGTCCTGGATTGACGTTCAAGTCCGCTGCCAGTTCCCTGTTTAAAACATGGCTGTGTAGGACCACGAGTATAACGCATGACAGTTTATTCTGATGAAACTGCAGAGACATTACCCTGTGCCACCTGCCTTTATTCCGTCTTGCTTATAACCGGTTAATTGTTATTTTTGTTACACTGTAATTTGGCTTCAATTCAACCATTTTCTTCACTTCCCTCACGCAGCAGTTAGGAATGAGAACAAATTACCTTCCTTACCCACCGAAATGTTTTATCAGCTGAACGGACAATTACACAAATACAATTTGCAGTTTTCATTTCCCACCATACAGTAGCTCATTGTGTGATCACTGAAGTCCACAACACAAGCTGCGGAGGAGGCAGAGGTCGCCTCTGCTTTGAGAATGAGCACTCAGAGGAACATCTGTAGATAACAGGAACGTTGTATTGCGTGAAACCATAAGATGCAGACGAGTGCCAAGCTCGATTGTCATATTGGGTCAAACACCACCACCATCTTGTGACAAAACCGGAGTTACCAGCTCTGTAAACAAGCAGGGCTGAGTGCACGGAAGCGGGGGATATTTGAGTGACTTGTCAACGGTTTTTGTGAAAGAAGAGCATGTAAACAAAGAACTTATCTTTATTCAAACTGAAGCGATGACTGGCGATTGTTAGAGATTGACTGTTTGTTCGAGTTGTACATCAGCTGGCTCCCTACAGTAACAGTGACGGGTCACATAAAGATAAAGATAAAGATGAGTGTTATACTCTCTGAAGAAAGGTCTGCAGTACAAAGCGATTCTGCATTTTGTAAGACACTACCGCAGAGTGCCTCCATTTATATTGATTAACACTGATCTCTAAGCCTCGAGCTGCAAGTTCTGCTCGTGAACCTAAAGGTATTAGTACAGAATGTTTTTTAATAACTGTTGAGAGGTCGTAAAATACACAAAAAGTAAAACTGATCTCACTATTACCCTTAAAAGCAGCAGAAAATCCTCCCCTTTCTAACTACCAAAAAAAGAGACAAGCTCCACCAAACAGAGCAGAGCCACACCTCGAACAGACAACTTTTTTGTCAGTGACCACGGGGAAGTGAATTCTCAAGTTTGGAACTACTTTAGGGCCTTCTCTAGGGGATACAACAATAGTGACATCCAGTGGTTTGGAATGGCAGATAATGGTTACTCGGCCGATATTCGTCTATAATTCTTATACTATCGCAAAATATTACAACATGAAGACATTATTTAGAAACAAGTTCTGCAAATTCTGGGATCCTAGGTTATCATGACCTCCTCTCTGGGAACAAGACGCATGATTTTAGAAACCTTGCCGAGCAAACCACAGTAGATTCAATTGTATGTACAAAGAAGTAATAAATACTGTGAGCATATTTTGACCCAAAACTCGTCAACCCCACATTTCATTATTGGGCTGCCAATTTTTGACTACCTTTATGACTTAGCATGACGGAAGTATTTTAAGCATAGCTTTCCAAACAGGCATAGTTCGGGAGATTTGTCTGGTTTACTGTGCAACAGGGGAAATCATGAGAATATACAGACTGATGAAGCTCCTGGGTTTATGTCTAGGTATCCACTTGCAATGTTTATCTGCGGCTTAAGTTCATCAGGATTGTAGTAGCGGTATTTGACACTAGAACTTAATACAGCGGAACCTCGGTTTTCAAACATCCCAGACTTTGAACAAATCGGAGTTCGAACAAAAATTCCGAGATTTGCGTCTGATTTTGAATGAAAATTCAGAACTCGAACGCCCCCGAAAAAAGCCGGAAAAACATAACGTGCACAGACGATCAGCTGTTATTGTGTATAACGCAGGGTCTGTATGCAGACGTGTCCCGTTAGCTACATTTACTGACTGTATTTTCTTCATATTGAGGTGTAAAACCTTCCCTGTCTCTGCATTGGACCGTGGTAGAGTCACAGGGGAGGTGCTCCTCCACACCTTCAAGGCTAGAGCGCACACTCCAGGGTTTGATGTCCTGTTGTGGGCTGGAGCTGGGACAGGGATGAGGCGAGTCTGGGACAGAGCGTTACTTGGTTTATGACTTTGTCACAGCCAAACTGCACAGAAGCGCACATTCAGAGCTGGACACGCACCGGGCACCTCTTCACTTCTGGAGAGACGTCACTCACTCGGCAACCCCTCCCACATGCAGCGGCCACACGCATAGACGAACAGCGCACCTGCAGCAGACTCTCTACATTCACTCCTACAAAAGGCTATTTTAAGGTTTGCAACACATTATTTCTTTTTCCATTGATTGTAATGGGAAAAATCTATTCAGATTTTGGACAAATCACTTCTCAAACCGCCGTCTGGAACAGATTGTGGTCGAGAACCGAGGATCCACTGTATTCAACAGCAAACAACCTACAAGCATAACTGCACAAGTAAAAGTTGTCATGCTGAACTCTTCCCACGATCAATGAGTTAAACTTCCTCCACTGCTAATTAAACAGTTCATCGGGAGAAGCTTGGTCACGACTTGTAACCTCAAGTCGATTAAAAGCAATTTGCTCATTTGCTTTTTATATGTATTAGTAAAGAAAGCCTGTCAGTGAAAAGTTTTGTAATTGAACTTCGTAAATCTAGTTTATTGTTGTTTCAACCTAATTTGGAAAGCAACTAAGGGGATGGCTTTAAAGCTGTGATTTCAGAGTAGCAACGAAGATGAGACCTGATGTGGTGTTGCACGCAGGTGTGCAGAACACCTTTCTTCTTGTCAAGTGAATAATCCAAATGCCCTCTATAGGTAGACAGCACACTTAAAAGCTCATTTGAATGCTGCTTGGATAATGGAATCCGCACTGGGAGTTCAAACTGAACATTCCGCTTACTTGGCATAACTCACACACCAGCATAAACACAAGGACAATAAATTTACAGTGAAAATCATTTTTATTATGTAAATTCTAAATCACCCAGAGACTTAGACGACGTAACGCCGCCTGACTCATTGGGTTAAAACAGAAATCGATTTGGGTGCATCCACAGCAGGTAATAAAAGTCACAATGAGAAGTGTAATCACAGCAGCCGGTTACGGCCCTCGGGGTGACTCAGCCCCCACATCAGGCCACTGGAAGCCCTGAGGAAATAAACCTGCCGGCTTTATTGTGTTGATCTAAATCCTTTATCAAGTCGTTGTGGGAGGACTGGGCCTTGAGTCACACAGAACACATGCACAGGGTCATGTTTCAATCACAGAATGGAATCAATCATTTTTCTGTCTCTTTTCAATTCCTTCCAGACAGTAGCAGAAAGTGATATTCTGACACAGTGGGAACTATGGTGAGCAGGAACTGAAGTTACTGTACAGGGATAGAGAAGAATAACTCGACTGATCCGATACTGAGATAACTGTAAGATGATACAGGGCTGACTGAAAAGGTGATCTGAAGATTTGATTCTTATCCCAACTCCCTGATATCCTTATTCATCAAATATAGTGACATTTCTGTATTCTGGATGAAATATATATTTTTTTTATTCAGTAATATTATCCGCTTCAGCGTTGCAGTGACAGCCTTATCTCCAAGCTAGAGTTGTCCCATTTCCCAGCCAGCTCTGCCAGAGGAATCATGAAAAATGTTCAAGCCCAAGTGAAGTTTTAATCTGTCCACTTTGGCAACGTTCTCTCCAACTTTTTCCACAAAGACTGAAATTGTCAAAAGCCATCATAAGATGGGAAGAAGACAAATTCTTTTCATGAGGTCACAAACCAGTAGCTCACCTTTATGTTTGTTTGAGTACTTAAGAAATCAGTCGGCCATGAAAAAACATTTTGGCTGCTTTTATTTGTGTTTTGGTTTTCAGTGAAGATAAAAGTGTATTAAAAGTGTACGAACCTCAGTAAAGTCCCCCTCTTTAGGAGGCATGACTTTATCATGCATGATTGCCTTTCTAGAATAGAACTGGAGCTGGTGCCCATTCAAACACATCTATTTTTTAATTTAAGTTGTTCAGAAACTGTCGTCCACCAAGTTAACCCCACTAATCCTTGCCACTTCAGTGGCACATCCACTCTTCGCTCTGCTCCAGGCGCTTAGTCTTCTGCCTCCAGGGCACACCATCTCAAGAGAGCAAACTCAATTGCCTTCTTTACTACTCTCCCTCACTTTCATACGATCTGATGTCTTGACTCTTTAGAGGACACGCCCACAGAGAACTTGAAAGAAACCTCCTCTTTTGCATGCTAATCACTGCGACGATATGAGCGCTACCCTTTCTCTCACGGTTCTGTGCCCCCTTTGTCCTTATTTTATTTCAAGCAGTTTTCTCTTTCATTTTTAAGCTTTATTTGTTTCGTGAAATCCCTATATCCCCACTTCAGCTGGCCTTTTATTTGATTCTAAATCCTTTATCAATTTCCTTCCCTTCAACCCACACATCAATGACGGTTCACTGGCCGTGCCAGCGGTCCAGTGCTTTATCGGACCCTCATTGATGGAAACCGACCCCTGCACACCAGGAGCACTCCAGTCGAGTTGCTATTTTGGAATCAAAGAGGGAGCCACATCAAATTAGGCAGGCCGCCATTATGCTATGGCCGAGCGTTTGTTAATTTCCATACAAGAAAACAAGCCGGCACCGATGCTAAGTCTAGTCTTAAAACAAGGCATGACAGATTCATGTTAATTCAGCACAAGGAAGAAAAACTCGGATCGCCCATCCTGCTTCTCAAATATGAAGTCAATAAACATCTTGGCTCCAGTTAAAGCCTGCACATTTCTCCCTGAGCTATTAGCGCTGGTTTGACAGCAAAGCAGAGAGGGGTTAATCCCAAGTAATGCATAATACCAGCCCAGTTTGTCAGCAACTCCCCAGCCTTGAGAATAATTCCAACAACCAAAGTGAGAGACATCCGATGATGCTGGAAGTATTGGTGTTCTTTGGTACATAAACCCGAATCACACACATCAGACTCCTTCTGGCATTTAAATGGCTCGAATGAGCTGCCATTTTGACCCAAGTGATGCCCAAGTGATCCATTCATTAAAGACAGCACTCTTTAGGAATATTAAAATTTAATGTGAAATGTCAAAGTGCCAGATGGTCATTTATATGTGCAGGCAAATACGTCTGATCTGCATAATAAAATCATCCGTCCAGTACACAGGACAGACAATATTTAGCAGTGTCAACACGTTTTTATTTTGGTGCACGACATGTGCTGTTGAAACAAACCATGAACTGACAAACAGACTCTAATTCTGCTGACTGGTAGTTTGTGCTCTCCATCACATTATTAAAGCGATCAGCGCTTTCCGGTGGGAACAAGAGCAAAGTGCCTTACATTTATTGTCAGAAGTGATTTTGTAGGCATGTACTATACAATAAGCATCTGTCATCTTAGTCATTCAAGAAACCTTTATCTCAGGTAAACACGTTTTGCGATGAATCACTGTCACTGAGAATGTAGCCCCAAGTGCCCCATATTTTCTTCATGTGGCTGAGCATACTGTGGAGTGAGTCACCCAGAATAAAACCCATCTACAAGTCAATATTTACAACGCGTGCTGATAAAAAGGGTAAGAAATGACACTTTAAAAAAGAGTGACATAAATTGCAAAACCCGGTGTGAGACAAATATGTCAAGGTTGCAAATACAATTTGGTTTCAACATAGACGTTGAAGGTCAAACTACTATTAGGCGCAATTTGTATAACATAATGCACTGCATTTTATATGACACATTTGTCTGTAAAAGTCACTGTAATTACCCGCTTTACTTCACAACTGTGATGAGAATTTATATATTTTTCAGTGTCTTATCTATCCCGTTTTTTTTTTTGTTTTTTTTTTGTGAATGTGGCTGTTTGTCTCACACTTAATATAACACACACTCTCTGTGCCTCCCTGGCTTGGTTTGGTTGGTTCTTATCTATTCTCACCACTATCTGGTGCTGGGGGAAGATAAGCATGAATTTGCATGTTTAATGAACCAAACATCCCCGATTCCCCTCAGCAAGATGATGCACAAACACACAAACACACACACAGTGATGCTGCAGTTGATGTTTGATTCTCAGGTTTGTCTCCTCTTGCCGCTGACATGCAGTCACCAGCTGGTGACTCCTACATGAGCTGACCTGAAGTGTCCATCCGCCTTCACACCTAAGCTGACACTGAGAGCCACTGAGGGAAAACAAAGTACAGATTTTGATCAGAAGTTTGTGTTGAAACTTTCTTGGGTCTGATTCATTTCCTGACCGAAAATGTAATGTAATGAAATATAATTTAGAAAACAAAAAACATTATTATGATCATAAAACCTCAAATATTCAGAGGGAGTAATAAAGTTAATTTAACTCTTCATCTGTCTGTATACATACCTATCTACCCATCTATAATAATAATAATAATAATAATAATAATAATAATAATAATAATAATAATAATAATAATAATCCTTTTAATTGGGAGCCAAGAGAGTGAGTTTCACCCTGAGCTCCACTGATAAGGGAATTCTGTTGAACCAAGCCCAGACATAACTCAAGAGCAGAGACAGATAGATGTGGGGCAGAGATAAAACAACACACAGTGGCAGAGAGACAGAGTGGCGGCGACAGAGCGGTGGCGACGGCGTCAGCAATGTGAGATATGTTCTCACCTGCCACCATTTTTCTCCTCCACTCTTAAAAATGCATCATCAGTCATTAGAGAGAAGCATGACTCTTTGTCTCATCATTCACATAGACATCACTGCCACACGCACACACACACACATGCACAGGCATATTTTAGGTTTTAATGCAGCGGAATATAATTTGAGTTCTCTCCATGCAGCTTTTTGCTGAGCATATAAAAGCGCCTGCAGCTAATGGTGTGATGGATCCCTCTATTATCACCATGCACAGGAGAAGAGAGTTGGGCGTCCAGAGATAAAGGAAGCTAATCAGATAGTATTTTATCCGTGGCCAAAACAGGAAGGTGGTCAGGGAGAGTACAAGAACATTTAGACAGAGGTCGGTGATGACAAGCAACAGGATAAACACAAAGATGAAACATAAGGAACCCAGTGCTTATTGTCGATTAAAAAAGGAAGCTCCATTGATTATTTTTTAAGACTGAGCAGCACGACAGTTCTATTTGTAGGACTTGCTTTCACTAGATCCGGTTGACCACATGCTGAGCTCGAAGGTGATCAATAAACAGAACT
This sequence comes from Synchiropus splendidus, assembly GCF_027744825.2. Lineage (NCBI taxonomy): Eukaryota > Metazoa > Chordata > Actinopteri > Syngnathiformes > Callionymidae > Synchiropus > Synchiropus splendidus. The sequence continues at coordinate 20,378,888 of NC_071336.1, forward strand.
GTGGTGGAGTAAATACAGCAACAAAACTTTCAAATAAATGTCAATGTATAACTGTAAACTGAAATGCGGCATTCATTTATTCATCCGGAAACATCTCAAAATGAAAGAAGGAATCAAAGTCTTAACACAAATATATTTCCTAATTTACCACAGGAGAGACAGATCATTACAGCACCTGAAGCTGGTCGGTCTGGGTAGCTTCTTTGAAGGAGTATAATGTTAATTTTCTTTTGATGCCACCACCAAACTGAGTGCAGCTGTTTGGCACTACGTTGGAGTATCTGTGGCAACCGCACCCACCAGAGCAAAACTGTCACCACACAACTGTGCTCTGTAAATATATGACCAAACGATGAGCATTATTTAATTTTTGTTTATGTATAATCTTCCTATGTCGTGCTGTGTCGGCATGGTATTACATGACAGTGAGAGTGGGTGTAAAGCTCATGTCCAGGGGCAGGAACAGCTTACTGATAACATTGTACAGACTTCGACATCTGCCCAAAGACCCCACGGGTAAGTCACAGGGAGGTGAAGCCAAGAGTGAGTGTCTGACAGAAAGTGAGAGGGTGAGAAGGATAGAGGAGAGAAGCAATGAGTCAGAAAACACACACACCGTTCCCTGCTGTGGACTGGTTTTCTGTCCCTGAACTGTACAGAAACATGTATTCTAATACTGTAATGTTCATTTCTGCAGGAGCATCTGTGAGTACAAGCTAGTTCTCTTCAGTGATAAATGAAAATCTTTTTAATGAATCTATCCCTGTAGAATACACTGCAACCTTTCTTTCACAGAAAATATTTTTTTGCGCACCAATTCCAGGTGCACCGCATTACACCTTGTGATGACTTAATAACCAAAACATCCATGATAAAGGAGAGTAAATGAGCAGATAGGACAAAAATTAAAATCTTGTTCTGTGCGCTTCATGCAGCAAGAATCACTGGAGCACTGGTGTACAACTCATGTGTACAGATTCAAGCTAAATATGACCCTTATGAAGTAGTATATTAAAATATGATACATCACAAATAAATTAATTTTAAAACCTCTAAATTATTTTTTTTTAATTAAGTCCCATCCAAGATTTCCTTTTACATATTTTCCAAAATAAAGTTACATTACATAGTAAATAAAGTTTAAAAACTTTTGAAGAAATAAGAGATAAAATATATAATCTCGCCAATATGAAGACAGGGCTATTACAACAATAATAATAATAATACTTTTTCAAATGCCCTTATTTTTATTCCAGTGTTTTAAACTCAGACAGCAGAGAAATCCTCGACATTTCACCCTCATCAGTTAGAAGCCTTGTGATCGCTGATAATCAAACTCATAAGACCACTATAAATAAGCTCACCATTAATTATTCAGTGCTTGAAAACAGAGAGTCAAATCTTGGAAGGAGATCCAGAAAGTAATACAACAGTGCAAACAGGGCAAGAAAAATCCGGGGAAAAGAAAAAAATAATAAATCAATGAACCTATTCGGCGGCTGCCAAAGGGTAATGAAAGCTATTTATTAGCTTTCTCTCTCTCTGTTCTCTCCATCTATCTCTCTCCCACCATATCAGAGTGGCCCTCTCCGCCTTCAGTGCAGATACTGCCATCTCTCTTTACTAAATGCTAACAATCCCATTAAGCACAACAAAACACTCATTTAGAGGTCACATTTGTTTTGCTCAACTTGCCACGTCATCTGCATACCAACTGAGGGGTCGGCTACCTCGGCAGGGCTTTCACTGCTCTGACCTTTACCAGATAAGACGACAGACGAATTTCAATGGCCTGCAAGAGATATAAGACTCTCTGTCTGGGACCCTAATTGCATTCTTTATGTCAGAAATTAGATTTGAGAATACAATTTTTTATAGCGTGTAGTACGGAGGGTGAAGTCTTGGGTTTATTGGTAGCTGGCATGGGGCCACCTTAGTCGACCGACAATGTCATTGTATCATCATATCAACTCATTGTTAAAAAGATCTTACACCATTTCCATAACGCACTGCAACAGTTGACACTTGCAAGTTGTAAAAGCAAAAAAGAGTTTTGTCTCTCCATTTAAACCACTTCATTACTCATTATCTTATTATATTTTTTAATATAATTATTTTTGTCAGCTAACAATGTCTTAAATTTCACCTAAAAAGGAATGTTTTTGAAGTGTTTTCTGGGTGCTTATGAATCTAATTTGCAAATAATAACAGAACTATAATTTATAAATAATATGTACTTTAACAAACTTCTTCAAATAATACTTTTGTCTTCTCTCAGTTCAAATGTGGAGGAAAAAATCTATGGTATGAATTCTACACATTTTCATGGTGTTCTTCAAAATAATCTACAAGGATAAAAGTCCTCAAAAAATCTTGTTTTATTCTATTTACCAACTTCTGAGCAACACTGAATATGTGAAGTCCCTCTGCCATCTCTCATGTGGCCTTGTTCATCTCTCACAATACTTCATCAACAGTTTACAGTCTCACAGCAACATGAATGCATCACACAAGCAAGGGCACTTCAAGGCAAATGACAGCCGGAGGGGCTTCAGTGATCTGAATCTGTCAGAGAACTATAACATGGAATCGCATGATATCATGCTGAGCAGCAGCGACACCTGCGAGACTCATGTGAAACGCATTCTCCAAAGCGGCCTGATGCTTTCTGAGAAATGGCAGTCACGTGACATATTCATTTGCATGAATACATAAAGACTATAACTGTGTAGCGAGCATTGTCAAACCAATCAGAGATTGTGGGTGAATGTGAATGACACTACACGTGATGAGCATGTGTTGTTCAATCACTTTCAGGAAACGTTAATATTGAGACAAAGAACAGATGTTTTAGGGAGGTTCTGGCATTCCTTCTGGATCCAAGAGGGTTTAAATGAATTCATAATTCACTTGCATGACTTCTAAACGCAGCCACTCAGACGCCCAGCTCAGTTCAGAACTTCGATCTTCCTGCGGTGAGAAAATAAGTTGTTGATGTTTATTCAACATACACAGATTGTTAGAGCCTTGACAATTCAGGAATGCAGTAGAGCTAAGATCAATGGTGGTTTAGTGGAAAATGTTTGGTGTTTTCACCCCAGCAGCCACTATTCAATTCCTTTTTTCTGTCTGAGCCCATTTAACTCTTGAGTGACAGTTGTTTTTACAGTGAAATTGGCTGCTCTTCTGTGCTGTTGTCATGTACTTTTCTGAGCTCATAGTTTTATGTTGACTGTTATATGAATATAATTTATTACTCAACTTATTCATAATAACTTTATGGTACCTGGACAGGTTGCCACTCAGTCACTAAAAAATACCTCACATAATTTCAAGAGTCTAAGGGTCAGCAATTTATTAACTCAAAAAAACTACAAAACTCCAGAGATAGAGCACTGCCTGACTAACAAGATAAACCTACACATGTGCACTGAGGTGGAGAGTTGTGACAGAGAACCATTCAGTTAGAAAGCAAGGAGGAAAAGTCGGGAGGCGGAAGGAGGTAGTCCATGAAATAGCTGAACTCAAATAGTCCAAGATTGACTTTATTTACACAGAGAACCCAATGGTAGATTTGGTAGAAATATATGTTTTAAAATATCAAAACTCATGAAATGATTGCTGACAATTCAAACCACCTGAAATAACTCACCCCTAACCCTAAAATGTAATTATCTACCCCCTTCTCAGTATGTTGAGCTTGAGTTCTACTGTTTTCCATACAAAAAGTCAGGACCAGGCCTTGAGCAGCACATCTTCAGCGGGCAGGCACAAGAACTTTCTCACCGGTTGCCACTTGAACCAATCCTGCAAAATGATGAATTAGCCCTGGCATGTGGTTCAGTCTGACATGTTTGTGAGGGGACGCGTGTGTCTGCGTGTCAGTGTGTGATTCTGTATGGCGAAGCCTTGTGTTGCATGCCAACGGTTCTCAGCGGGAGCAGATGTTAGTCAGTTATGCCTTGGGTTTTTGCACCACAGTGAGGCTTTTTCTAGGGTCCTGGGGTCTGAGTAGGAGTCCGTGGATATGCCTGAATTGCTTTATCGAGCGGAACACCACCGAGGACACGCAGGCTCACAGCGGCTGCCAGGAAAACACCAAACCACATGCAAACATGGAGCTCTTTAAACATGGTTTAATACAGACAACAAGTAGCACCTGTCCAGTCAAGTTAAATAAAACCTAACCTGAAGCCACAATATTTATTGGTAATTTACTGTGAAACATGGAAGCATTTATCGCATCTTATTTGTCCTATCAGACAAATCAGGAATATTGTTGAGGAAAAGATGTGGAATGATAACACTGAAAATCCTGACATCTCAGGGTTCCCCCAACGGCTGCAAAAATCTCAGTTTTTTACTGTTTTCGTTGATATGTTGTCAAACGTGACTCTCACTGACAGTGCGACCTCACCATCAGTTGTGAGTGCCTCTCTCCAGATTGAAGGTGTACGACACGCTTGGCTCTGCTGCTGGTGGTAAGAACCCCAACACTGAGAAAATACAGAGGTCAACCCTGTCTTGTTTGTTGAAACACTATCAAATAACGTAAATTCATTTCACACTGGCAAGGTGGGCGTGTCGCATCTGCAAAATACATCGGCTAACACACACACATTTATCCACTTCAATGTCTCCTCATCATCAAAAGTCGTTGCCTATTCGATTGGTGGATGAAAACAAACTCTTTCAGAATATGTGTGTGTCGCTCATACCCACTTCATAGCGCCCTCACACTTTAGTTCCGCCTTGACTTGATTTAGTATGAGCACCTGAAGCGTGACGTTGTGAAAGGCCACACTGACACACATCACTCAGAGAAATAAGTACTGAAGACAAAAGACATGTTCAAGAGCTCTCGCAGCAAGATATTCTACTATAAAATCCTATTAGGTCAATGTTCTGACATATACACACAGAAATCCTTGTCGATAGTTTTATAATTTTATGATGCTACAGTCAGCAGTAAAAATAGTCACATCATTCTGTCTTTTCTTCAGTTTATGCCATTGGGGAAAAAGTTAGGGACACCCTGTAAAGGTCAACACTCACAGTCACCCACCTAAACTACTAGAAAGATATGTCACAAAAAGGAAATATTTTTTTACAATTCTAAGGCTTGTCACCGCTTAAAATCTCCACTTTTGAAGACTCGATCTTAAGAACTTTGAGGAACGCATAATCTACCAATAGTGCGGTGATCCAACAAATCCCATCTATATTTACATTGTCACGGGGCCCCTGATTAAAAAAAGAGAAAATGAGTGCTGATGCTGAAGACCATGAGAAAGGTTAGTGCTGTCTCACTGAATTGCGTCAGTCTGTCTTTGATCATTCACAGGTACATCGCAGACACTCTTATTAATACTTGGATGAGGAAATGTGTCTCGTAATGCATAAAGGACGGTGCCAATCATATTCTGATGAAAAGGAAAACACAAAAGGCCGAGCTAACTCGCAGATGATAATGGAAAAAAATGGGGATGAATCAGAACTTCTGTTTGCCTTTCAATACTTGAATTACTTGCTAAGAGAAGTCAGCCACCAAAGACAATCTGAGAAGAGCTTCATATCAAATGTGATTGGTTAAAGCACGATGCATCTACGCGAGAGAAGACAGATGAGGGACAAGAACAAATGCCGAAGGTGTCCACAGAAGATTTTGCTCAGACTGTTGAGTATGCGAAGTCATATGTACGTCCTCGCTGTGAGCGTTATCTGCAGTGTTAGCAAGATGTTACGCCATCTTAACGTATACTGGAAGGTGAAAGGACGACGTAATGCTTTAGAAGTAACTTAGCATTAAATCTACATAATGTGCTTCATTTGCCAAATCTATTTTTTGGCATCAAAAACTTAACTCACGCAACGGGCCAGGGGATAGATGACTGTACTGTGGAGGATTATTAAAGACTATTCTACTGTATTTTTTCCTGCAAGATGAGGAAGTGTCATTTTGACTGTGAGGGAGAGGGCCGTGCTTTTGTCTTTCCTCAAGAGGGGCAGACGCAGCAATGTTCAACCAAGCTCTGCCAAAGCAGGACACATTTCACCGTGGATGTGCCCTAGTGTGCTACAGGTTAAGCAATTAAAAAGGAGCTGTTTGGATAATTGTTCTCGGTCTGAACCTTTGAGTCCTTGTTATTGTGTCATCTGCCGGGGTGTGAAATGACTACAATGCTTCTCAGATGGCACAAAACACAAATAAGCATCATTTGACAGATGAAAACAATAGTTGAGATTTCTGGGGAAAAAAACAGGTCACAGGAAAAAAAAAAACCTTTTGCGTTGACATATTAAAAAGTAAAGCAAAAAACATCTTACCGAGATGCTGTACTTCAAATCTCTAAATATTTTGGTCATTTCGCAATTCCTATTTCCTACAATTCTGGTATATTCGAGTCGCCATAACAACTGCACAGGATTCTTGGATTGTTGAGAACACACCATATCAACCCTTGGCACTCAACAGTGCTTTTTAGTGAGGTCTCCATAATTACCAACTAAAATGTTTTGATGATGGATGAATGCAAAAATGTGCACCCTCACGATATTTTATCATGGGAGCTGATTGTAGCGGTCTCATTACGGTCACCAAAGTTATTCAACTTGTTGACTGACTTCGTACTTCCCTTCTCCCTCATCCATCTGAATTCAATCATCTGCTTAAAATGGAGTGTTCTCCCTGCATGATTTAAAGGTATTTAGCAGCGCAAAGGTCAAACTTTTAATTGGAGGACATGATGAAGTAGTCTTGGAGTGTTTCCAGGCTGATGTTTATTAACAGTCAAATTGGAGAAATGGGTCTCAGGAAGCGCAGCAATAATATAAATAAATTGGTTCTCCACAGGACTTTCTTCCCTGCATCAGGGGTGTCTCTGTCCCCTTAAAAGGCGGGGTATGACCCCAGTCCTGACTGGACTCACGTTGACGGAGCACTGACTGGACTGGACACAAAACACATATGCTCTTTTCAAAAAAAGGGTAGAGCACACTGTCGACCTGAGGACCGTCCATGACTCCATGGCCATTTTCCATGGAGTCATCTGCTGGACAGAGACATGGTCAAACTAGTTAAGGGGCCCAGCTCTGTTCTGGGCTGCACTCTGGATTCACTGGAGGAGGTGCTAGACAGAAGGACATCCATGATGGCCAACTTGTCCCACTCCCTCCAGGACACCACTGCCCAGCACATTCAGTGCCCCCCCAATGTCAAGACTTAGATCTCGAAACAGAATCAGGTTGCATTTGTGTGTCGTGTGAGCTTGGTGATTTCCTGATCTAACCAGCCAGTAACAGCAAACAGACAATTCTTCTATTTATCACCTGGAGTATCAGAGTAGATCAACTGGAGCATGATTGAGTGTGTTTGCAGTCACATGTGCAGTGGGGGAGGTTTATTATGTTGCAGTCAGCAACGGTGTCGTGAAGGACATGCAATACAATCCGTCTTGTTGCAGGTTTGCCAACCCAGCATGAGTTTGGGATTCTGTGAGAATCGAACCGCACATACAAACACAGCATCAAATAAAACCTTAAGCACTTTGATTTGGACATAGAAAGAAACGCTCACACAAAACCGACCACAGTAGTTGTCGACAGGGTGATCTGATATTGCACACAAACGCACGCACACTGAGACACATGTGGAAGGCTGCTGGCGTGTTACCTGATGCTGCTCATGCTTCCTGCCTCAGATCCCAGTTTGCATCTCTCCAGCTGGGTGGCGACAATCTGACGCTCAGCTTCAAGCTCCCGGGTCAGACGCTCAAACTGAAGCTCCTGACAACACACAGAGAGAAAGTGCTGGTGAAACAGCCGTCAGAACAAAAACATTACCTCTAGACTGCTTAATAATTATATATATATGTTTCTTTCATTCCAAGAGGGGAACACACTCACTGCTGCCTTGATGTAAGTAAATACAGCTCTTGAGGAAATAATAACTAAACACAAAAGTGTTATTGTGCTGCACCTTTGTAAAGCTGTCGCCCAAAAAACATGAACAAGACTTATACATAATATTCAAAGGCGTGATCTGTGCGGGCGCTGCACTGAAATGGTGTTATTCGAGACACACTGGAGCTCTTATTGCGCTCAGTTGCCCTGGAAACACCTCTGTATTCTCCTGGGAGAGCTGGAGGAGGTTTCTGGGCAGGGGGAACACTGAGCCTCTGTTCCTGCAGGCACACATCAATTAGATCTCTGCGATAAAGTGATGAAATGCTTTCATAGACAGACAGTCGGAGCTGCTGTCAATGAGAAAGTCAGAAAATCCACCACCTCTTTATAGTAAAAACTAGCCTAACATGAGCGGTGTTGGAGGAACACTCTCACCTTGGATCACGTTCACTTCATCAGTCGGCGCTCATTGACATTGAGAACCTGTGTACCTTACCAAACAGTACTATACGTCGGAGGAGCGGACGCTGTGTAAATGCAATGCACCAAAGTATATGATTAATGTATGAGATCATTCCACAGCAGCTATAATGCCTCAGAGCTGCATTTTTAGGCTGAGAGAACAGGACCACAGTACCTGAAGGCATCGTAGATCCTATATGCTTTAGTGGTTTACTGACTCACTTTATCAGTAACCTTTTTTTCCAGCCAGGATTGTGAGACTCCAGTAAGGCAGTGTGTGCGTACACATGTGCATGTTTTTGTGTCTCTCGGTGTAAAATCTCTCCAGCAGCAGATCAATAGTGCAGCAGACTCAGCAGCGATATTACCACACGTGCATGTGTGGGAGACCAGAAGCGGAGTGTGTGCGGCATGTAGAAAGAGTGTATGCTGGTTTGATTGGTTTTCTCAAAGCCATTTGAAGCTCTGAATGAGTTGATCCCCGACAGCTATCTGCAGCCCCCAAACCAAATCCCCTCTCCTCCACAGAGCTCCAAAGAGCACAATGTAATTCATCTCTCTTACTCTGCAACCCTTTTTCATGCACACTGGAATACTCTCACTTTCTTTCCCGGCTCTTCCCAAACTCCTTTTTTTTCCACTTCCACATCGACACGTCCTCACAGCAGTGGTTCATTGATCTCACAGTGGGAAATTATGTTATCTCTGACAAATCACCAAAAAGCACTACGGTATATAAAAATGCGTCATGTGCTGACAAAAACGGCTCCCCGCGGATTATCTCTCAACCACTGGCGACAAGATAAATCTCCCGCGTAACAAAGTACCCAGCTCAGCCACCCCTGTGATTTGCAAAGTGAGGTGAGGCTAGAAAGGTGAACAAAGTCTATTAAAGCCCTTGGTCCTGTAATTTCAAATTACAGCTTTGTTTTACACTGTGTGATGGCACACTACAAAGCCACACTCGACTCCCAGCGGTAGATTGCTTTGTCAACTTGTTTGCTGCGAAGGCAACTGTTTATAATCCTCAAGGTGTTAAATTGCAAATAGCTGCACCTGAAGTGGATTTATGCTAATTTATGATGTATAATAGCTCAAAAGTCAATGAGACCTTAATGCCTTCTCAGGTGATGCAGGGATGCCTGAATGAAACAGATGATGAGGCTGTTTTGGATTCAGGGCGGAATTATGCATAACCTTTAGGCATGTCATCTTCAGCCGAATATTCTCCTGTCAAAGGACGACGCAAGGGCTTAACCAGTCATGCAAATGCAATCTTTTGGGAGCGACTGATGAATCCAAAATCACACTTCATTCATTGAAAAAAAACACACCTCCACATGATTTACAACTTAAAAGCATGACTAACTCATACACAAACATGTTCTGTATTTACATAATAGCACCCCCGGGGATCAAATCCTGAAAAAAAACACAACAGTCGTAAGCACATTTGTTTGCTCATAATCATGACTGTTAAATTCATCCTTGGCCGGGGTTATCAAAACAAGTACCCAATTTGGACTAGGGTGGCACGATTATTTTGAGCAATGTTCTAGTCACAATTATTAGTCATGATCAGTTGTGATGTTTGATGTTTGGCAAAATTAAGATTTAAACACGAATAAATGACAGTTATTTGAAAAATAGATGAATAAAATTAACCAACCATTTACCAAAGAATTAATTCAGAATGCCGTTTTTTTCACAAAGTGAAAACTCAATGGAACAAATCGAATATAGGAAAGAGTAGACTTGTATTCCCTCTCGGTTTCTTTCAGCATATTGTGCTTGCGTGACCATTTGGCCTATGAATTCGCAACCATAAACGTGGATAATGACATGTATCAACAAACAGCGCAGGTTGGCTTGTTCCTTTCATTAGCCAGGAGGCTCTGTGCTTACCTCCTGCCAGCCAATGCTCACTGAAAGAGCAGCATACCAGTGTGATAGTCACACGCCATTGACTGACAGATCTCAGACGCCGCTGCGCTGCTTTGTTCAATATAAACCCTCAGCACACTGTACAGTCATACAGATCAGCTGTACAAAAGCAGGTCCAAGATAAACTTGTGGCGTCCTCGACTGATCAGGATAGTGTTATTGTGGTAACCAAAATGGTACTACTACTTCTACTAATTGTACAGTCCCAAATTGGGCTGGGAAGCGAATCAGAATTGAAATTTCACACAAACATACACTGGCTGCTCCACTCATACAAGCATAGTTGCACGCTCTTTTTGGTTCTGGACCAGCAGCCCAAAGAATCAGGTCAACAACAACTACCTGACAACTACAGGTTGTACCATCAATGGATTTTTTCCCCATGATGGCACAGAAATTAGGCTCACATTGAGAAAAAGTGGAGCATGAGGCACCACTTTCACACATGGATGGTCCCACAGAATCCAGACCTTAACGTCACTGAGAAATTTAGGGAGGTGCTGGAGAAGGCTTTACACAATGGGCAGGCTCTGCCAATACCAATAAAAAAAACATTGGTGAAATACATGACAAAAAATTATCTTGAGACATAGCAAACAAAATTTTAACTTAATTCTTTTTTTGTTTAGTGCAGATAGCATACTCTACGTACCAGGCAGTGTACTGTATTGTCAATCAGAGGTTGCCATATCGGCAGTGACGCCCTTGTGCATCACTTTTTTTCAAGCAGCAGGAGGGCTTTCATTAAGCTTACGCATTGCAAACAAATCAGAAAACAAAATTCATCCAGATTTAGCCAACAGAAGCTCTGTAAGGAAACCCAATCAAAGCATTTGAAGGAAAATAAACATGACAGAATATAGAAAACTGTCTTGTCCAAGTGTTGCATACATCAGTGCATCTCTTTCGTGTTGACTATTCCTCTGGATTTTATGTTCTTCCACGTTTTATTGGACAATTAATGCGAAGCAGCCATCTGCACAGTGTCATCAAGAGTCAACAGATGCTTTTTGAATTAGTATCAATGTACAGCTTGAGTGAAAATGACAGCAAGAGAGATTAGGTCATAAAACGAGTGATACAGCAGGACTGACTTGAGTAATATGGCTCATATTAACACATGAAGCCTGAAGTGCTTCTTTGTTTTCTTTCTCCACATTTTCACACCGAAAATAAAAAGGCATCGCCTCATTTTACCTCGACGTTCTGACAAGATTGAGCCAACATAAATCTGAATATGTAGTTTCTTCAGATTCACATCTGACTTTCATCAGTGCTGTAAGTCTCTCATCCCACCATAGGCTCAGCACGACTGGGAAATTAGATTCCCAGTTGAGCAAGGCGAGAGACACAAACTAGAGTCCGCTTTGTTCAAAAATAAACAAAAGCAGGAAACTTCACAAAATAAACGCTTAGTGCCCAGATGCCGCGTCTGAACCACGATTTCAAAGACCAGTAGGAAATCCTTTCTCACCCACAATGTTTCTTGCAGAAGCAATCAAAGCTTAGCAAACTAGCCCAACAACAGAACCAATAAGCTCCTGTTTCTTTTTATCTAGACTATTGTCATTGGTTCCCTTACACACATCATGGGACAAGCTGGCTTTATAGAAATGGACACAATTTATATTTGTC